>NC_091061.1:55689121-56010192 GCF_000393655.2 Nicotiana sylvestris
AATGGAAAAAGATCTATTTATACTAAGTTGGAAAAACTGGACAAAAATGCCCCTGCGGGGTTAGTGCGGACCGTACAAAATGGTGTGCGGCCGCACTAGGCTATTGAACTTGAAAACTTGGCTCTCTGAACTCTGGCTCCGCGGACCGCACAGAATGGACTACGGCCGCGGAGGCTTCTAGTGCGGTCCGCACAAACTGGACCGTAGAATGCTAGGCTTGAAAGCTCCAACTTCACCCTCTCTGAACCTTCACTCTGCGGACCGCATAGAATGGTAGTGCGGCCGCACTGCCTTCAGTGCGGACCGCACAAAACCTTCTGCGGCCGCACTGCCTTAATGCCTAAAGTACCAGCTCTCTGAATCTCCCTAGTGCGGACGCACAAGGCCTGTTTTTTCTGAGTTTGTCTTGATTTTGGTACTTGTGCAAGTTTCACTCCTTTTGAGCTGATCTTTGACATCTTGTCACTTTATTGACCAAACCTGCAATTAAGCACAACTTATGAGCCTTTTAGGACTATTTGTATGAATTTATAATCAAAGCGTAAGCAATAAGGAGTATAAAATGCGTCAAAATCCCTAGTTATCAACCTCCCTGGCATAACACAAGGACCTTTTTCCGGCATAACCCGATGACTTTCCCAACATAACCCGTGGACCTCCCCGGCATAACCCGAGGACCTTTTTCCGGCATAACCCGATGATTTTCCCGGCATAACCCGTGGACCTCCCCGGCATAACCCGAGGACCTTTTTCCAGCATAACCCGATGACTTTCCCGGCATAACCCGTGGACCTCCCCGGCATATCCCGAGGACCTTTTCCGGCATAACCCGTGGACCTCCCCGGCATAACCCGAGGACCTTTTCCGGCATAACCCAATGACTTTCCCGGCATAACGGGTTGACCTCCCTGGCATAACCCGAGGACCTTTTTCCGGTATAACCCGATAACGTTTCCGGCATAACCCGTGGACCTCCCCGGCATAACCCGAGGACCTTTTTTCGGCATAACCCCATGACTTTCCCGGCATAACCTGTGGACCTCCCCAGCATAACCCGATACTTTCCCCGGCATAACTCGAGGACCTTTCCGGCATAACCCGGTCATTTTTCCAGCATAACCTGGTAATCTTCCTAATTTGGGGCCTCCGATACCCATTTGATTTCATTTTAGATATAGGGTCTCCACTCCTTAATCTCTTTTTCTCAAGGGTACACAATCCCGATGTTATTGGTGTCTGAGCAGGTTATACCTCAAGACACAGGGTTCGAGATAATCAAAAGAAGAAGTCTTAATCCAGAATAAAAGAAAAGAAAGAACAAAAAAGAAGCGAACTTCAAGTGCAGAAGCGGAGAAAAGATGCGGACTGCTCAAGATACGATTGAAGTTATGAGCTTTGCAAGTCCCGCCTTGATCCGAAAAGCTGAAGAAGAACAAACCAGTATTTGCAGCTAACGAGCATCAAGATTTAGATTAGAGTCTGCAGGAAGAACCAACCAAGACTTGAGATCAAGCTTTAGAATGTTTATAGATAGGAATCTTGTAACTCGTAGTTGATAGGCTTAGCTAGTTTAGCTTTTCATTTTTGATTTTGGTGTAATAAGGAGCAAACAGAAACAACAGCAACAGCAGTAAAATCACAGTTTTTCCGGTAGTCCTAGATACCAAAACTTCCAGAACTACACTGACCTAATTCCTTTATAGCCAAGGATAAGTAGGCAACCTCCGAATCAAGGTTTGGTCAGACCTTTTTCAAAAAATGCTTCCCACGGAGTATTCAAACGGGCAAAAATCACTCGTATCCACTCACTTTATCTTTGCCCGAAAACTCTTCATGCTTTCGAGCAAAGAGGGGCAGCTGTGAGCATGTGATTTTGCCCTATGTGAAATACTCCTACAAATTAAAGAAATAGATTTAATTTTTTTCCAATTTTTTGCAATTTTATAGGATTTTTGTAGGAATTTGGTTTAATTGTTTGCATTTATGTGCATGTTTACTTTTATTAAAATCATGAAAAATACAAAATAATATCATGCATTACATTTATATTTTGTTTCCATATTTTTAGGATTAATTAGTTAATTAATTGTTCTACTAAAATGAAAATCACAAATATGATTCATTTTTGCATTTTTAGCTTTAATTTTAGATTAGTAGTTTTTCTCTTTTAATTTAAGGTTAAGTTAATTGTTATAAATTTTATAGTTAGATAATTAGCTTAATTTTTACAACTTGGATTAATTTAGGAATTAATTTAGGATTTTTATTAATTTAAGAAAAGAAAAAGATAACAAAAGAAAAAGGGAATTAAAAAAAAGGGGGCTTGAATTAGTTTTGAAATTAGGTTGCTTTACACCCCAAACTCGCCCCAAATCCAGGACCAAATTTAAATTATCCGGTCTAGCACCAATCTAAAGCGAAACGACCCCATTTTTGATCCCTTGAATCCCAACTGTTGATCTCGTGTGATCCAACGGCTGAGAACTGGCTTTGACTTGATATAAAACTTTTCAAAAACCGTTCACCCCCCCCCCATTCGAACCATGCCCCTCACTCTCATCTGCCCTAACCAAATCCTAGAGATAGCCACCCCAAAATTCTCGCCGCCTCCGCCGTCAACCACCCACCAAAAATCACCTCATGGCAGTTCCGGTGCTCCAAACACTCCCAAATTAACACCCTATAGTCTACTCCCCCCCCCTTTCTGAATCACAAACCTTTTCTCCAAAATCCCCACCCAAATCCTCAAATATTATATCTAAAAATCAGATTCTAAACCCTAGTTCACCAAGTCCAACCAAAACATCATCACATAGTCTCCTCACTCCCCTCGACCTTAATACCTCACTAATTTTCCCAAATAACCCCGCAAAATTCTGCAATTTCAAATCCAAGGCTAGGTTATGTCCGGTTCAACGTCTCTAGTTCAATTTTCGTTCGAAATCCAAAACCCTTTTTGTTTTCCTTCGAAGATTAGGCTCCCAGAAGTCTTTTCTTTCAAGGAGATCCGATCAAAGAAATGCAAGATTGGATCCTTTGAAGGAAAATACCTATGTTGGTCAGTCAAGGCAGAGACGGCCTCAAAGCCTATTTCATTTGTTTGTTCCAGTCCTAATGGTAAGGTATCATCATTTTTACCTCTCCATTTCTTTTTTTTCTTTTCCTCAAATGTCGAGTCAGTGTTTTTCCTAAATTGATTTTCCGTTTATAAATTTGTCTATTCTTTGAAGGTGATTAGTTAGTAATTTTGTTTTAGGGTGCATCAATTTGTTCATTTTGGTTTCAGAATTGCTCCAGTGTTTGTGCAAGTTTCATTTAGGGATTATGGATTTGGCTTAGCCCATGATTATTTTAGCCTAAGTTTGAGTTAGCTTCTTTTTGTTGTCATAAGCCATTAGTTCTCTTTTTCGTTGTTTTTCTCTGACTGCATGATTAGCATAAATTATTAGTTATTTGTTTTTAATTAATGCATGATTAGTTTAGATTCAGTGATGTTCAAGTTGTTTGATTGTTTGTTTACCCGTTTGCCTAGGCATTGTGAAGTTTCTTATGAACTTGGCATGTTAGAAGTTAGGGTTATTTTAAATTTTCAGATGATTATGCTTTGTTTGGTTTGTTTTACTGATATTGGCCCATTTGCATGTGTTTGCCTAGGTCTGTAAATTGTTAGAAACTCCTAGGGTGTTAATTGAACAAATAAAAACTTATGAGGTTAATTTGGAAATAGGAAATAGAATTTTCAGAAGGGAAGTTTCTAGAAATTAGGGCAGTTGGCCCTATTTGGCCTGTACAAAATGCTAAAACCAATTAGAGGTTGGCAGCTGTCCCATTTCTGTAAAAACGATGCTGAAAATAGGATAAGAGGGACAGTTGTACCAGGGCTGTGAGGGAGGACAGTACTATTTTTAGAATTAGGATAAGGAATATTCCTAAAAAATACTCACCCTAGGTAGCCTATATATAGACACTATCATTCTGAAAATGACACACACATTCAGAGATTCAGATCCTAGAAAATACACAAAAGTTTCTGCATTACTTTCATTAAACATTGGTTGGAATTGTTCTCTGATTTTTCTTTTAGTAAGAACTTAAAGCTTTTCGTGGAATTTCTGGATTTCTGGGTATATAGATGGTCTAAAGAGGCTGAACATTGCTGGTGGCTTGCTGTTTTGCTCACTTTTCTGCTTGTGCTGAAATCCTTGCTCCTTTTTTTTTTTGTTCTTGATTTCCAGGTATGTTCATGAGCTCGAAGTGATAAAAATAGGCTTGTAATCTGCTGATTTAGAATTGGATTCACTATATTTATTTAGCTCAATGTTTTCTATGCTATTGATCTATATCACCTAGAATCTATAACTGCTTTAGTTTTTGCTTAAGTATTGTTGATACAGATGTTGGTATATTTGTATGGTTTAAACATTTAAGCTGATTTAGTTCATTCATAGGTGGTTTAACAATTTGCTATACATAGTAATTTTAATTATTTGAGACTTTGTCAAAGTTTGTTAAATATACATTCATATGTTTGGATTGTTAAGCATGACAGTATGTGTAGATCAAATGTTAGTCCATGAATGAATTTCAGAAAATTGATCTCCTGTTAATTGATAGCAACAACATGCTTATTAGAACCATTGTATATGTAATAGTATAATTAATGAGTAGTTTCATAATCCACGTTCATTAACAGTAACGCAATGATTTAAAGGTTTATCATATGGTTGTTTAGTGTTGCGATTTTCAGAATTTGCATAGTATGTTGTTGTGTGTGAAGTATAGTCAGATGGGCCTCATTAGAGCCTTAGCATTTGAATTATCATTGCCAAGCATTTTGGGTGGAGTTGGACCAAATGGGATCGCCTGGGTTGTGGCCTGTTTCGTTTGGCTCTTGCTATCTCCATTCTTTCATTTGGTCTCAATCTCGAACCCAGCCATCATCAGTGTGTGTTTTCTCTAAACAACCTCCTTCGAGTAATGCAGTGGGCCTAGATCTGTTGGCCCACTTGAAAAGAGGCGACCGTCTGCCTGGCTTCACTTCTGGGCTCGATCTTGGGCCTAGTTTTTCTTTCAATTAATTTTGGGTTTAAGCTCAAACCAGGATTTTCTTAATTAGTTAAAGACCCAGAATTCTTTTAAATAAATAAATACCTAGTATATTATCCAAAATATGCTTATAATTAATAGGGTTAAATTGAACTTTAGTTGTATTAAGCCTGAACATCCTTAATTTGCTTTGGTAGAATACATTTCTCTTCTTTAAATGAATCAAGGTGTGACATCCAATCACATAGCCTATGGCCCTCACATTAATAGTATAACTTAGATACTAAAAATAAATATTCGTAGTTTGCTTTAGGCGAGTTATTAAATAAATTATCATAGGTACGGGTACGGTTCCCGTGACGTAGTTGTGATTTGTAATTTTCAAATTCGGGTGCACATTTCATGTGACCCGACTTCAATTTCCAACATTGTTAAATAATAAAACGTGTCGTAAACCGCGGGTGCATTTCATGTAGCGTAATTTATGATGTGTTTTCAACAATCATGAATTTTCCTAAAAATATTAAGAGCAGTTAGAAAGTTTTTTTAAAAAAAAATGCACGTAGGTTTAAAATGTGTAATAAATCAGATAATTAGGCCAATTATTAATAGTTAAGCGACCGTGCTAGAATCACGGAACCCGGGAATACCTAACACCTTCTCCCTGGATAATAGAATTCTTTATCTAGAATTTCTGGTTTTGCAGACTTTTAAATAAAATCGATTTTCCTCGATTTGGGATTTAAAATAAACCGGTGACTTGGGACACCCAAATAAACTATTCCAAGTGGCGACCCTAAAAATTAAATAAAATAATTCCATTTCGATTAATGTCACTTAAATTGGAAAGACTCCCTTATATACCTCCTCGAGTGGTAAAAAGGAGGTGTGACAATGCAGAATCAATAAAATCAAATTTATGGAAAAATAGGTAAAATCCTAATTTTAGGGAAATCAAATATTGACCGAAATATAACAAAAATCGGTCACACAGTAGAATATAGGATGAACATAGACATAATAACACTTAAAATCAGAGAATCGAACCTATTTTGGTTCGATTTAAAGAGATATGAAAACCCAAGTTTTAGGGTAAGTAAGAATCTCAAAGATAACACAAAGATTCATAGAGATTCATACCATAAAAGAACAAGAACGAACACAGACGGAAAAAGGTCAAGGAACTAAACCAGTTTTGGTTCGAAATTGAAGAGATCTGCTTGTCATGTTTAGGCAAGCAACTAGGTAATACCATAAATGAGTAACCAGTAGTGAGGGGAGGTAAATAAGGCAAGAGAATCCATGGTGGATTCCATTTTGGGGTCGGATTTAGAGGGGTTAAGAGAGATGGCAGCTAGGGTTCGTGAGAGATGAGAGATGAGAGAGTTCCAGGGTGGCGAGGTGGTGAAGAGTGACTTAGGGTTAGGGGGATTTGGTTAATTAAAAAGGGTAGGGGTAATATGGGTTGTTGATCCCAGAGATCAACGACCATGATTAGTTGGGGGTTCTAGGTCGGGTTAGTTTAGCCGGTTGGGCTGGAGGTTATTTGATTTGGGCTCAGGAACTATTGGGCTGGAGCTGGGTAGTTGAGGTCCTAAATTAATGAGGAATTTAGGGCTAAATTTTAAATACCCGATTTTAATCAAATAAATAATTTATAAAAGTGATAAATAAATAACAAAAATATCATTTGTCCCTAAAAATGATTAAAATAATTACCTAATATTATAACAATGTAAAAAATTATTTTTGCATAAATAATGTAATTATACATGTATATGGGTCATTATTGCAAAAATGTGCAATTAGCCTTAAAAATGCAAAATGTAATTTAAAAATGCATTGAAAATATTAAAACCTCATGTTGGTATAAATGATAATTTAAGATGATTAAATCATCATGAAATAATTTGGAGGATAATTATTGGATATTTATATATAATAAAATGCAGGAATAAATTGGTTTAAAGTCTTTAAAAATTATGAAAAATATTCGTTCATGCTTATAAATCAAATGATGATGCATATGCACTATTTTGAAGGTGTGTGTGTATATAAATAATATGAGGAAAAAATTGGGTATCAACGCTCCTCCTCCAAACGAGACAAGTGGTCCGCAACTTGGTTTTCACTACCTTTTCTATCTTGGGATGTCTATATCAACTTCTTTCAACAAGAGCACAATCAGCCGAGCTTTGGAGTCATTTTTGCTCATAAGATAACGAATAGCCGCATGATCCTTGTTGACAATGACTTTTGCACCCATCAAGTACGGGTGGAACTTCTCAATTGCAAACACAATAGCAAGAAGCTCTTTCTCCGTAACGGTATAGCTGACTTGGGCACTATTCATGGTATTACTAGCACAGTAGACCAGATGAAAATATTTGTTGATGTGTTTCCCCAAAACAGCCCCATCTGATACGTCACTTGCATCACATATGAGTTCAAAAGGCACGCTCCAATTTGGGGCGGTGATGGTGGGAGTAGTTGTCAACTTGAGCTTCAACAATTCAAAATCTCTCATGCAATCATCATTAAAATGAAACTTAACATCCTTCTCAAGAAGCTTGCACAATGGGTTCACCACCTTAGAGAGGTTTTTGATGAAGCACCTGTAAAAACCCGTGTGGCCTAAGAAACTCCATACACCCTTCATCGAAGTTGGGGGTGGAAGCTCAGAAATCACCTCAATCTTTTCCTTGTCAACTTCAATTCCATTCCTTGAGATTTTGTGGCCAAGGACAATACCTTCCTCGATCATGAAATGGCATTTCTCCCAATTGAGAACTAAATTTGTTTCTTCACATCTAGCCAATATTTTGTCCAAATTTGCAAGACAGTCATTAATAGAATCTCCAAACACCGAGAAGTCGTCCATAAGAACTTCAAGGTAGTCCTCCACCATGTCCGCAAAAATAGCCATCATAAACCTTTGAAAAGTCATCGGTGCATTACACAAATCAAATGTCACCCGCTTGAAAGAAAAAGTACCATAGGGACATGTAAAGGTTGTGTTCTCTTGATCTTCCGGAGCAATGAGAATTTGGTTGTAGTCCGAGTACCCATCAAGAAAGCAAAATAAAGCACGGCCAGCTAATTTATTGAGCATTTGATCGAAGAAAGGAAGTGGAAAGTGATCCTTCCTTTTGACTTTGTTGAGCTTGTGATAGTCCATACACACCCTTCAACTGGTCACTGTTCTAGTAGGAATCAAATCATTCTTATCATTGGTGACCACCGTCATGCCCCCTTCTTTTGGGACACATTGAACAGGAGAAGTCCACGAACTATCAAAGATGGGGTAGACAACCCCGGTATCCAACCACTTGATAATATCCTTCTTGACAACTTCTTGCACAGCCATATTGAGTCTCCTTTGATGTTCAATAGATGGTTTGGCGCCATCCTCCAACTTGATCTTATGTATAAAAAGGTAGGGCTTATCCCCCGAATATCCACCAAAATCTACCCAATAGCGTTCTTTATCTTTTGTTGCACCGCAATATGGAATCTACTCGCACGTTAGTCAAACAAGAGAAAAGAATAATTGGTAAAGTAGAATAAGGACCAAGAAATTCATACCGCAGATGTGGAGGCAATGGCTTCAATTCCAAGGTAGAAGGCTCTTCAATATAAGGCTTTGTAGGAGGAGTTGCCCTATTTTCAAGATCCAAGGACAATTTCTGGGGTGCATAGTTCTACGACCCCATTCCTTGCAAAGAGTTCACACATTCCGAAGCTATCCATCTCGTCATCATCAAAGTTGAGAAAGACGGCCTCCAACATATCACCAACATTGATTGTAGAACTTGTTTCATCAACAATAACATCGATCACCAAGTCCACAAAAGAACACACATCATTGCTATTTGGTTGCCGCATGGACTTGCACACATGGAATACCACTTTTTCATCACCAACCCAAAAAGTGAGTTCTCTAGCTTCAACATCACAAAGAGCCTTACCCGTAGCAAGGAAAGGTCTCCCAAGAATAATCGACACTTCATAATCAACCTCACAATCTAGATTGACAAAATCCATCGGAAGAATGAATTTATCAACACGAACCAAAACATCTTCGATCACTCCCAAAGGCCTCTTCATGGTACGATCGGCCATTTGCAATCTCATAGAGGTGGGTCTTGGTTGTGAAATTCCCAAAGTCTTGAAAATCGAATATGGCATCAAATTGATACTTGCACAAGATCACAAAGAGCTTTAGCAAACTCGACACTTTCAATTGTACAAGGAATCGTGAAAGCACAGGGATCCTCCAACTTAGGAGCCATTGAATCCACAATTGAACTCACTTGATGGGTGACTTTTATGGTCTCAAAATTCATTGACCGCTTCTTTGTCACAAGATCCTTCATAAGTTGTGCATAACCATGCATTTATTCTAAAGATTCAACTAATGGCACATTGATTGTGAGACTCTTCATCATTTGAATGAACTTCTTGAATTGATTCTAACCATTTTGCTTGTCAAGTCTTTGAGGGTATGGAGGTGGAGGCTTAGGCAATGATGCATTAACCTTTTGCACTACCAGCTCTGAATATCAATAATGTATTCCCTAGACGGGTTCACCTCCTCTTGAGTCTCTTCCACACTATCATCAATGTCAGTCCGAACTTCATCATTTGGTTGCACCATATTGTTCGAGATCTCATCTTCTTGCATCGCTTTATCATCATCAACAAGTTGCCTTCCACTTGAGGTGGGTGCATTCCCGCCTCTTCCACTTCTTATGATAACCGGCATGGCATGCCCCGTGTTGTTACCACCCTTTGGGTTTACCACCGTGTCACTTGGTAGTGTCCCCCTTAGGATGAGAATTTAAAGCTTGAAATATTTGACCCATATGAACTTCGAGGTTGCGGATCGATGTGTTGTGAGGCAAGTTGGGCATCCGAATCAGCATTCTTTTCCATCATTTGTTTGAACATATTTTCAATACACCCCATCTCATTGTTTGAAGAACTCGAACCATGGGAAGGATAAGGATGTGGGTTGCTTAGTTGTTGGTACATTGAAGGCCTTTAAAAACCCGACCCCCGGTTGCCTTGATTGTTACCTCCCCAATTTCCTTGATTGTTGTTGTTATGCCGATTCCTTTGATTGTTGTTTACACTACAATTTCCTTGATTGTTAGAATTCCATTTTCCTTGATTGTTTTGCGGTCGCCATTGTTGTTGGCTTTGGCCTTGGAAGTTGTTTCTTCGCCCTTGAAATTTTTTCCCATATTGCACTTCCTCTTCTTGTTCATTATGGGACTCATCTTGCTCAAATCCACTATCTTCTTGCACATAGTTCTCCACTCAATTTTGCAGTTGTGGACCCTTAGTCCTCCTCTTGTTCACCATCATGTTCACTCCTTCATAACATTGACTTGCTTCGGAGTTTGCACTTGATTTAGTTGGGCCTGTGCTAGTTGAGTCATGGTAGTTGTTAATTAGGCAATGGCTTACCCATGGTCTTGCAATTCTTTGTGAAGGTGGATCATATTCAGGTCACCTTGTGGAACATTGGCCCGGGATTGCCAAGCCGACTACCTTTCCTCCATCTCATCCAAAATCTCACACGCCTCCACATAAAGCGTAGTCATAAAGTTCTCACTGGCTAATTGATTCACTTCACATAGGTTGGTTGTGTTAATCTAACAATAGAAGGTTTGTTTAATCATGGTTTCCATCATATCGTTGATGGGACATTCCTTAACCATTATTCTATGGTGCTCCCATATCTCATGTAGTAGTTCATTCAGCTCTTGCTTGAATGCCAGGATCTCATCTCGAAGTGTAGCCATGTGTCGGGAAGAGAAGAACTTAGCAATGAACTTTTCCGCTAACTCATCCCAAGTGTGAATTGAATGGTTCGGCAATCGTTCCAACCAATCTAAAGCTTTCCCCCATAGAGAGAAGGGAAAAAGCCTTAGCCTCAATGTATCCTCGGAGACATTTGTTTGCTTGCTCCCCCAACAAGTGTCCACGAACCCCTCCAAATGTTTAAAAGAATTTTGTGTTGGAGCACCGGTGAAGAAACACTGTTGCTCAAGTAAAGTGAGCATCACATTGGTGATTTGGATGTTGCTTGCCCTATTGCACTAGTATAACCTTCATTGTGCAATATCTGGTGTAGAGCCGCTCGTGGTGGAGGTAGGGATGGAGCGGACACATTGTCATGAGGTACCCCGCCTCTCCGATTGGCTTGTGGCTCATGAGGTACCTCATGTACTTGCTCTTCATTCGCATCCAAATCCCCCAAAGGCAAATTTTCGAGCTCATTGTTCGCCATGGTTGTACCTAAGATTTCTCACACAAGTTAGTAACACAAAATGAAAAGAATACATTCCAAAAACAAATCCAAATATATAGCTAACACCATTTTAACTCCCCACCAATGGCGCCAAAACTTGATCCACGTCCAATCCGCACTCAATAGTTAGTGGAAACGGTCGTTGGAAGACTAATACACAACAAGAGTCGGGATCGATTTCCACATGGAGTTACTAGGGGTATTAGGGATATACACTTGACGAAAGCGAATGGAATAACCAAAATGCACTTCCACAAAAGGCTTTGATTTCTAATTCTAATTTTACTCTAGCAATTATAAGCTAAGAAAAGAAACTAGAAGCGAATGATTGTTTTTGTTATTTTTTCAAATAGTTAAAAAGCCTAGGGATTTGACCATAACCTAAGTGTTCGCCTAATGGGTTAAATAAGTTAATACTTGTTTTGTTGATTGGGGTGTCTTATAGATCTTAACTCTACATTACCCACTCAATACCTCTTGATCAAAGATTGATTTTTTCTAATTTGGCTTTCTCAAGTCCAAATGGGTATCAAACAAAATAGTTAGCTCAAGTTGGGTTCTCACTATCTCTAGTTTGAACCTTTTAACTAGGCTAATTAAACCCTCAATTAGCACAATTTCGTGTTAGCCAAGGTATCCTAGACTAGGTTACTCTTTCTCAAGTAGAGACCAAGTCAAAAAGGCATGAATCAATGTTTGCAACCATTAATTCTAAAATTGAAGCATAAACTAAGCTAAATAATCAACATACAATCATAAACAAACATTAAATTAAGTATCCATAAGGCTTACACACTAGGGTTGGGTAACAACCCTAGTAAAAATTTAGCTACTCATAGTGAGAATTGAAGAAAATAAAGAAGAAATGCTAATTAAACTCATAATCTAAGATTAAAATTATAAAATATAATGTTTAAACATTAAAATAGTCACAAACTCCATAAAATGGTAAAATGTAACGGCTACTATAGCTCAAAACTTCGAAACTTGACCAAAAAATGTGAAACTCGTTTATTTATAGTGGCCCAAAATTCGCTGACAAAAATGCCTCTCAGGAGGCTCTGCGGCTGCACAATTCCATGTGCGGTTCGCGGATTTCTTCAGTTGGCAAGATCTAGGATTCTGCAACTGAACAATTCTGAATTGCGACTGCTAAGCAACTTCTGCGGCCGCACAATTCTTGTGCGGTCCGCACTTCAACAAGGCTTCAGGTCTTGGTCTTTTTGCAGACTCTCTGAACTTTGAATCATTTGTCAGTGTAGACCTTGTTCTGCAGCCGCGCAATTCTTGTGCGGTCCACACATTGGCCAAATTCTTGCTTGGCTATTTCACTTGATCTGCAGCTGTAGATGGAATTCTGCGGTCCACACTTTCTTCTGCGGCCGCAAAAGGTTTCTGCGGACCGCCCTTCTTTAGTTTTGCGCCCTTTCTTGCCTTGTGATTTGGAACACTCATTTTTGAGTTGGATTTCAATATGGAAGACCAAACTTCCAACATTCCTGCAATTTGCACACTTTCATTAGTTTCGGAAACATAAATCAATACTTTCAGACTAAAATAAAGCAAAAAGGGTGCTAATAAGTAGTCAAAATCCACTTATCAGCCACCCATATCCAATATCAAGGTTAGTTAATATATTGCATCAAGAGGAAAATAGGAGCTAAACTCGAATAAGTGCCAATCAAATTGAACAATTAATTTCTGCTTGCTAAATCCAACCAAATACTATTTAACATTATTTGCCTAATAATTTCTACAGTACAGTCAATCCTCTCTATAGCAGCCTCGTTTGTTCTGATATTTTTTAGCTTTTATAATGAATGGATGTTATACACCTATAACAGCATTTGAATTTTAAATATTTTTGGCCATTATAGATAAAAATTATCCAAAAATCAACTATTTTTCTTTTTCCAATGTTTTATATAAAAGATAAGAAATTATTCAAATTTAAAATCTCAAAATATATGCATATTTCAATTATTAAATATTGAAGAAAGCTAACATTATTAATATATTCTTTACTAAACTTATAAGGATTTAAACTCCAAGGCACACATTTTAAAGCTACTTAGGAAAATAAATTCTTTCAAGATTAATGGAAGAACTTTGTAATTGTAGCTTGTTATATAGATTTCATTATCTTACGGCGATATAATACTTGAATTGCTAAAGATTTTTATCTATCCGGACTTAACAAAACCGTCAAACTCTAATTCGATGTCAAATACGCAAAAGTCAAACTTGGTCAACTCTTCTAACTTAAGGCTTCAAACATGAAAATCATTCATCCAAACTAATTCTAAATCACCCGAAAACCGAAACCGACGATACACGCAAGTCATAATATATCATATGAAGCTACTCTAGACTTCAAACAACTGAACAGAATGCAAATGCTTAAAACGATTGGTTGGGTCGTTAAATAATTAAATCATTTATCTGATATTGAGCCCATTTGGATTGGGGAAAAAGAATTTAACATATTCTCTAGCTTCTCTCTAGCCGATGGAGAGAGACAGTTCTGGTGCAAATACTAACGGAGAACAAAATCCGAGCAAATCCTTTACCAAAAAGATGGCAGACAAGATATCCATGATGGACGCGATGCAATCATCAACACTGACAACTGAGGAAGCAGATATTCTCCACCGTAGTACACAAAAGCCAAAAACAAATAGGAGCATAGTAGATCACAAGGTAAGCTTCAAAGACAGAGTACTTGAAAATCAATCATTTGACCATATGGATTTTTATTATGACATGTTTAATAACCTATCTCTTAATGATGAGAACGATAGTCCCACCAATCACCCAAATTTCATACCCATCTACTCGACTGAAAAACAAAGACTTTACAAACCTTAGACAAAAGCCCTAATCAACAAACTCTTAGGTATAAGGATAGGTTATAATCTTCTTCGCACCAAAATACAAAAAAATGTGGAACACCTCTGACCTACTAAAACTTATAGACCATGGTAATGATTTTTATCTTATAATATTTTCTTCAGAAAACTTATACACTACTGTCCTAAATAATGGACCATGGTTTATTGGTTCACAGTTCCTCTCCATCAAGAAATGGACACTGAAATTTAATCCAAACACTATCCAGATTACTTTTTCTACTATATGGGTGCCTTCAAGAGTTGCCTATAGAATATTATGACATTTATATACCACAAAAATTGGACACAAAATTGGCACAGTTCTAAAAATCGACAGTTGCACGGCACACACAACTCGAGGAAGGTATGCCAGACTATGTATCTTAGCACCACTGGGCAAGCCTTGCCCAGGAATGTTATGATTGGTGAATACCTACAGGAAATACACTATGAGGATGTAAACCCTTTATGCATCTCATGCGGGTGCTTGGGCCACAGCCACTATCAATGCCCACAAACAAGAGTCGCCCAACCGATAGAGACGTCAACCTAACAAGCACAACCATCCCAAGACCAGTGAAAAATAGTCACTTACACAAACAAGAGGTACGCTACTAATAAAGCTCCAAAACTAGATGTAGATAGAAAATAAACTTTACATTGTGAACACGAAAAGGGACATCTCCTAAGTCCAAGGAAAAAATAAATGACTCCTCAGGCAACAAAAGGGCATTTACACTTCCCCAAAATAACAAGTTTGTCATCTTGAACGACCGTGTGTGCGAACTCCAAAACAAAAACCAAAAAAAAATAACAATTCTGAAATATCAGAAAAAATATCTACTACACACTCCCTATTCTAATTTACTTCAATTTCAGTTCCAACGGAACACAAGTATCCTAAGAAAAAAACCCATAAAAAGTAAAACACCTGCAATTACACAACCTGCAGGGGCCCTACCAAACGTCACCCCAAATGAACAGCCAACAAAATTCCAAGTGTCAAATCCACCCCCACCTCTATCCAATACCACTCACATCACATTTAATGGACTGACCCCTAACGTTCCGCCTACCCCTAAACTTAATCATACCACCCATACCTCTTCTATTGCCCCTAACCCAACCCCTTTGACCTAACACTAGACGCATGGTTACCATTCCCCTATTACCATATCCTTGAAGGAATGCCCTTCAGAAACACCTCACACTCACACTCAACCATCTCAATCGCCACCAAATACCAACACACTTAAAAATACTGAGGCAGTACCACAGCTACCGCAGGAACCACTGCTACTACCAACATCGGAACCACCACTATGGACGCTATCACAAGGAAAAAGAAGACTATCAACCCAAAACCCATCCACAATAACTAGCTATTACTTCCAAACGACGATTATCCTCGTCCCCACAATTATCAATCACCAACTCTACTACAATCAGATGAACAACTATATGTGTGGCCTTATAAACCAAAAGTGGACTACAACATACCACATTTAGCACGACAACAATGCCAATCACTCACATGCAAACCAGTGCTTGTCGACCCTTACACAATAACAGGCGGACCTGATACTAGAAATAACCTAAGGGCTAATCCAAATGATACAATAAGGCCTCTATACCAACGATCAAGCAATAGCAGTTCTACAGCCACTTTACATGCAGGAGATAGTAGCCTTGGATCTTTTCCAACAGATAGGATACCATAACGAACAACAACAGCAGGAACACAAACCATCTACTCAGAACTAGGAGGAGAATACATCCCTACAAGCCAACTGGTTGCTCTTGTCGCCAGAACAAGCTCTATCGGAGAACCTGGATATCAACGATTCCCTAACACTAATAGAGACATCATCCCCTTTAAATATGGAGGAGGCAATGGCTATGGTGCTCGAAACAGAACAACTGATGCCAAACATCCTAGATCAAATTCTCCGAAAATCACACTGCAGGAATTACTGTCCATGACCCTTATTGAAAACAAAGAAAAAAGGTGTTTCATCACTGTTCCAACAAATGTCCTGAGGATAGTAATGAACATCCACACCTACCCACTCTCAATCCTTCACAAATATGCTATCCTAATAATTCCAAACCTGGTAGTGGAGGACATTGTGATGGACCACCCATTTGCGTATGTCACTAGCTTCGGGAGGGAGTTCGAGGATTGTCAATGAGCCCCAGATGAAGATACTCCTTTGGAACTGTAGAGGGTGCAACAGCCCAGAGTTCAGGCAAAGTTTTAAGGATCTCATAGAATGGAACAAGCCCTCCATCGTATGCCTTACAGAGACACACATACAGAGCCACTATGACCTCATCGGCTTTGTTAATTTAACTGACCTGTCTGAGATTAGTACAGATGGATACTCTAGCGGTGCTTCATTAATGTGGAAACAGGAAGAGCTTACTACTGACCTCGTTGCCACCACTGACCAGGAAATCCACGTCAATATCCAAGTAAGAGGCACATCCCACATTTGGCTTTTATCTCTAGTTTACGCAAGCACAGATCTCGCTAACAGAAGCATATTATTGAATAACTTAGAAACCATTGCTAGAAACCATACTTTGCTTTGGCTTCTCTGTGGGGATTTTAATGAAGTAACATCGGCCTCCGAAAAGTTTGGAGGAAGGCCAATTAATAATACCAGGGCTAATACTTTTATACAATGCCTAAACAATCTTGATATGATTGACCTAGGGTTCAAGGGACCAGGTTCACGTGGTCAAATAAAAGGAAAATAAAGGGGCACCAAATTCTGGAAAGATTAGACCGCTTTCTTGCTAACCCGGAATGGGTAGGGATATACCCAAATGTGATTGTGTCTCATTTGCCACGTACGCACTCTAACCATTTTCCTGTACTCTTGAATCTAACAAAACCTATAGGAAAATCACATCACGTATTTCGCTTCGAAACAATGTGGTTAAGCCACCCTAACTTTAATGGTATTGTCAATCACCACTAGGAAAACAACATTAACTACAGGAATGTATTATCTTCCTTCACCAAACATGTTGAGTCTTGTAATAAGAGCACATTTGGAAAGAATCTTTAAAAAAAATCTTACAAAATAGAATACTAGGTATCCAAAATATACATCCTACTCACAAAAGAGACGTCCACTTAGACCTTGAGGAAAAGCTCATTTGCCAGTATAATGGCATCCTAAAAACGAAGAGGATTTCTGGAAACTAAAGTCCAGAGTCCAATAGCTAAATGATGGCAATGCGAATACAAAATTCTTCCACATTTCAGTCATTCAACGCAACAGAAAAAATAGAATTCTAGGGCTAAATGATTCGGTAGGTAACTGGACTTTCGACCTACAAAACATTAGAAGCATTATCTTAAAATAATTTACAGATATCTACACTACTGAATTATCCTTTTGTTCTAAACATATTGCCCATAACCTTAGCACTCTTAATATTCTCAGTGATAGTGATACAGAGTGCCTTAGTAGACACCTAAATACACTCGAAATTCACAAAGCTATTAATTCTTTTAATCCACTCAAGGCACCCGGCCCAGATGGTATTCACCCGATCTTTTTCCAAAAATATTGGGAAGACACATGTCCCTCGATCATCAACATCTGCTCATAAGCTTTCCAAACCTTCTCCATTGACCCGGAAATAAACAAGACTTATGTTTCCCTTATCCCTAAAATAAAAAACCCTCAATACATCACCTATTATCGACCCATCAGTCTTTGTAATACAATCTACAAGACAATCACAAAAACCATATTCAATAGGATACGACCTTTCCTTAAAAAGATTATCTGCCCTACTTAGTGCAATTTCCTCCCTGGTTGACGGGCTATTGATAATGCTATTATAGTTTAAGAAGCAATCCACTCTTTTAAAAAGACCTTCGATGGTAAAGGGAAAATGATGCTTAAATTGGACCTAGAAAAGGTGTTTGACTACCTGGAATGGTCATTCATTAGAAATTTCCTATATGCCTTAACCTTCCCTGCCAAACTGATTACCCTAATTATGAACTGCATCTCAACATCTTCTACTTCAGTAATAGCCAATGGCCAATCAACAGAGGTCTTTGCACCCTCTCGAGATATACACCAAGGGTACCCACTTTCACCCTACCTCTTTATCATCTGTATGTAATCAATTACTAGAAGCATTGACCATGCAGTAGACATTTGTCAATGAAAATGTATCAAACTTAGCCAAACAGGCCCGCCATTTCCCACCTACTATTCGCAGATGACCTCATACTATTCTCTGAGGCAAATGCATCTAGTGCTGCTTCGATCATGAATATATTCAACTCCATCACTCAACAATCCAACCAACGGATAAACTTCTCAAAATCAAATATTATCTTCTCCGGGAATGTAGATAGAAATACACAGAGCACTCTTTCCATAATGCTTTACATTAAGGTAACGAACAATGTAGGGAAGCATCTTGGATTCCCAATCACTAATCTACAACCTAGAAGCTCTGACTATCAATTCATTCTTGATAAAATGAATACAAGACTTAAGGGATGGAAGGCAAATTCCTAACTCAGGCAGGTAGAACCACTCTTATCCGGTAGGTTCTGGCAGTTATACCTACTCACTCTATGTAACTCAACTATCTGCCTACGGCTACTAGAAACCATGTATATCGTATTCAAAGGGATTTCCTTTGGGACTCAACTCCAGAAAGAAAAAAAAGTACACCTTGTTAACTGGGACACTGTGAAATTCCCAAAACAAGAAGGAGGACTGGGTCTTTTTAATTCCAAGAGCAAAAATCTAGCTCTTTTTTGCAGCATTCTTTGACGGCTGCACTATAGCCCCAATAGATTATGGGCACAGGTGGTATGTCACAAATACAAGAAAAGACAGGAATACAAAGACTTCACCACCACTGCGGCTGACTCCTATGTATGGAAAAGCCTTGCTAAAGCTCATCCTTTCTTTGCAAAAGGATTAGCCTGGAATGTAGCAAGTGGAAACCACATCAACCTTTGGAAGGATAACTGGATCATCGCATAGCTGCCTCTAAGGTTTCTCATACAAGGTCCACTAACACATACGGACGGGAACAAATCTCTTACACATATTACAACCAAATTCAAGAGATCTATGCCAACTATGCTTTGAACTACCTACAAATATCCAATCATTAATCCATCACACCTACATATCATTCTCTAAAAATGCCTCGGATAGTTTTTTTTAGAAACCAACCAATGACGGATCCTTCATGTGAGCACGTGATTTTTGCCTTATATGAATTACTCCCATAGTTTCAAAACAAAATAATTTCTTTTCATTATTTGCAACTTTATGGATTTTCGGGGCATTTTCTGTTAATTGTTTGCAATTGTCTGTGCATTTTTATTTTTGTTTAATTAGTGAAAAATACAAAAAAAGGGTGTTGCATGTGCATTTAGGAGTTAATTTTGCATTTTTATAATTGTTTAGTAATTAAGTTGTTTTAAATAAATAAATCACCAAAAAAATAGGTTAATTTGCATTTTTCATTCTAAATATCAATTTGGAGTAATTTTCCTATTAATTGTTTGGTTAATTAATTTTGATAATTATCATTTAGGCTTAATTAGTGTATTTAGGTCAATTAGGTTTTAGGAATTAATTTAGATTTTTATTATTATTTGAAGAAACAAAAAGAGAGAAAAACAACAAAAAGAATTAATTTGGAAAAAGGAAAAGATTTTGAAAAGAAAAGAGAGATCAGATTTTATATTTGGGCCGAAGTTAATTAAAATTGTTAAGCCCAAATCAAACACAGCCAAACCCACCCAAAACTCGTCCAATAAATCCCCACAACCCGGCCCAGACTACCCCTAAACCGGTCCAGATCCCTCTCATCCAAAACGACCCCGTTTAATTGAGAAATGATCCCAGCCGTCAAGGTTCTCTCATCCAACAGTTGGGAAGTTGGGGGTCAATAATATAAATATTTCTAAACACCCCCTACCCCCCTTAGCCTCTCTCACCTCCAAACCCTAGAGAGCCAAAACCCTAGTCGCCCTAATTTTCCCCACCGTCTCCGCCGCCCGCCGAAAATCGCACCACGGCGGCGGTAAGTCTCTGATGGCCTTCAAATTTATACCACAGCTTTGTCTCCCCTCCCTCTCCCCTAATCCACAAATGGTTCTCTCAGAATCCTCCCTGAACGCCTCAAATCTTGAATCGAAGATGAACCCTAATTCCTCAAAAACTCAAATCGTGCGAGTTATTGAAGATTGAGGCCGAAATTGATCTTATTCATGTGTTTTCACCTGAAAACACATGATTAAGACCCATTTCATTCAAAATCTGAGGCTCAAGGAATAACTTCAAGGCTTGCTTGTCCGATTTTAGGTATTTCCAGTTTTTTTTCCCTTTCCTGCATTTCTTCTTCTTTTTAGTTCAAATTCATTTTCATCTCATCTTCGTCCCCTCTCTTTGTTGCTTTGTTATGTGTTAATCTCTCTTGTTTATTCTCTTTTTTGGCATGATTAGCTTAACCACGAATTTAGCCTAATTAGTTTTGATAACCGGTTCATTTCTCTTTCTATTGTGGAATTTGACTCACTAGAGTTAGTCTTTTGTTTTTCTTTGGTTTGATCTGTTTGTTAATTTTTAGGGTTAGATTAATTTAATCGGGTTCTTGATTTCTGTTTCTTTTTTTGACTTAGTGGTGGTTTTATTTAATTTGTGTAATCAGGCTCACTACTTTAGGATTCGACTAGTTAAACTTTTGTGTGTTTTTCTTATTAATGTGTGATTTGAGCTTGTTTCATTGTAGTGGGTTAAGACTTCTTTCTTGAGGTTTGGGGTAAGGCAGACCTGGGCATTAGAGGACCATCCGTTCAGGCCCAGGTTTGGAATCCAGCTAGCCATTGAGCCAGCCTGACCAAGTAAGAGGAGGGTAATTTCAGGGAACTTGGGGGGCAATTTAGGAAGTTTAGGATAGGGGAATCTTAGGTAACTGATTTAGAAGCCTCTAATAGGGGTCTTTTAGGGAATTTTAGATTTTAACTTGGTTAGCAAGTCAAAAAATCAGGGGCTAAGTAGCAAAAAGGAAAGTTAGGAGTGGTCTAAAATGCAAAACCTAGCATATATTGGTTGCCCTAGTAACTTGCCTATAAAGGCATAGTTACTTGAGGCTGAAGAAAAAAACGAAAATCCAAGAGCTAAGAGACCTAAGGGAGAAAAATACAGAAAAAGAAAAGCTGCTACTGTTCCATTGAGACTTGGTTCTACACTTCGAAATTTTCACTCTCTGAATCATTTCTTTTTCCTTTGTCTGGACTTTGAAATGGTTTAAGGTTTAGTCAGTGAGGTCAGATCTTGGTGTTTATCGAGTTGGCTATGTGTTTGAAGCTGGTGTTAGCTTGCTGAATTGCATTTTACTAGGTTTTGAACTGTGAAGTTACTGTTCCATTGGATTTGAAACTAATTCTGCGGTTCCATCACTGAATCTGGGCTGTTTTGTTGATGATGTCGATCTCTGCTGAAATACAAACTGTTGATCCTTCTTTATTTACTTGTTCCTTCAATTTCAGGTACTCATCTCACCTTCCAATGTATGAAAATGGATGAATATGAAGATTGGTTTACTTGAATAGAGATTTATACTAATATAGTTGTTATTCAATGTTTTTGCACATTCGAAATTGTTTAGCTTAGCTTAATTTTCTTATACTCCTTTCTGTTTGTTCTGAATATGGACTGCTATAGTAATATTAGCTTGGTAGTTCACTGTGGGGGTATCAAATGTGCATGAAAGGTCTTGTTATGTAGGCTAGCTTTTAATTAGATTTAACTCAACCTTAGAATTCGAGGCGTGCCATTTAACAAATTCCATGGCCCTCGCAAAGTGCAAACGTGTAATTGCTTTAGGCGCGTATTTTAATAATCTACTTTCCTAAACTCGGGTGCACATTTATGTGACCCAAATCCAAATCTCAACGATGTTAAAATATGTTAAAAACCACGGGTGCATTTATGTGACGTGGTTGGAGACGTGTTTTAATAACGTTGCAATTTTCTTTAAAAATGAATAAAAGCGGTTAAAACTAAAATTTGCATATAGGTTCATAATTGTTTAAAATCAGATAATTAAGCCGAATATAATAGTTGAGCGACCGTGCTAGAACCACAGAACTCGGGAATGCCTAACACCTTCTCCCGGGTTAACAGAATTCCTTACTCGGATTTCTGGTTCGCGAACTATTAAACAGAGTCAAGCTTTTCCTCGATGCGGGATTCAACCGGTGACTTGGGACACTATAAATCTCCCATGTGGCAACTCTGAATCTTTTAATAATAAATCTTGTTTCGATTGTCCTTTAATTGGAAAAACTCCTTTATACCCTCCCCGGGTGTAGGAAAAAGAAGGTGTGATAGCTCTGGTGACTCTTCTAGGGAACGAACCCAGAATCTCTGGTTCAGGGTTCGGAATTCGAGGTTTGATGAATTGTTATATTTGGTTTTATCTATTATCTAATTTTGTCACATGTTTGGGCCTAATGTGCTAAGTGATGCTTTTACCGCTTTAATATTATCTAAACTGTATATATAAACTGCTACAAAACCCTTCTCTTCTCATCTTCGTGTATGTGCTCGCTGGTCGAGACTCCCTATTCTGTTAGTGTCATACCTTGAAATAAGAAAGAATCTCGGACAAGTTACTAATTCCGATGGCCTTTTGGTTCCCGGTACGTAGCCCCCTCCTCAGCTCGAGTTGTCCGCTCGGGTACATAGTCTAGAACACATACCCAGGTTTTTGAACCTAGAATAACTCAGCCTCATGCCGGATCCCTAGTAGGAACGTTTGTTTGCATCATGTGCATTTGAATTTGGAGACTCAACACAGGGGTTGGGTCTGTCTAGGACAGGTGTACCCGAAATGTAAAGACCATTATGATGCATCTTACTTGCTACTTGTGCATTTATTTGCTTCGGATTTGCATGTTGACCGACTTATAAGGAAAATTTAGAGAGGTTAATGAGATGGCTGAGAGGGATAAGTGCCTGTTTTGAAAAACCAATGTCCCAAAACATACCGAAACTCTGCCGAAATTTTGAAAAAAAAGAGAATTTTGTGGTTTTCAAAGAAAAGAAAAAAAGGGAAAATCTTTGTGTTTTAGAAAGGAAAAATAGTTGGTTTTATTTTGTCAAAATTGCCCGAACTACGCTAGTTTGATTCTCATAGGGTGTGGGATACGTAGGCAACCCCCATTGGGTCCAACTTTCCTTTTGCAAAATAGCTGAAAAGAACAAAAATTTTATTTTTATTATAAATAGGTAAGGTGATGCCATTTTTGTCAAAAATAGTCGAATGTCCCCAAAAGGACGCCGGAAGACTAATTTTGCAAGAAACAGCCACCTTGAGTCTTTTTTCCAATTTTTGGCCAGCTAGCGGGCACAGCCTTAAAATCTTCCTCCGGAAGTGTTGAAAGGCTGTATTTGCAAAAGCTGGGTTTTTTTTGTTTTAGAAGTAAGAATCTGAAAAAAAGTGTCATCTTTAATTTTGAGTCAAAATAGAGTAAACCATGATTTTTTTCTTAACCACCTTAATAAATGTGCAGAATGAGCACAAGTCAGAATTTGCCAATAACAATCGTGAACAGGATCCCTTTGGAGTTGCATATGTGGTGGGATGATTTGGGTGAGTCAGGGCGAGATACGGTTAATCTATATTTGGGGGCCTCACTGGGTTGTTGAAGATTAATCATAGGGGAGACATTATAAAGGCATTGCTTACATTCTGGGACCCGGCCCACAACGTATTTCATTTCTCAGATTTTGAACTTACCCCAACATTGGAAGAAATAGCCGGATACATTGGGGGTCCCAAAGTTCCTCTGAGACACCAGTACCTGATTGCTCCGAGGGCCGTAGTCGTACACAGGTTCCTAGATTCCTTGAAAATAAGCAGGGGGGTCCACAACCCAGACTTGGCAGCTGGTTTTTGTACTCTGCAATTTATATACAACAGATATGGTCATATATGGGGGTTCAACAATCCAGAGAACAAAATCTGCAGCAAAGGAAACCGCCTTAAGTGGGAAGAACACAGGTGTTTTGCATTTATGGTGGTCTTTTTGGGACTTTTGGTGTTTCCTAGAAAAAATAGGAATATTGACATACGAGTAGCTGGGGTTTTGCTCACTCATGCCAACAGCATCCTCGCGCCCATGATAGTAGCCGAAATCTTCCACGCTCTCACAACCTGCAAAGCCGGAGGAGACTTTTTTAGGGGTGCAACGTGTTGCTGCAGATGTGGATGATCGAACACCTATGCCATCGTCCTCAATTTATGAGTTATGGGTCGATAGAGAAAACATGCATAGAGGAATTTTCTACAAGGGTTGATGGAATCAGCTTGCCAGAAGGGTCATAGAGTGGATAGCGCGCCTCCGTTCCGTCACTGCAAACCAAATAGAGTGGACATTTGGATGGCTGCCTGTGGATGAGATCATATACATGCCATCCAGCAGGCCTCATTTCCTCTTGATGGGACTCAGGAGTATCCAACCTTATGCCCCGTATCGGGTTTTGAGGCAGCTGGGGAGATGCCAAATAGTTCCGAGAGATGAAGATCTTAGTGCCCAAGTAGTCGAGATCGGACCTAACGGCCAGTTTCATGAAGCAGCAGTCCGCCAAATATGGAGCAAGTGTCAATACTTAACAGCAAATACCTGTGTACATGATCGGTCCAAAGGTGAGGTTTCACTGGGGTACCTTGCTTGGTATAGAAGAGAAATTGAGTTTGGGAGGCCGGACAAAAGACCCCACCTTCAGGAATTCGTCGAGGCGTCGCAAGAACAGTGGGCTTGGTTGGCCAAGGAGAATGAGTACAGGGCCACAATAGGAAAGCTGGAAAAATAAGTCAAAGACCTTAAATTCAAGAATAGCTTTCAAACTGCGGCAGATGAAGGCGAAAAGAAAAAGCTAGCCAAATAGAATGAGGCAAATAGCGGCAGAAAACCCCGCCAGAAGTGCCAAAGATGAAAAACTTATAGGTAACCTGAGGCAGAAAGTGGGCGAATATAGTTTTGATCTGAACAAAGCAGAAAGTGAACTAGCCGGGGCTCGAAAGCAATTGGCTAAAAATGCGGAGGAACGAGCACGCCTGGTTAAGCAGTTGAAAGAAGAGTGCGACAATGAGGTCGCGGGATTAAAGAAAAGGGTCATTACCGCGGAAAACAAAATGATCAAACAGGCGAAAGACTTCAAGGCTGAAAGAGGACATTGTTATACAGCATTGGCACAATTAGAAATAGACTTGAAACAACTTCAGGAGCAGAATCAAGTAGCCGAGCAGACTTTGGAGGCCATGGCCCAACAGATTGGGCGTTTGTTGCAAGAAAAAGGTGTCATCAAAGGGAGAGTTAGAATTATCGCCGACTACATTGTTGTGAAGTGCCAAGCCTGTGAGGATATGACCCGCACCATCTTTTTTGCGGAAGTGATGACATTTGTTAGATAGATAATAAGTGACTTGGACAGGCTTCAAAGGGATCTTGCGTATAGGCCCGCGGCGAGACCGAATGATGTCCCGCGGGCACCAAGAGCATTAATGTATTCATGATTTTCATTTGAGTATGTATTTCCTTTTCCGCTAGAGTCTGTCAGTTGTTTTGAGTTTGTACTTTCTTTCCGCTAGAGTATGTCAGTTGTTTCTAAGTCTGTATTTTCTTTTGTTGAAGTATGATAGCTTATTTTGGAGTCTGTATTTCATCTTTTCATCAGAGTCTGTTAGTTTTTAGTCTATCAGTTTTGAGTCTTTGTAATCAAAGTATTTACTTTTTATGAAAATTGAAAATCCCAAAATAATTTGTTATCTATTTTACATTTATTTTCCCAGAACTACGCTTAGTCTGATTCATGCGGGGTCATGATACGTAGGCAATCTCCATAGGATTCGACCATAACCCAAAAAAAAGAGGAAAAACAAGAGAAAAACAAGAAAAGAAAAGAGAGAAAAACAAGAAACCATGGGGCGGAAACCATGAGAGATCAAGCAAGGAAAGTTAAGAATGAAAAAAAGGAGAGAAAAGAGAAGCTGCAAACGAAAATAAGGAAAAGCTGGGATGACGCAAGTAGCCGATCAAATGCATAATAGAAACGGTTAACTGCTTAGGTGCATTCATTCCCCAAAATGTGCGGTTACTAATTTGTTAAAACCCTAATCGCTAACAAGGTTGTTGTTGATGTATTGAGTCCAGGCAGGTGGTTAGTTGATTGGCGTTCTGGCAACTCACTCCTACAACACCCGATCAAAAGACAAGCTGAACATGGCCAACCAAGAACCGGAGGCAAGTATCGTCGATTCGTCAAAAGAGGTAAAAGAATTGGATGTTTATGCAATGAAAGATGAGATGTATAAGTTAAAGCAACAAATGGCTGAAATGTACCAGGCCTGGGTAAAGGGGCATCCACCACCGGTTTATCCCGCCAACCCTGCTTATATCCCACCATTGGCTCAGCCTCAGGAACCTCCCACTGTGAACTCGTCTTAGGCCTTTCCCCTCTACCAACAATGCTATGGCACCACTTCCCATACATCACAAGCTCCACCACCCAAACAAGTCCCGCACCCTCCTCCACCAGTCACTCCTGTTTTTGTGGCACCTAACCTACTGCATTACACCGGTCTTCCAGTGAGCCTCTATTCCAGACTCACGACAACCAGTATTATCCCCCTAAGCCCACCTTCAAAGTTCCAGAACCATATTCTTACACCCCTCATCTTGATCTCCCGGCAGAGACCGAGAAGCCACCCAAAAATCGCGAACATGAGGAGATGATCGGAAAGGTCAAAAGCTTAGAACAATCGTTCAGAGATATGAGGGGGTTAGGAGGTCAAGTAAGTGTGGTCTATAAGGATTTATGTCTATTCCAGGATGTTCAATTACCAGCAGGATTCAAGATGCCCAAGTTTGATCTGTACAACGGGCATGGTGACCCAGTAGCACACTTAAGCGGATTTTGTAGCAAGATGAGAGGAGCAAGCGGAAGAGATGAATTACTGATGGCCTATTTCAGCCAAAGTCTGAGTGGATCGGCATTGGAATGGTATACCAGACAAGATCACAGCAGGTGGTACACATGGGACGATTTGGCCCAAGCCTTCGCCTGCCAATTTTAGCACAATCTTGAAATTATCCCAGATCATCTGTCATTGAGGAAGATTGAGAAAAAGCCTAGTGAGAGTTTCAGGGAATATGGATTCCGTTGGAGGGAGCAAGCAGCGAGGGTTGACCCTCCGATGAAAGAAAGCGAGATGGTTGATTATTTCTTGCAGGCCTTGGAGCCCACTTATTTTGGTCATTTGGTCTCAGCAGTGGGCAAGTCCTTTAATGAGGTTGTAAAAATGGGAGGCATGGTAGAAGAGGGACTCAAGTCTAATAAAATCATGAGCTACTAAGCAATTAAAGCAACCACCCAGGCCATTCAAAATGGTACTGAGGGTGTACTCGGGAAGAAGAAGAAAGAGGATGTTGTGACAATTGAGTCGGGAGCTTGGGTCGGATCCAGGGGCCCTTCACATTACTACAACCAGCCTCGACCCTATTACCAAATGTACCACCACACTCCATATAGTCTATCACAACACTACTACCCACCGCCAGGTCCCCATTTTTCTATCCATCATGCACAAACATACACTCAACCTCCCGCTCACGCGCAATGGCGTGCGCCATCTCCACAAAGTATCTACCCAGCTCCACAAAATGCCTATCCACCCCTAAGAGCCTACCGAAATCCCCCTGGAACAGGTTTCTGGCCCAATCAGGCCACCAAGAATGAGAGGTTGCAGAAGAAGAAGACTTTTACTCCATTGGGAGAAGCCTATACCAGTTTGTTCCGCAGGTTGAGACAATTGGGTATGCTGAGTCCGATTGAACCAAAATTGCCAAATCCTCCCCCGAGGAATCTTGATCACTCCGTGGTTGCGAATATTGTACTGGTACCCCGAGGCACGACACAGAGAAGTGCTGGAAATTGAAAACAGCTATTCAAGAGCTCATTGATACTAATCGGATAGAGGTCCAAGCTCCGGAGACACCTAATATCAACCAGAACCCATTGCCAGCTCATCAAGAGACGAATATGATTGAGATAGTGCATAAGGAAGGGGAGCCTAAGAAGCCTTCGCAAACTGTCATGATGATTCGGTCCAGTGATGCCAGGCCATTTGAAAAGTCAACAAGTGAGAAGTCTGCGATCAAGTTGAACGGGGAAAATAGTGAACCATCTGTGGTGGTCAAGAAGGGGTCCTCAAGTGACGTTGCAGGGAAACATGAAAGAGCTAAAGTGGTTGTGCCAGGAGTGGCGAACAAGCCTGTTGTAATTGTGGAAGGTGCCCGCATAGACCCTGTCATCATCAAGCCGGTAACTCAATTACCAATAGTCAATAGCAGGGCAGTCCCATGGAATTATGAATGAGTGACAGTGACTTACAAGGGGAAAGAAGTTAAAGAAGAAGTATGTGAGACCCATGGTTTGACTCTATAGGGGAGATGCTTTGCCCGCGAAGAGTTGAGAAAAGCTAAAAGCTCCAAAGACAGCCCAGTATTGGCGAAGAAAGTTGTGACTGAGGAAGAAGCAGAGGAGTTCTTGAGAAAGATGAGAGCGCAGGATTATTCCATTGTGGAGCAGTTGAGGAAGACATTGGCTCAGATTTCATTATTGTCATTATTGATCCATTTAGACGAGCATCGTCGGGCTTTGATGAAGATCCTGAATGAGGCCCACGTTCCTAACAAAATCTCAGTAAACCACTTGGAAAAGATAGCTAACAAGATATTTAAGGTGAACAGAGTCACTTTTTCTGAAGATGAGTTGCCCATGGAGGGTACCGAGCACAATAGAGCCCTCTATCTGACAGTGAAATGCGAAGATTCCGTGGTTACTCAGGTGCTAGTTGACAATGGTTCCAGCACGAACATTTGCCCTCTCTCCACTCTGAACAAGTTAAAGGTGGATGGTGAAAGAATTCACAAGAACAATATCTGCATTTAGGGATTCGACGGTGGAGGGAAAGATTCAGTCGGGGACATAGTGCTTGAGCTTACAATAGGGCCAGTTGAATTTACCAAGGAGTTCCATGTGCTCGATGTGGCTGTTTCTTACAATCTGTTGTTAGGTCGACCCTAGATTCATGCTACCAAAGCGGTCCCGTCTACTCTGCATCAAATGGTCAAGTTTGAATGTGATAGACAGGAAATCGTTATCCACGGCGAAGATAATTGGTGTGTTCTCAGCGATGCCATTGTTCTATTCATAGAGTTCGAGGACGACAAGGGGCCATGGGTTAACAGGTTTTTGACACGGTATAGGTAGAGAAAATTCCAGAAGGGAAGTGAGTTCCAACCTCGAGGGTAGTTGCCGCATCAGTCATGGTAGCTACCGAAATGTTGAAAAATGGTTTTGTACCGGGCAAGGGTCTGGGTGTATCTCTGTAAGGTATCGTACAGCCAGTGTCTCTCCCCAAAAACTTGGATACGTTTGGTTTGGGGTTCAAGCCCACAGCTGCGGATGTGAAAATAGCTAGAAAGTTGAAATAGAGGGCCTGGTCCTCCCAAAGCCCATCCAACGGCTCTTCAGATCATTTGTTAGGCCTGGCACCAAGAAACGCCCAATGGCAACAGTTCCCAGTTCAGTAATTGATGTAGATAGAGATTTGATTGAAAGTTTCGAGAGGTTATTCGCCGATGTGAACATGTTGGAAGCTGGAGAGGATTCGAGTAAAGTGGATATGCAGTTTGTTGGGCCCAGTGCACAGATTAACAATTGGGAAGCTACTCATCTCCCCACCAGGAAGGAGTTTTGGTAGTTTGCTTTGATTTTCTTTTAGTTTATCTGGATTATTCCAGGGTTGTAATTCAGATTCTAGGTTCTGACCGTTTGGATGTATAAACCTTGTTATCTTTAATTTCAATGAAATGCAATTTCCCTTTTTCTTCCTTCCTGATAGTTTTATTTTTGTTTTTCTTTTCTTCCTTGTACAGTTTTTTTTATGCTGGCTTCAGTGATATGACATGCATGAGGAATCTCCGGCCCAGTCTTAAAAGCCAATCTAATTCTGAAATAGTAATTCAAGAAATAGAGTGTGATGGTGAATCGAAATATGACGAGGATGAAACCTTTGAAGAGATTAGTAAATAATTAAGCCATTTTGAAGAAAAATCCAAGCCTAACCTGAGTGATATAAAAGCCATTAATTTACGGTACCAAGATAATGTTCGAGAAACTAAAATAAGTGTCTATATTGAACAACAACTTAGAGAGGAGATAATTAAAGCATTGTTCGAGTATAAAGATATTTTTGCATAGTCCTATGATGACATGCCAGGTCTAAGCACTAACTTGGTGGTTCACAAATTGCCCACTGACCCGGCATTTCCCCCTGTCAAGCAGAAGTTGAGGAAATTTAAAACTGATATAAGTGTGAATATTAAGGAAGAGGTCACCAAACAGTTCGAGGCCAAAGTCATTCGGGTCACCCGGTATCCCACCTGGTTAGCCAATGTTGTGCTTGTGCTGAAGAAAGATGGCAAGACCAAGGTGTGTGTTGATTATCGAGATTTCAACAAGGCAAGTCCCATGGATAACTTCCCATTGCCGAACATCCATATATTGATCAATAATTGTGCCAAACATGAGCTTGGTTCTTTTATGGATTGTTATGCGGGCTACCACCAGATCTTAATGGATGAGGAGGACGCAGAAAAGACGACATTCATCATACCATGGGGAACATACTGCTATCGGGTCATGCCATTTAGTTTGAAAAATGCTGGGGCAACCTACATGAGGGCGATGACGACCATATTCCACGACATGATACACAGGGAGATCGAGGTTTATGTGGATGATGTAATTGTAAAGACTAGAAAGCAGTCTGACCATGTCAGATTAAGAAAGTTCTTCCAAAGGCTTTGCAGGTACAATCTCAAGCTCAATCCTGCAAAATGCGCTTCGGTGTTCTGTCTGGAAAGTTGTTAGGATTCATAGTCAGCCGTCGAGGTATTGAATTAGACCCATCAAAAATCAAAGCTATCTAGGAATTGACACCCTCAAAGAACAAGACTGAGGTGATGAGTCTGTTCGAGAGATTGAATTACATCAGCAGGTTTATTGCTCAGCTCACGACGACTTGTGAGCCTATCTTCAAACTGCTAAAGAAAGATGATGCGGTCAAGTGGATAGATGAATGTTAGGAAGCATTTGACAAGATAAAGGGGTACTTGTCAAACCCACCTGTGTTGGTCCCGCCAGAACCAGGGAGACCTTTGATTCTGTATTTGACGGTCTTGGACAATTCATTTGGATTTGTGTTGGGACAGCATGACATCACCGGCAGGAAGGAGCAGGCCATCTATTATCTCAGCAAGAAGTTCACATCTTACGAGGTTAAGTACACTCACCTTGAGAGGACATGTTGCGCCCTGACTTGGGTAGCACAGAAGTTGAAGCACTATTTGTCATTTTACACTACTTACCTCACCTCTCGTTTGGATCCGTTAAAGTATATCTTTCAGAAACCTATGCCTACAGGGAGGCTTGCAAAGTGGCAAATCTTGCTCACAGAATTTGACATCGTCTATGTGACTAGGACTACAATGAAAGCCCAGGCATTGGCCGATCATTTGGCTGAGAACCTAGTGGATAAAGAATATGAACCTCTGAAGACTTACTTCCCTGACGAAGAAGTCATGCATATTGATGAATTGGAACAAATTGAAAAGCCAGGATGGAAACTTTTCTTTGATGGGGCTGCTAACATGAAAGGCGTTGGGATAGGAGCGGTACTTGTTTCTGGAACAGGGCATCACTACCCTGTTACGGCTCAGCTTTGGTTCTACTATACTAACAACATGGCTGAGTACGAGGCATGCATTTTGGGTTTGAGGATGGCTGTGGATATGGGTGTCCAGGAATTCTTGGTCTTGGGTGCCTCAGACCTCCTGGTGCACCAGATTCAGGGAGAATGGGAAACATGATCTTTGTTAACGGTTCCAATCAATAGAGTTTAGGCATATTCCAAGGATTCACAATGAGTTCGCCGATGCTTTGGCTACTCTGGCGTCAATGTTGCACCATCCCAATAAGGCTTATATGGATCCTTTGCAGATTCAGATCCACGATCAGCATGCTTACTATAATGTGGTGGAAGAAGAGCTCGATGGGGAGCCTTGGTTTCACGATCTCAAGGAATACATCAGGATCGGGGTGTATCTAGTACAAGCCACAGGTGATCAAAAGAGAACAATTAGGCGGTTGGAAAGCGGTTTTTTCTTCAGCGGAGGGGTTCTGTACAAAAGGACCCTAGATCTTGTGCTGCTGAGATGCATAGATGCTAGGCAGGCTATAGCTATTATGACCGAAGTACATTCTGGAGTTTGTGAACCGCATATGAGTGGGTATGTTCTGGCAAAGAAGATTCTTCGAGCAGGTTATTATTGGCTCACCATGGATCGAGATTGCATCAGTTTTGTGTGCAAATGTCATCAATGCCAAGTACACGGAGATTTGATTCATTCGTCGCCATCTGAATTGCATATAATGTCCGCACCATGGCCCTTTGTCGCTTGGGGCATGGATGTCATTGGGCCAATTGAGCCATCAGCATCAAATGGGCACATGTTCATTCTGGTAGCCATAGACTATTTCACCAAGTGGGTAGAGGCTAAAACATTCAAGTTTGTAACCAAGAAGGCAGTGGTTGATTTTGTGCACTCAAATATCATTTGTCGGTTTGGGATACCAAAGGTGATCATTACAGACAATGGGGCTAATCTCAATAGTCATCTGATGAAAGAGGTGTGTCAACAGTTTAAGATTACACATTGCAATTCCACCCCATATCGCCCCAAGGCGAATGGAGCAGTCGAGGCAGACAACAAGAACATAAAGAAGATACATCGAAAAATGGTAGAAGGGTCCAGGCAATGGCATGAGAAGCTGCCTTTTGCATTGTTGGGTTATCGCACTACTGTTCGTACTTAAGTAGGGGCAACTCCTTACTTGTTGGTATATGGCACGGAAGTAGTGATACCCGCGGAAATTGAAATTCCATCCCTTCGGATTGTTGCAGAAGCCAAACCTGGAACAATTGAGTTTGATTGATGAGAAAATATTAGCAACAGTGTGTCATGGCCAGTTGGATCAACAGATAATGGCAAGAGCATATAATAAGAAGGTGCGTCCACGGAAGTTTGAAGTGGGTCAGTTAGTATTGAAATGCATTCTTCCTCATCAGGCTGAAGCCAAAGGCAAGTTCGCCCCAAACTGGCAGGGTCCGTTCGTTGTAACGAGAGTGTTGTCCAATGGTGCTTTGTATTTAACAGATATAGAAGGAAAATGTGTAGAAATGGCCATCCATGCCGATGCGGTCAAAAGATATTATGTATGATTTCTTCGTTTAAATTGTATTTGTTCGTACTTGGCATGTTTTGAAGATTGGAATGACGAAGGCATTTTGTTCTGCTATCTAAACACTTTATCCTCTTTTTCCTCCTTCAGCCTTATTTATTTCCTTCATACCCCCCCCCCCCTTTGGAATCAGTAGCAAAGTTCAGAAATGCAAGCGCAAAAGATAAATAAAGGAAGAATAAAAAAAAGAGAAAGAAAAGAGAAGAGGAGAAAGAAAGGAATGAAAAGAGAAAGAAAAGAATGAAAAGAGAAAAAAGAGAAGAAAAGCAACAAAAAGAGAAAAAAAGCAAAAAAAGAGAAAGAAAAGAAAGAGAAAAGAGAAAATCACAATAACAAAGTAATTTCTATGACATGAACTACGTTTGACCTGATTCATTTTAAGGATACGTAGGCAGCCTCACGGTTCGGTCTCATCGAAATAAAAATCCAAAGTCCCCAAGCAAGAAACTGGGGCAGAAGTTGTGGTTATTGTAAGAAATCTGATTCCGAAAGTTGTAATTTTAACCCATTTGAATTGTTTTGAGCCTTTTATGCCCTTTCTTTCTAACCCTGTCCAAAAGCCCACGTTATAGTCCAAAGAAAGACTTTCTGATCAGTCTTCGAGAAATGCCGAGTCAAGCAGGTAGAGGGGAATCATATCAAGGGCAAAACTCTGGTCCAAGCAGGAAAAATTGAAAATGAGAGAGTCTTATTGGTGAAAACCCTCACGGGCACCGTAAGGCGACGGGAGCTGAGAGAAATAAAAAATGAGAGAGTCTTATTGGTGAAAACCTTCACGGGCACCTTGAGGTGAAAGTAAGTTGATAGATGAACAAATAAGAAAGGTCTGTTGGTGGAAAACCTTTCAAGGCTCCGCAGGATGAACAAGGTCAAGGCTTGGGTGAAGAAATCAGGTTATGGAAATTCTGGGGCAACAAAGTATGGCAACTGAAAGTTGATTGGATGGACATATTGGGCCAATTAGTCCGAAATGCATGTCATGAACAATGGTGCCAGTTGTTCCACTCAGATAAGTCTCTTTTTCTTTTCCCTTTTTAGCAAGTCGTCCGGTTTTGGATTTTCTTTATCCTTAACTCTCAAGGTCATTGCATTTCATTTCTTTCGGGGTTTTGTGTCTCTAAGATGTTTCAATGTCAGTTTGTTTTAAGCAAATAAGAAGGGATTTCAAAGCTCACTACCAGTTTCCAAAATTGAAAATCACAGTGTGGCCAAAACATACCAAAGATAGCATGATGTAAAGTGGGATAAAGTGCTGGCAAAAGTTCCATCAGCGGAATGATTTAGTCATTTCATGGAAGATGAAGAGGTTAAGTTAAAGGGGTCAGAAGTGTGAAACAATGGTTCGGGTATAGAACAGGCAGGTCATCCAAAGTAATGGGGGTTTGAAAGTCAGCCGGAAGTCAGGCGGTTCTTAGCTAGTTCAGAGGAAACCAATCAAAACAAAGCACGGCAGTGGAGAAACCTTCAGCAAAGAATGCCATCAACTAACCACCACATTTTAAACTAACAAGACTTTTCTTTGATTGAAACAGGGGCAGAAAGTTCCGTTTGTTTCAGGGAAACCCTCCGTAAAGAAAGGCAAGCACCAAACAGGTTTGACGGTAAACTCTTAGGTCTCGCCTGGATAATGAGATTTAATTTGAAGTTCTCAGGACCCTCCTGAAAAATGGGACCTAGTTTAAAATTCAAAATAATCATGAGTAGTAAAATCTAGCATAAATGTACCCCAAGGAATGTAAGATGGTTTCAAAGTTTGCATGTTTGAGATAGGATTCAAGTAGGAGTTTTTAGGGCCCTCCTGAATAATGGAACCTATTAAGGTTTTCATTAGATAACAAGATGTACCGTAAGTTCTGTTGTAGGGCAGCATAACTCGGCAGAAAAGATTTGTCACTCTTAAGATAAGATTTGACGTTTGATTTTCAGGACCCTCCTAGATAATAGGATTTAGTTTTAAGTGTTCAGGACCCGCCTGGATAATGGGATTTAGTTTTAAGTGTTCAGGATCCTCCTGGATAATGGGATTTAGTTTTAAGTGTTCAGGACCCGTCTGGATAATGAGATTTACTTTTAAGTTTTTAGGACGCTCCTGGATAATGGGATTTAATTTTTTGTTGTCAGGACCTTCCTGGATAATGGAATTTAATTTTTCGTTGTCAGGACCTTCCTGGATAATGGGATTTAATTTTTTGTTATCAGGACCCTCTTGGATAATGGAATTTAATTTTTCGTTGTCAGGACCCTCCTGGATAATGGGATTTAATTTTATGTTGTCAGTACCCTCCTGGATAATGAAATTTAATTTTTCGTTGGCAGGACCCTCCTGGATAATGGGATTTAGTTTTAAGTGTTCAGGACCGTCCTAGATAATGGGATTTAGATTTCAAATTCATAGAGATATTTGGTAACATGATTCAATGCGCCCAGCATCAAACCGGGGCAGACGTTTTCTTTGTTTGTTTATTTTGTGGAAATCAGGCGCCCACCTAGACAACAAGGGAATACATTTCTCAAGTTTGGCAATCAGGCTCCCACCTAGAGAACAAGGGAATCCATTTTTCAAAGTTTGGCAATCAGGTGCCCACCTGAAGAACATGGGAATACATTTTCAAGTTCAGTAATCAGGCGCTACTTGGAGAATAAGGGAATACATTTTTCAAAGTTTGGCAATCAGGCGCCCACCTGGAGAACAAGGGAATACATTTCTCAAGTTTGGCAATCAGGCGACCACCTGGAGAACAAGGGAATACATTTTTCAAAGTTTGGCAATCAGGTGCCCACCTGAAGAACAAGTGAATACATTTTTGAGTTCAGTAATCAGGCGCCCACCTGGAGAACAAGGGAATACATTTTTCAAAGTTTGGAAATCAGGCGCCCACCTGAAGAACAAGGGAATACATTTTTCAAAGTTTGGCAATCAGGCGCCCACCTGAAGAACAAGGGAATACATTTTTCAAAGTTTGGAAATCAGGTGCCCACCTGAAGAACAAGGGAATATATTTGCCAAAATTTGGCAATCAGGCGCCCACCTAAAGAATAAGGGAATACATTTTTCAAGTTCAGTAATCAGGCGTCCACCTGAAGAACAAGAGAATACATTTTCAAGTTCAGTAATCAGGCGCCCACCTGGAGAACAAGGGAATACATTTCAAGTTTAGCAATCAGGCATCCACCTGGAGAAAGGGAAAACACCTCAGACTACAAATTCAAGGCGGCAACAAGGGGATCCCACCGGGAGAATACAAGTCAACAAGGCAATAGGAACCACAAAAGAAAGTTTGAAGATATAGATAGGATTTTGTAATGCATAGATCATAGTCTAGTCTAGCTTCTTTTTATTTTATCATGGTGTAATAAAAGGATTCAGTAAGCAGTAGCAGCAGTAGCAGCAACAGTGAAATCATAGCTTCATGGTAGTCCCAGCTACCAAATGTTCCTGAACTACACTGACCTGATTCCTTTTTAGCCAAGGATATGTCGGAAACCTCGGAAGCAGGGTGCGGTCAAATCTTTCAAAAATGCTTCCCACGGAGCATTCAAACGGGCAAAAATCGCTCGTATCCGCTCACTTTATCTTTGCCCGAAAACTCTGCGTGTTTCCGAGCAAAGAGGGGCAGATGTGAGCACGTGATTTTTGCCCTATATGAATTACTCCCATAGTTTCAAAACAAAATAATTTCTTTCCATTATTTGCAACTTTATGAATTTTCGGGGCATTTTCTGTTAATTGTTTGCATTTGTCTGTGCATTTTTATTTTTGTTTAATTAATGAAAAATACAAAAAAAGGGTGTTGCATGTGCATTTAGGAGTTAATTTTGCATTTTTGTAATTGTTTAGTAATTAAGTTGTTTTAAATAAAAGAAAATCACCAAAAAATAGGTTAATTTGTATTTTTCATTCTAAATTTTAATTTGGAGTAATTTTCCTTTTAATTGTTTGGTTAATTAATTTTGATAATTATCATTTAGGCTTAATTAGTGTATTTAGGTCAATTAGGTTCTAGGAATTAATTTAGATTTTTATTATTATTTTGAAAAAAAAAAAAGAGCAAAACAACAAAAAGAATTAATTTTGGAAAAAAAGGAAAAGATTTTGAAAAGAAAAGAGAGATCATATTTTATATTTGGGCCGAAGTTAATTAAAATTGTCAAGCCCAAATCAAATTCAGCCAAACCCACCCAAAACTCGTCCAATAAATCCCCAAAACCCGGCCCAGACTACCCTGAACCGGTCCAGATCCCTCCCATCCAAAACGACCCCGTTTAATTGAGAAATGATCCCAGCCGTCGAGGTTCTCTCATCCAACGGCTGGGAAGCTGGGGGTCAATAATATAAATATGTCCAAACGCCCCTACCCCCCTTAGCCTCGTCTCTCACCTCCAAACCCTAGTAGCCTCGTCTCTCACCTCCAAACCCTAGAGACCCAAACCCCTAGCTGCCCTATTTTTCCCCATCGTCTCTGTCGTCCGCCGCCCTCCGAAAATCGCCCCACGGCGGCGACAAGTCTCTGATGGCCTTCAAATTTACACTATAGCTTCGTCTCCCCTCCCTCTCCCCTAATGTACAAATGGTTCTCTCAAAATCCTCCCCGAACACCTTAAATCTTGAATCGAAGATGAACCGTAATTCCTCAAAAACTCAAATCGTGCGAGTTATTGAAGATTGAGGCCGAAATTGATCTTATTCATGTGTTTTCACCTGAAAACACATGATTAAGACTCATTTCATTCAAAATCTGAGGCTCAAGGAATAACTTCAAGGCTTGCCTGTCCGATTTTAGGTATTTCCAATTTCTTTTCCTTTTCCTACATTTTTTCTTCCTTTTAGTTAAAATTCACTTTCATCTCTTCTCCGCCCCCTCTCTTTGTTGCTTTGTTATGTGTTAATTTCCCTTGTTTATTCTGTTTTTTGGCATGATTAGCTTAACCACGAGTTTAGCCTAATTAGTTTTGATATCGGTTCATTTCTCTTTCTGTTGTGGAATTTGACTCAGTAGAGTTAGTCTTTTGTTTTTCTTTGGTTTGATCTGTTTGTTATTTTTTGAGGGTTAGATTAATTTAATCGGGTTCTTGATTTCTGTTTCTTTTTTTTTACTTAGTGGTGGTTTTATTTAATCTGTGTAATCAGGCTCACTACTTTAGGATTCGACTAGTTAAACTTTTGTGTGTTTTTCTTATTAATGTGTGATTTGAGTTTGTTTCACTGTAGTGGGTTAAGACTTCTTTCTTGGGGTTTGGGGTAAGGCAGACCTGGGCATTAGTGGACCATTCGTTCAGGCCCAAGTTTGGAATCCAGCTAGGCCATTGAGCCAGCCTGACCCAAGTAAGAGGAGGGTAATTTCAGGGAACTTGGGGGTAATTTAGGAAGTTTAGGATAGGAAAATCTTGGGTAACTGATTTAGAAGCCTCTAGTAGGGGTCTTCTAGGGAAGTTTAGACTTTAACTTGGTTATCAAGTCAAAAAATCAGGGGCTAAGTAGCAAAAAGGAAAGTTAGGAACGGTCTAAAATGCAAAACTTAGCATATATTGGTTGCCCTAGTAACTTGCCTATAAAGGCATAGTTACTTGAGGCTGAAGAAAAAAAAAATCCAAGAGCTAAGAGACCTAAGGGAGAAAAATACAGAAAAAGAAAACCTGCTACTGTTCCATTGAGACTTGGCTCTACACTTCAAAATTTTCACTCTCTAAATCATTTCTTTTTCCTTTGTCTGGACTTTGAAATGGTTTGAGGTTTAGTCAGTGAGGTCAGATCTTGGTGTTTATCGATTTGGCTATGTGTTTAAAGTTGGTGTTATCTTGCTTAATTGCATTTTACTGGGTTTTGAACTGTGAAGTTACTGTTCCATTGGATTTGGAACTAATTCTATGGTTCCATCACTGAATCTGGGTTGTTTTGTTGCTGCTGTCAATCTCTGCTGAAATACAAACTGCTGATCCTTCTTTATTTACTTGTTTCTTCAATTTCAGGTACACATCTCACCTTCCAATGTATGAAAATGGATGAATATGAAGATTGGTTCACTTGAATAGAGATTTATACTAATGTAGTTGTTATTCAATGTTTTAGCACCTTCGAAATTGTTTAGCTTAGCTTAATTTTCTTATACTCCTTTCTGTTTGTTCTGAATATGGACTGTTGTAGTAATATTGGCTTGGTAGTTCACTGTGAGGGTATCAAATATGCATGAAAGGTCTTGTTATGTAGGCCAGCTTTTGTATTCGTGTTAATGAAAGGAGTATGTTTAAAGTTAAGCTATCAATGTGACTATGTAGTTAAGTATTTCAGTGGTTTTTTTATAGTTTGAATATGTGAGTAAGCATCATGAGAATGTGTTAGATTAGGATTAGGATAAAGTTGAACTATTTGTTTTGGAAATGAAGGTTCAGAAGATGAGTGTGTTTCATTTAGTCTCCACAACATCTCATTAATTAGTTTATCAGTGTGTGTTTAGCATGAATATGAATGCGAGTCTGGATCTCTTATTTGGGCCTGAGTATTCAGCAAAGTTGTTAAGTTTAATCAGAATTTGGTTTTGTATATTGCATGCTCGAGGTAACTTATGGACAAAATGTCTGAATTTTCGGGTCGATTACTTCAGTAACATGTTAGCTGGGCATTGCCTAATTTCTACATGAGTTCTTGAATGCTGGGAAGACTGTGAATCAAAATTGGTTTTTTTATCAAAAATGGAAAGTTCAGTGATCTGTTTGTGTGTGAATGGGGATTCGAACTCGAACTGGTTCAACCTTTAGTCCTTAACGTTTTTGGACCATCCTATGGGCTCTGGACCATGAGTCCATGTGAACGGAAAGCTGATCAGCCTTACTAGCCACGACAGGCTGTTGGGCTTCATGCCTAGCCCATTTTATTTATTTTTATACCTTCACTTTTGGCCTTTTCTTAAAATTAACCGTCTCTTTATTTGCTCATATGATCAATTTCCCTTCAATAATTTGAGGTGAGCCATAATTAGATAACTCATAGTTTATGGCCCTCCAAGCTTTAGTTTGAATATCCTTTTAAAATGGAATTGAGGTGTGTCGCGCCGAATAAAACCTCAATTGTGTGGCCCTCGTTTTAATTAGATTTAACTCAACCTTAGAATTCGAGACGTGCCATTTAGCAAATTCCATGGCCCTCGCAAAGTGCAAATGCGTAGTTGCTTTAGGCGCATATTTTAATAATCTACTTTCCTAAACTTTCCAAATCTCAACGATGTTAAAATATGTCAAAAACCATGGGTGCATTTATGTGACATGGTTCGAGACGTGTTTTAATAACGTTGCAATTTTCTTTAAAAAATGAATAAAAGCGGTTAAAACTAAAATTTGCACATAGGTTCATAATTGTATAAAATCAAATAATTAAGCCGAATATAACAGTTGAGCGACCGTGCTAGAACCACGGAACTCGGGAATGCCTAACACCTTCTCCCGGGTTAACAGAATTCCTTACTCGGATTTCTGGTTCGCGGACTGTTAAACAGAGTCAAGCTTTTCCTCGATTCGGGATTCAACCGGTGACTTGGGACATCATAAATCTCCCAAGTGGTAACTCTGAATCTTTTAATAATAAATCTCGTTTCGATTGTCCTTTAATTGAAAAAACTCTTTTATACCCTCCCTGGGTATAGGAAAAAGGAGGTGTGACACTTCACCACAAAGTCAGCCCACTCTTTAGTTAGGAATTACATATATGCACAATCATCAAGGGACTTCGAACACTCTTGGGTATGGAAAGCCAACTGCCATAACAAACTAAAACACTTTATATGGCTACTAACCCTATAGCGCCTACCTACAGCATCCATGCTCTATATAGGAAAATAATTCCATCTCCCCTTTGCCCTCACTACAATATAGTGAACAACACAAAATACATCTTTCTCCATTGTCCACGCAATACCCCCATCTAGGACACCCTACATATAGACTTTAATCTATCAAACTTCAGCATGTGGATTAAAGAACTATGTACCTCCCCTGATTCACTAACCCTACCAAACAACACATATCCCATTATCCATCATCGCATCCATTACACTATGCCATATCTGGCTCCACCACAATAACAATCCATTCAAAAAAAACATCCACAATAATCACCACCATCACACCAGTTGCCCAAGCCATTGAATACCTATACCTCAGCAAATAGAGAACAACTCCCAAGCAATTTACACGAATTTAAGTATGGTGGGTGCCACCACGATAAAACATCTATAAACTCAACATAGATTGTGCACACAAGAAAATATCCAACTATGGAGGAGCAGGAGGAATCATCAGAGATTCCCAGAGTAACTGGATAGCGGGATTCTCCAGCCAAGTTGTAGCCAGTACGCCACTACAAGCAGAACTTACATGCCTCTTGAAAGGACTGGAGCTGGCTTTTACAAAAAACTTAACGCCACTGATTAGGGAAAATGACTGTCAGGTATTGTCAAAAAACATAGAACCCCACATGACTAATGATGCTCACATAACTTTACTAAATGATTGCAGGTTCCTCCTTGCAACAATGGACCAGCCACCAGTCAAGCACATATACCGTGAAGCCAACTCAGTCGCACACGTTCTAGCACATTATGCAAGTACACAAAAGCTGGAAGGATATGCTGAACGTGAAGATACTTTTTGGGGCACAATGCCTTTATTTGCTTTCCTTAATTACCGTAAAGGCTTGTTAGGAACTACATCATTCAGATTGGTTTCTTGCTGTAACAACTGCTTTTAAATCTCCTGCTTAATATATATCTCGTCGTTTTAGCAAAAACATCTTCTATCTAAATATTTGTTGACATTTGTCCAATGAAAAAAATATCATATGTAAATCTTGAAATCTTATATCTAATACAAAATAGAAACTTTGTTCAATGGAAAGGATTTTATGCATATTTTTACAATTATTAATTTTAACCTTAAAGATTCTATATCGTTGTTAAGGGATAATTTTACAAAGAGCATTTTGTTATAAATATGATTGTTTCTATTATAGGTAAAAAGTTGTTATCGAAAGGTAAAATATAACTTAAAAAATCGGTTCCGAAGAAAACTTGGCTTTTATAGTGAATAACTGTTAATATAGGGATGTTGTTATAGAGAGGTCTGACTGTATAATATTTTCTTGTAACCTAGTTAATCCCTTAAAATCAGAGTAAATTGCCTTATGTTGATGTTCAAGAAATTTTGAAATAGCTTATTTTGTAAAATCAAAGGCAGAACCCACTTAAGTTGTAAGGAAACCAAAAACTGTATAAACTCTGGCATAACTCTATTTTTTATTTCGCATTTTCTAAGCAGATGTAGTTCACGTTTAGTAAATTACTTTCGGTCATTCTTACGTTCTATTCTCTGCATAAAATATTCATAGATAGGTAAAATAGTAGCTGAAAAAGTATAAAAGAATGTTCTCTATGAGTTTAGCATAAAGGAAAAATGAACACACACTAATAAAGTGCTTTCGATTTAGTCTACTGGTAAAAAAGAAAAAAAAAAGAAAAATATTGGTTCTTGTAGCAACACAGATATACTATATTATGCAAACCTGCACTATTCTCATTCCTTTTGTATTATTTGGTTCTGCTCTTTTACATTGTATATCTGAATGCAACAGAAAGAAGGGTATAATTATAGGGTATAATTACTAACACAATTACTATACCTCTTAGGCTTAGGAGGTGGGACGGGAGGCAAGGGGGTAAGGGGAGCAAGTAAGCTTTTAGATTGAGAATTAAATTTTAGAACATAGGAACATTGATAGGTAAGTCTATAGAATTGGCGAAGATTCTCCAGAAGAAGAAGGTCAATATAGCTTGTGTTCAGGATACTAGGTGGGTTGGATCGAAGGCGAGGGATGCTGATGGGTATAAGCTGTGGTACTTTGGGGTCATGAAGAGTAAGAATGGAGTGGGTATTTTGGTGGATCGGGAACTTAAAGAGTTTGTGGTAGAGGTTAGGCAGGTGAATGATAGATTAATGACTATTAAGTTAGTGGTTGGAGAGTGCACTCTAAATGTCGTTAGCACCTATGTGCCGCAAATGGGCCTGGATGAGGAGGTTAAAAGATGCTTCTTGGATGGGTTGGATGAGTTAGTGTATAGTATTCTACCTACTGAGAGGCTATTTATAGGAGGGAATTTCAATGGTCATATTGGGTCTACTGATGGTGGTTATGGCGAGGGGCACGGCGGCTTCGGTTTTGGGGATAGAAACGAAGGAGGAACCTCGATGTTGGATTTTGCAAAAGCATTTGAGCTGGTGATTGCGAACTCTAGTTTTCCGAAGAGGGAGGAGAATTTGATTACGTCTCAAAATACGATGGCAAAAACTCAAATTGACTACCTCCTCCTCAGGAGGTGTGAAGAGGGTTGTGTAAGGATTGCAATGTTATCCTGGGGGAGACCCTGGCGACGCAACATAGGCTCTTGGAGATGGACGTCGGTACCATGATAAAGAGGAAGAAGAGGTATGTTCGAGGTTGACTGAGGATCAGGTGGGGAGCCTTAACTAAGGATAAAACTCAGAAGTTGGGGGGGAGGTTATCGGCTATGGGATCCTGGAGGAGTGGTGGGGACGCAAGCGCAATGTGGACGACGATGATGAACTGTATAAGAGAGGCAGGAGAGAGATATTAGGGGTCTCGAAGGCTTACTCTGGCAGGCACAAAGGTGATTGGTGGTGGAATGAAGTGGACCAAATAAAGTGGAAGCGAAGAAGGCGACATACCTGAAGTTAGTAGGGAGCTCAAACGAGGAGGAGAGGAGAGCGAATAGTGAGAGGTATAAGATATCTAGGAAGGAGGCGAAATTGCCAGTCATAGAGGCTAAGAATGTAGCATTTGGTCATATGTACAAGAAATTGGGTGACAAAGGCGGGATAAGAAGTTGTTCCAGCTAGCCAAGGTGAGAGAGAGGAAGGCTCAGGATCTGGACCAAGTGAGGTGCATCAGAGATGAGGACGGTAGAGTATTGATAGGAGAGGCATAGAATAAGCGGAGGTGGCAGACTTACTTTCATAAACTTCTAAATGAATATGGGGACAGGGATATTTGCTAGGTATGAGAGTCACTGAGATTTTTGGTATTGTAGACGCATTAAGGTTGAGGAGGTCGTGGGAGCTATGAGAAAGATGAGTAGGGGCAGAGCAATCGGGCCAGATAAAATTCTGGTAGAATTTTTAAGGAGTGTGGATATAGCAGGCTAGGAGCGGTTGACTAGGCTGTTTAATGTGATTTTCAGAACGCAGAGGATGCCGGACGAGTGGATGTGGAGTACGGTGGTACCGTTGTACAAGAACAAAGGTGATATCCAGAGTTGTAACAACTATAGTAGTATCAAGTTTCTAAGTCATACCATGAAAGTTTGGGAGAGGGTGGTAGAAGTAAGGGTGAGGAGGATAGTGTCTATATCAGATAACTAGTCTGGGTTCATGTCGGCTCGGTCGACTACGGAAGCTATCCACCTTATTAGTAGGTTGGTGGAACAGTACAGGGATAGGAAGAAAGATATACACATGGTGTTTATTGACCTAGAGAAAGCGTATGGCAAGGTGCCTAGGGATGTTCTTTGGAGATGCCTAGAGGAAAACGGTGTGTCGGTCGCTTACATTAGAGCGATTAAGGACATGTATGATGGAGCTAAGATTTGGGTTAGGACAGTGGGAGGAGACTCTAAGCATTTTCCACTTGTTATGGGGCTACACCAAGGATCAGCGCTCAACATGTTCTTATTTTCCCTGGTGATAAAAGCACTGAGGCACAATATTCAAAGGGAGGTGTCATGGTGTATGTTATTCGCTGACGACATAGTTCTGATTGATGAGACACGAGGCGGCATTAACGAGAAGCTAGAGATTTGGAGACAGGTCCTTGAGTCTAAGGGTTTCAAGGTAAGCAGGACTAAGACAGAATACTTGGAGTGCAAGTTTAGCATCGAGTCAAGGAAAGCAGGCGTGGACGTGAGACTTGAATCACAGGTCATCCCCAAGAGAGGCAGTTTCAAGTACCTAGGGTCGATTATCCAGGGGGATAGGGAGATTGACGAGGATGTCACACACCGTATAGGGGCGGGGTGAATGAAATTGAGGTTAGCATCTGGAGTCATGTGTGACAATAAAGTGCCACTATTGCTCAAAGGTAAGTTTTATAGAGCGGTCGTTAAACTAGCCATGTTGTAGGAGGCAAAGTGTTGGCCAGTTAAGAACTCAGATATCCAGAAGATAAAAGTAGCAGAAATGAGGATGTTGAGGTAAATGTGTGGGTACACTAAGATGGATAAGATTAGGAATAAAGTTATTTGGGAGAAGGTGGGTGTGGCTCCTATGGATGACAAGATGCGGGAAGCGAGACTCAGATGGGTCGGGCAGGTGTGGAGGAGAAGCTCAGATGCTCCGGTAAGGAGGTGTAAGTGGTTGGCTTTGGCGGGTACGAAAAAAGGTAGAGGGTGGCCTAAGAAGTATTGGGGAGAGGTGATCAGTCAGGACATGGCGTGACTTCAGATTTTCAAGGACATGACCCTTGATATAAATGTGTTGAGGTCGAGCATTAGGGTTGTAGGTTTGGAGGTAGTTGAGCAATTTCTACTTTCGTACCGGGTGTGAGGCTAGCCTAATAGGGGTTCGTCTTAGATTTGTAGTGGTTAATATTATGTTCACAGTATTCTTCTGTTTTCCATATTATAGGGCATTATTTACTTGTTATTGTTATTGTTTTTCATCTACTTTTTGGTTCTTATGTCACTGTTATTATTTCTATGTTTGTTGTTGATGGTACTGATGTATTTGTCTTTTTTCGTCTTCTTGTGTTGAGGTTTTTCTGAAATAGCCTTTCTACTCCCTCGGGGTAGAGGTAAGGTTTGCGTATTCACTACCCTCCCCAGAACCAACTTGTGGGATTTCACTAGGTTATTATTGTTGAGCCTTAACTCTGAGGATTTTCGTTGCTGTCAAAAACTTGATTTCACTTTGATCTGCTCTAAGTGCTTCGTCCTTCTATAAAGAAATTCATATCAAGAAAGTGAAATTTAATTAAATTTTGCTCTTATATCCATATACAACATGTTATACATGTATCCATGCTTCATAAAAGAAGGTTACCAGAAAGGAAATGAACTGACCCATCAATTGATAATTCATTTGGCTAACCATCACACAGAATAAAATTATCCATCGTATTGTCCAGTGGGGCAGAAATTGTGTGAGGAACAACGAAAATAGCAATTAACTGGTCATAAGAATAGTTAATCGAAAGAGCAATAGAGGCTCCATGGTTTTGAAGCATATTTAGAAGCTATAGAATGAATTAATATCATAAAGAATTACTACACTTTTCAACTAATTTCTAAATGTTATGATAAATATCACATTATGGTGGATGTCTACTCTTCTTCCATGATCTTCATCTCAAATGCTTAATGACATATTCAATGACATATTTTGTATGTTCAATGATATATTCCATGACATATTTTCTTCACTTTTTATGTCTATATAAAGGCCTTGTAATAGATAGGAAAATACACACAATTGAAGAAGAAAATCTCTTCCTTCTCTCTATCTCTATTTCTTGTTCATGTTTTACTAAATTGCTTTTATTCCATAACACGTTATCAGCACGAGTCTCTAACCAATTCTATATATATCTACAAAATTGTCCTACATCCAGAAAGATTGCAATCAGAAGCCATACATATCATTTCATGGTTGAAAGTAAGAGAAACTACCTATGGTAAGTAATGAAACATAAGAAGGTATGATTATCTTAAACTTGTCATTCCTCTAATGTCTCGTATGCACACAACTTCATACTATATTTGTATTGCATAAGCACATATTAATATTACATCTTTCATATCATATGAATGGAATAAAATTTTCGAAGTTCTTTATGTGAAAATCATAGTAGCAGTTAATTATTGATATAAGACATGTCATGGTAACCAATGATATGTTATATATGTTGTCTTATGTATATTTGTGTGTTAACTATCTTAAATCTGTCCTACCGCTTTTAACATTTTCTTTTACTTGGATGAATATTTTTTTCTTTTGGATTTTTGCACTTACATATAGTAAAAAAAAAAAAGGAGAATAAAAAAAATGTCATACTGATTAGAAGCATAAATCATCTTGAAGAAAACAAAAAATACTTCACATCTTTATCTAGGTTGATTAATTACTTCTTTGAAATTTGGAAAACAAATCAGCTACTGAGAAAGTATACTTCATAATTTATGGTCGTATCATTTGAAGCAAACAGCGATTAGTATGACTACTAGAAGAGGTATTTTCGAGTATCCATTATCTACTGATGCTTGCTACCGACTTACCATTTTCAAGTATTTTATATGAATGATGCATAAACTACAACTGGTAAGTTGTTATCTATAATGTCACTTTTCAGGTAATATAAATGCTGAATTTATACTATATATGTGTTGTTACCTTATATGTTGTACTTTTGATAAATTTATTCACTAATTGCTTGGTTGAATTGAGTGAAGGAAAGTCATGACGTTAAATTAAATCCAATAGGTAGAGTATACCCCGAAAACAATAATATTTTTGAGAGAGGCTCAATAAATATTATGACAATGATTTTATGATCCATTTAAACTCTAATAGAATTTAGAAGAAATATTCTGACTACAAACGGTTGTATTTCATATAGATGCTACAAATAATTGATAAAGCTTTACGCTGATTTGAGATTTTTACACTTATTTAAGAAAACAAATTTGATTTGTTAAGTTGCAAATTAGTTGTGTACAACTTTATTGGCATGTGATTGAAATTAAGTCTTGAGAATGAATCTCAATATTGTTTAGTCTATTATACCATTGATTGAGGGTAAGACATCGGGATCAAGTCCTGATGTAAGAATTGGGTTTGAGTCCCAATTTATTATGGCCTAACATGACTTTATATTGGCAAGATATTGGGTTTGATCCCCATTGTACCATATTGATGATATAATGATGACTAAAGAAAAATAATATATTTTTCATGAAAAGGCATGAAGATTGTCCCACTTGATTAGCTTCATTCTTGAAGTGAATATGGTAGCAGTGCATAATAAGTCTAAATGAAGACAAGTGGTTGAACAATGAATGTGAGCGTTCCAAATAATAATAATCATCACAATGATTATAAAAGAAGAACAACACGGGTTCTCAAAAATAGTCCCTCAAAATGTGAAGGCAATGTTTACCATCAAATTGGTATGAAGCACATTGTTGATTATGATCCATTCCTTGAAGGGAATGTGACTTGTGATAAGCATTGAGAATGCACACCCATTCCTAAAGGTGAATGTGGTAATATGTGATAAAAGTAATGAATAAAGACATGCAAGGCATGATTGGATGAATACCACACAACTCACATTTGAGGAAGGTTTGAGTGAAATAAAGAGAATAAATATTATTGTGTGGTTACATGAATATGTCATTGGTCTCATACATGTGATACGCCAAAATATTTTGGCATGCCTTATAAAAATTATTAAAGGCAAAATTAAAGCAAGAAATGATTTTGCTTATGATAATTTTGACCATGACAATTTATTATGATATAATTTTTTCAGTGAAGGAGACATTTACCATATGAATGGTATGATAAAAGATCTTATAGTACAAAAGTTGTTAAGAGCTCCGGAAAAACTAATTTGTTACTATCCGGATGAATAAAATTATTCATGACATTGATATTGTAAAGTCTCAAAAGAAACTTTTTGAATTTCAAATGTATAAGTCAAAGTGATTGGCATATTGAGACTATAAATGAAAGGAAGATTGAATATCTTCATATTTTATAATCATACCGGGTAAATATGAAAGATTACCCGATTTTCTCTCTATTTGTACTGCACAAATATAAGCATGATGCTGGAATCATATGCCACAAGTAAACTAGAGGTTTACTAAAATAAATATTAGTTGGCATGACTGGTTGACCATCCCGGTTCAATTATGATGCGAAAAATAATTAAGAATTACATTGACATGTATTGAAGAATAGAGGATTCTTCAAGAATTCTCTTGTGCTGTTTATTCTCATGATATACTAGTTAAAGGTTGGGATTGAATCCCTTGATTTCTGGAAGGAATAAAAGGTGATATATATATAGGCCCATATATATATATATAAGCTCAGTCACCTGCCATGTGGACCGTTTACTATTATATGATTTTAATAGATGCATCTATTTTATGGTCATATGTGCATTTGTTATCAACTTGCAATTTGGTTTTTGCAAGATTGCTTGCTCAAATTATTAGAGCACAATTCCAGAATATAAATTATGATGATTTATCTTGATAATACTGGTTTAAATCCAAGTTGGTTTAGCAGAAATTGTATGCCTCCAATTATAGCTAAATCATTGGTTATGAGAACAAAACTTCCAAAAATAAAATTTGGTATGAGATGTATTATTTAATATACACCAGCACTTGTACGCATCTAGCCAAGTTATGAAAATTTCTCCCTATCACAATCGGTTCAGGGTCAGGAACCAAATAATTTCTATATAGAAATATGAATGTGCAATATGATTTAATTATGCCACCACAATGCACAAAGATGGGTTCCCAAAGAAGATTGGAAAATGTGTTGGTGATCCCAATATTAGGGGGAGAAAATAGATAGCTGAGAAAGTGATACGTGAAATGAATTATTATGAATACATATGGATCCTCGTACAAGAAAATATGAACTTGAAGTTCAAGTGATAATCAATTTATAAATTATTGCCAGACGCATTTGCTGACCCAAAGCTAAATGTCATATTTCAGATGTTAATGCTCCAAATAGAATAAAGTCCATGAGGGACAGAGTCTATGGCATGCATGAAGCGTAACAGACCAATCGGTTCCAAAGATAAAACTCCTTGAAGAAGGAGAGGGGCAAAATGGTCATAACAAGGAGGCAAGTTCTCTAGAAAAGCACCACGACATAACACTTTGTAAGACCTCATGTGAGAGGCTCAGGTACCTGAAAATAATGAGATAAAGAGATCTCAATAAGTTATGTCTTTATTGTGTAATAATTGAACCGATATAAAATGATTGTCGACGATATTGTTAATATAATGTAGCTCTCAATATTATTATATTGACGAGGATCATGAGCTCAAATCTGTCATGAAATTTGGATAGATAAATGATTGGCCAAATAAAAAATACGCAATGAAAATTGACTTCACTTGAAAAATGTGAAGTTGGGCGGATAGTCCCAACACCTGAAAGTATAAAGTCAATAGAGGTATAAATGTGTTCTTGTGCAAAAAAAAAAGTTCAAGTCGATAGACATAAAGACGACTTGTGACACAAAAAAAATTTAGTAAATATCCTCACATTGATTATATGGAGACATGTTCTCTTATGGTGGATATAATCATTTCAGGTTTTACTCTGGCAGTACATGAAAACTTGATATGCATATAATGGAAATCATTGCAGGATTAAAATTGCTTTGAAGCATATTAATATTTCCAAGAAATTTATTAAATAAAGCTTCAAAAATCCTTATACGGATTGAAACAATCAGGGCGTATGTGGTATAATCGCCTGTGTGAGTACCTATTGAAAGAAAGGTACAAGAATGATTCAATTTGTCCTTGTATCTTTATAAAAAGATCTGGATTTTAATTTGTTATAATCTCTGTATATGTTGATGATTCAAATATCAATACAACTCCCAGGTAGCTTCCTAAAGTAGTAGACTGTTTAAATAAAGAATTTGAAATGAAAGATCTTGAAAAGACAAAATTTTGTCTTGGTCTACAAATTGAGTATATGAAAGATGAAATTTTTATCAATCAATCAGCATACACTAAAAAGATTTTAAAGCGATTTTATATGGATAAAGCACATCCATTTAGTACCCCGATGGTTGTGAGATCACTCGATAAATAAAGATCCATTCCGACTTCATGAAAATAATGAAGAACTTGTTGGTCCTGAAGTACTATATCTTAGTGTAATTGATGCACTAATGTATCTTGCTAACACTATAAGGCATGACATAACATTTTCAGTTAATGTCTAAGCAAGATATAACTCTGCTCCTATAAGTAGACATTGGAGTGAAATCAAACACAAATTGTGTTATATAAAAGGGACTACCAATGTGGGCTTATTTTATGGCAATAATTGCAATCTCGATCTTGTTGGTTATGCCTATGTAGATTTTTTCTCTGACACACACAAGGCTTGATCTCAAACATATTATGTGTTTACATGTGGATGCACTACCATATCTTGGCGATCGACTAAGCAATCAATCGTGGCTACTTTATCTAATCATGCTGAGATAATTTCTATTCATGAAGAAAGTCGAGAATGTGTATGGTTGAGGTCTATAATACATATTATTCGAGACAAATGTAGCTTGAAGTGTTACAAACTACCCACCATTTTGTATGAAGACAATACAACATGTATAGCCCAATTAAAGGGAGGATTCATAAAAAGGAGCTAGGACAAAACACATTTCACCAAAATTATTTTTCATGCATGATCTTCAAAAGAATGGTGATATCAATGTGCAACGGATTCGTTCAAGTGATAATATGGCTGATTTGTTCACCAAATCTCTACCGATGTCAACCTTAAAGAAATTAGTGTACAAGATTGGGATGTGAATGATCAAGGATGTGAATTGATGCTCTCATCAAGGGGAGTTAATACGCGTTGTACTCTTTTTCTCTTATTAGGTTTTGTCCCACTGAGTTTTTCCTTGCAAGGTTTTTAACGAGGCAACCAAAAAGCGTATTTCTAAACATGTGTACTCTTTTTTCTTCACTAGGATTTTTTCCCATAAGGTTTTTTCCTAGTAAGGTTTTAACGAGGCACATTATCTATGGACATCCAAGGGGGAGTGTTATGATAAATATCACATTATGGTGGATGTCTACTCTTTTTCCATGATCTTTATCTCAAATGCTTAATGACATATTTTGTATGTTCAATGATATATTCCATGACATATTTTCTTCACTTTTTATGCCAATATAAAGGCCTTGTAATAGATAGGAAAATACACACAATTGAAGAAGAAAATCTCTTCCTTCTCTCTATCTCTATTTCTTGTTCATGTTTTACTAAATTAATTTTATTTCATAACACTAAAGTATTTCTCAACAACATAAAATTTTAGTGCACTTGCAAGTCTAATATGTGGAATCATCCAAATCAGTAAACAGTAAGAGGTGCTTACTCCCATATGCTCTAAACACTTTCTTTTTTATTGTTCTTTAATATCCATGTTTCTTTCGTTATACCACGAAATTGATGGATTGATTACCATCATGAGAGAATGCAGAAATCTCTTTATAGGAATCATATGAAGGACCACCATATCATCTGCAAGTATGAAGCAAAAAAGCACAAATTAGTCAAGCAATGAAAGACATGCAAAAACTAATAATATTAGCCATGCTATATCAGAATAAAAGGCATGACAATTTGACAATTCTCGTAAAAAAAGATTTTCAAAAATGCTCTCTACCCTAACTTCCCCTAAATCACAAACCTTACTTTTCCGATCTCCTTCTTCACCCATATTGTTTCATTAGCTACCAATAACGATGGACCCACTAATTCATCATCATATGCAAATTGATAAACCAGAAATTCAATCACAAACCAAATCATTTCTTCATACACTAACCTCAAATTCACACCTACCAACTTACATTTCTAACACCCAATCCATCAACGCCACTGTAGACTTAACCGATAAAACATCGAATGAGGATGATTTAGACACTTTTATTCCATTAACAACTGAAGACAAAGCTCGATTATACACTCCTTGGCAAAATTCTATCATAGTAAAGGTTTTTGGCAAAATAGTTGGACACCAACTGCTAAAATTAAATTAACAAATCTATGAAAGCCAAATGAAGAAATCCATCTTATAGACTTGGGATGCAATTTTTTCCTTATCAAATTTCATTATGAGGAAAATATGTGTAAGGCTTTACATGAAGGGCCTTGGTTCATACTAAACCATTTCCTCTCTGTTTGTCGTTGGGAGCCTAAGTTTATTACTTCAGCAGCCCAATAAACGTATGCTGCTCTATGGGTACGCTTACCAGAACTTCCAACGGAGTTTTATGATTTTCAATTACTGCAAAAGGTAGGAAACAAGATAGGGCAACTTCTAAAGGTTGATACTTGTACAACCTCTACTACAAGAGGGAGGTATGCTCGAATATGCATTGAGGTGCCCTTTGAGAAACCTCTAAAGGCTCCACTAGGAGTAATGAGTGATATATCTGACCAAGATGAACCAACAAACCCATAACCTATCATAATTTTAATAGTTTGGAGTTGTAAGGGCTCGAATAATGTAAAGTTTAGAAGAAAATTTAGATCACTGTTGGATAATTATAGGCCTGTCTTAGTTATACTACTGGAGACACGCATGCATGATCACACGGTTTTAAAAAAAGATTTTAACTTCTCACATATGGCACAAGTTGAGGCACAAGGAATGTCGGGTGGTATAATCATACTATGGAATGCGGATTTGGTAACTGTGGAGGATCTTACAATGACTACACAGGAGGTACACTGCATGGTACAGGTATGGCCTAACCCTACTAAGTGGTTGTTTTCTTCAATTTATGCAAATAACTCCACTTCATTACGTAGTATTCTGTGGCAAAATTTAAAATGTATTCACGATTCGTATAAGGGTCCGTGGTTAGTTGGAGGGGACTTTAATGAGGTCATTAGAGAGAATAAAAAATTTGGTGGAAATCCCATCAATAACACAAGGGTGGATGCCTTTGCACAGTATCTAAACTATTGCAACTTAGTAGACCTAGGATTTAAGGTTAGCCGGTATACATAGACAAATAAACGAAGGAATGGACATACTATCCTAGAAAGAATGGACAGACTCCTAGCAAATTATGATTGGATTCAAATATTCCCTGAAACAGTAGTGCAACACCTCCCCAATACCTATTCAGACCATTGTCCTCTTCTAGTCACACTTGAATAAAATCAAATACCTAGAAATAATATATTTCGATTTGAAAAAATATGGACAGCAAACCTTACACTTATAAATGTAATACGCCAGTCATGGCAAAGTAGCTCTTCCTTAGTTGAAGCTATGATATATTTTCAACATAATGTAACTTATTGGAATAAACATATTTTTTGAAACATTTTCGCAAAAACAAAAAGGAAAATATTAGCTAGAATTAATGGAATTCAAAAATTAATACACTACCCTACTATCCATTTTCTACAAAGCTTAGAAATATAACTAAATCATGAATTTAGTGCTTTACTAAAACAGAAGGAAGATTTTTGGAAATTAAAATCAAGATCCAATGGCTAAACGATGGCGATGCTAACACAATTTTTTTTTCATATGTATACCTTACAGAGACGTAGACGTAATCGTATAAACGCCTTAAATGATAGTATAGGACATTGGACTTTTGATCCAACAGAAATCCAAGACAAATTTATCAATACTACACTACTTTATTCCAAATACAATACTTATTCACTAATAAAACAAATGACGAATTAACAATGTTTAATTCTTTGAACTACTCTAATCAACAACAACTGGCACAACCATTAAAGTTGGTTGAAATAAAGCAAACCATATTCTCCTTTTAACCTTTTAAGGCACCAGGGCCCGATGGACTTCATCCGTATTTATTCCAAAAATATTGGAGAGAAGTGAGTCAATCAATCATAAAATGTTGTCACAATGCTTTCAAAGAAAGCAAAATTCCAGAAGAAATTAATAAAACTATTTGTGCCTAATTCCCAAAATAAAAAATGCAGTAGCCATCACTCAATATCGTCCTATAAGTCTTTGCAACATAATCTACAAGCTAATTACAAAAATCATTATAAACATACTAAAACCATTCTTACAAAAAATAATTGGTCCAACACAATCCAGTTTCCAACAAGGAAAAAGAGCTTCGGACAACGCAGTCATTGTACAGGAAATACTTCACCACTTAAAAAATATGAAAAAAGGGTGAACGGGACACATGTTGCTAAAATTAGACTTGGAAAAGGCTTTTGATAAACTTGAATGGTCCTTCATAAAAAATACACTCCACTATTTCAACATACCACACAATCTCATCTCACTCATCATGTCCTGCATTACAACGTCTTTCATTTCTATATTGATAAATGACTCACGTACTAACTTTTTTAAGCCATCTAGGGGTATACGTCAAGGAGATCTTTTATCCCCTTATATATTTATTATGTTCTTAGAACGCCTATCAAGGAATATATTCCGATCAGTAGATTATCTATTATGGAAATATAAATTTCACACAATGGACCTCAACTATCACTTTTTTTTTGTAGACGACATTATCCTACTGTCTAAAGTAAATGATACTAGCTGCAATACCATCATTGATACTTGATCATGCCCAACTCTAGTCCTAAAAAGGATAAGCGGTCACTGTAAATATAATCCGGTCTAAAAGTCCGGAGTCGAATCCAACAGAGAACTAAGGCTTAGCTATATCTTTTTAATATCACTAAAAAGACAAGTTTGAACAATTTTCTAAATTATAAAGATTGAGATTTATATTTCTAACTAATTAACTAGCAAATACTAGAAAACAGTAAAATTATCAACTAACGAGACAAAGGGTTGGAGACTAAATTAAGGAAGTCTAGAGTTATGATTTCTCCAATTGTCGGAACCTTCTAGCTATGTTCCCTACAATTTTGCCAATGTATTCTCTACTGATCGTGAGCACTTTAGATGCCATAATTCTCTCTCGAGCAACTACAATAATTTACTAGACATATTCTCTCAAACTACGCTAGTTGACTTTATCTAACCGCTCATTATGACCACGTCAAGGCTTTGTTATTTCTAAACCTTCCTTTAAACCTGTTGTATTGATTTCTCACATACGTTAGGAGTGACGTTATTCAACAACCACCTAAATATGTATCCTTTCTCAAGCAAAACATAATAAATATGCACAGTCAATCGATGGCCATTCAATCATAACAATAAACACGTAGTTGAACAAGTAGAGAAACCCAACGGCTCAATTATATAAAAACATAACAAGAATTTATCCTACAAAAGGTTCCATCAAAACCCTAGATAATAAATTAGTTATTCATAATAGTATGTAAACTACAATACTAAAAGTCATAACCAACAATGAAAAATAGGAAGAGGAAGGAAAAACTCGTAGAAGAATTTCCCGCCTTGCTCCTATTATGTCTCTGCCTCCTTAGATCGAATCTGTGTCAAAAATTGGTCTCCTCCTCTCAAAATACCATTTTTTCGCGCATATATACCAAGTAGGGTCGGGCCCAAACTATTATACCTTCTCCTATGCAAAAAAAGACAAGTTTCCAAGCCTGGAATCCCGCGGCCGCGGCCCGAGCACGGTACGGGCGCGGTATTTGGCAAGTCTACTGCCTCAGCCGGCCTCAGGTCCGCTGTCGCGATTGCGACCACGTTTTTCACCCTGTTCTGTTTGAAATTTGGAAAAACGTAAAACATGAAAGTTGTAGCTCTTTGGGTTATATTTCCAACCATATATTGCGGAGCTCAAATGGAGCTTTGAGCAAAAGGTTATGTGTATTTTACTAGACAGTGCGCAATATGCCTACTCGATTCTTCGTTTTGTTGCTCTATCATCCGTTGATCCCTGAATACGATCCCTGCTTAATTCATTTGGCTTTTACTCAGACTTCAAAGCTCCAAATCACTAGAATTCATTCCACAATATCTACATAGCTCGGAATCACTCCTACAAGGCATAAAACACACAATTAGTGCAAGACACTAGCGATTAAAGCTCAAACTTAATTAAAGTGCAGTAAATTTGAGTGTAATAAGCGACTAAAATACATAATTATAGCATATCATCAACACCCCACACTTAAATCATTGCTCGTCCTCGAGCAATCAAACTACACTTTTTTATATACACGGCCTTTTTAAACAATTCTCCTAACTCATCACACCAAGAGTATTTAAAATAGACTAAGAACAAAAGCGTAACATCTTCACCTCAAGATTTGACTCACAAGTACCACGCATTATTCACAACTCACCCACTTACTCTAATATAGAGGTCACTGACATTATCTTTCCTTCATGAATCAAGTGCCCTCACACAATAAAAGAGAGTAGTTCCACACAATAAAATTTAAAAACACTTAGGAACTCAAGATAGAAAGAATTCACTCACTCTCAGAAATAACATTCATATGCCACAAAAGATGCACCATAAGCTTGCCGGTACTGTACCACTCCACTATTCGAGCTCATTCAATCTAGGATCAATTAGGACTTTATTTGGTTGTAATGTAGGCTACGGGACGGGTAGGATATATTTAAATAAAAGAGTGACTACACCTCCCTAAGCACTTTAATACATATACTTTAACATTCAAGCATCATATTTATGTCAAACCAAAACTCCACCTTCACATCAATGTATATTACCCCATTCTTCTTTAAGCACACTTACATCAAGAGCCACCACTTATCAAGGAATTTTTTTTCAAAACAATCCAACTATTTTTTTTATTTTATTTTTTTCAATTCAAAGGGCTCTTACTTTTTCAAAACAGTGCACATTTCTCCTTATTTAATTAGTTCCACTCAAAAGCCAAACCAACCACCCCACACTTTAACCTTTACAAAGTTCATAAACAATTCAAGTGCTCATGAGAGGTTACAATGGTTCAAATAGATGGTTAATTCAAACAAATAGGTAAGGCTTATAATGTGGTTGCCAAAGAAACAGGATTACAGGCTCAAAGGGGTTAACTACAATACATAATAATTAGGCGGGTAAAATATACATATTTGACTCAACAAAGAAATACATATATCACTTTCTATACTGAATAAAACTACTATTTTGCTTTGCAAACACACGAGGCAAGTTCTAGGCATCAAATGAAATGCACAAAATAACACCCAAACCACACACACACACATGACACATAACTTACTCAGGATTGGATTCATCAAGACACTCTAGTCAAAGCAGTTAAGCAAATTTAAAATCATACAATTTAAGGTACTTATACAAGAGTCAAAAACTGAGTCTAAGCGTCAAAACCAAAGTACTCACTATTCTCAAGGCATAACAAAGTCAAGATATATTGCTTCATTTCAAAACACAGCACAATGGCTCCTATTCCTAAAAGAAATAACTACACCCGGTTCAAATAATACCCCTGGAAAAGAACCGCGGCATAAAGAAAAACCAAGGGGGAATTGCTACACTACCTAACAAAAGATAATCTTTTTATTTTATTTTTTCTTTAGACTTAAATCCCTCAAGAAAATTGTCTAATAGATTCATCGTCGGGAAAAGTCCAATCTTTTCTATTTAAAAAAACGAAAAAGGGTCAAATATGTCCCTATACTATTGAAAAAGGTCTAATATTGCCCTCCGTTATACTATCAGTCCAAATATATCCCTAACATCATACTATCGGTCCAAATATACCCCTGACATAATAAAAGTGGTACAAACCTACCCTTCCTCCGTTAACTGCCTCCCTATGACAACATTTCATTGCTACCTCACCATTATACTTGCATATTTCCATGTCCTGAACTACAACTCAAAGCACATAGAAGGAAATAGGGGTGCAGGGATTCATAGCAGAAACAGGTAAAAAGAAATTAGCATGCCAGTTAAACATTTAACTCCAAATAAACAGTAAAGTAGACATGGATGTAAAGGCTATAAGTAAACACATTGGGATGATGCTGAAGCTAAAACTAGAACATACCAGTCTTAAAGAAACAAGTAAGAAGAAAGCAGTAGTCTTGTAAAGCCAAAATGCAAACAGGCAGTCAGAATACGATGAGTTTAGAAGAGAATTGAGATTGTGGATGGGAAGTTTGAAGTGTAAAAGTGTTGAGTTGAAAGTGTGTCTGGTGAGAAAGGGGTCGTGCCCTTTTATAGTATAGAAGGCAAGCAGAAATAAGGTAAGAGAATAGTTTGAAAATCGATTGTCAATCAATTACACAAGTTTTCCCTTTAATTAAGGGATTCAGATTACAAACAGGTATAAACCCATTAATGAAAGAAATTAATCAAACACTTTGTGCAAAGTAGTATAATAGGGGTAAATACATAAAGGTCTATTTAAAGACAAGGTCTTGACAGTACACGGTTTGTGCAAATAAGGCAAGGGAATCAGTTAACAGCCAAGAAATCAGAAGTCCAAAGATTTGTAGGAATGAACCCAGTCAGAAAAGGTGAAGAAAGGTTTTACTTAAGTAAAATTAACAACAATCAATTAGACCTATTAAAAGGAATTTTGAATCAATCACAAGTTGGAAAACCCTTTTGAAGAAAGATTCATCACATATAAAAGCAAAAGACACATTAAACATGAGAGAAACTTATCATGCCAATCAGTAGAAGAGTCTAGTGTAGAAGAATTTTAAAAAAACTCAGAATTGTGTGCAAACAAAGAAGTTTAAACTTAGTTCATAGACTCAGAGATTAGTCTGAAAGAGTCAAGGGTCCTCAAACGGAACCCTAGTTCAATCACATGACCAAACCTCGGCAGAACCCCCAAATTCTAGGGTTTCCACCTCGAGTCAAGTACAGAGATGAGGAAGCAAGTAGTCAAAACATGCTCAGAGATTTATTTCAGAAACTCATGAGAAAACAATCAACTTCAGTAGAAAGTTCAAAGTAAACAGAGTGAAGAAATTCGAAGCATAATGAGAGTAGAAGAAACATTAGAGGAAAACATGCTTAAACGGATCTTTTAGAAGAAATTTAAAACAAGGTCAGTAGAAGGAAAATAAAGAGACTTAAGAACTTAGTAGAGAAATACAGCAGAAGAACACAAGAACACCCGAAAAGTATAGCAAAAGAACATATAGGAAAACACAGTGAGATAAACATGTGAGAACATGGTATAGAAACACAGTAGTAAAACAAAAGATAGAAAGCACAGAAGAACATGTGTGGTAGAAGGAAAGCATAAAGACACAGTAGCATCAAATACATACAAAAGGAAAGGAGAAGAATATCAGATAGGCATTTAAGCATTTTCAAAAAAAACTAGATCGTAGAAGAAGAACTTTTAAAAGTAATTTTGAAAGAAAAGTTAGGGAAATCGTTTTGAAAACTCAAGTAGAGCATAGATACATAACAGATCTAAAAAGATCGGAGAAACCCTCGAAGAGTTAGGGTTTCAGAAGAGCCCTAAAAATGAGAAAGGCTTGGAAAAGGTTCGATCTGAGCCGGAGAAGTCAGAACCAGGCTCAAAACACCATTGTACGCCGGAGCAAGGCCGGAGATGGCCGTAGAACTTTGGATTGGCGAAGATCTGAGCGGAAACCTTCGAGGCCAAACCTCGAACCTGCAAGTACTAGGCGTATAAGAGCAAGGAGGGGTGAGTGTAGGGCTTCCATGGCCTGAGAAGCCATGGATTCCGGTGGTTTTGAGATTGAAGACGGTATGAGGCGATTAGGGTTTTGAGAACATTCAAGAGAGTTTGAGGGAGTGGAGCATTTAGAGGCAGCTGATAGAAGAGAAAATGAGGGGATTAGGGTAGTCGTTTGGATTAAAAAAGGCAAGAATGGGTAGGGGTCGTTGATCTCTGAGATAAACGGCCAGGATAAGAGGGGGTTTGGGTTGGGTAGACGGTAGTTGGGTCAGGGGCGGGTTAAATTAAATTGGGCTGGTCTGTTTAAAAAATGAAATTGGGGTTTAATTGGGGGCTGATTTTAGGCCAAAATTGAAATAGTTAGGGCTAGATTTTAAATAGCCACTTTTTCCCTTATTATTTTATAAAAATAGGTCAAATGATTTCTGAAATAAATTAAAAGTACTAAATTAATTAATAGTACCCAAATATTAAATTAAAAAACACTGGAATCAATTTCATAATTATAAAATGCTATTAAATCTTAAAATAGGCTAAAATTGTAATTATATGCAATTTAGCTTTAAAAATACTAAATAAATTTGTAAGAATGCGTAAAAATTACCTTAGCTATATTTTTGTATAAATGTGAGAATAAAATAAGTTAATCGCCAAAATAATAATTTGAGGAACAATTATTGGTTTTTGTATTGTTAAAATAGGGCAATAAATTGATTTAAAAATTAGGAAAAATGCTAAAATATTTGGACATACTTATATATGCATATATATTCTATTTGGAAAGTATTTTGCATATAAAATACATAGAAAAAAATTGGGTATCCACAGCTGCCCCTCTTTATCCGGGAAGGATGAAAGAGTTGTCGGGTAAAGATATGATGGCCAATTTGACCGAACGAAATAGTTTGAAGAATTTGACCGTGCTTGGGTTCCTGAGCTGCCTACATTTTCCTAGTCTTACAGGAATCAGGCTATATGTAGTTCAGGATCCGTCGGCGAAATATGTCAATGGAGGTTTTCCCAAGGACGGACGCGATACTCAGGTTGGAATGGATGGTTAAAGTCTAATAGGGTTGCGGGAACTGGAGCGGGATCGTTCCTGTTAAGACGGTCGTGGTTTGCCGGTTTACCTGCAAATAAGCAATACAAGTGTATATTGTGCATAAATTTAAACATGATGCAAGTTCCAATTGGACCATGAATGTTGTCTTTGGACGGTTAGGATGATGTCCTCAGACCATGCCGTCCTGGGCCATGAAGCGTATAATAAGGATTCACAGGCCATGAAATAATGCTCTCGGGTTATGAGAATGATGCCTTCGAACTATGATGCCTTTGAATAATGATATGCAAAAGATAAAAGGAGTCCTCAGGCCATGTCATGGCGTTCTCGGGCTATGAAGATGGTGCCTCCGAACAATGACGCCTTTGGACAGATTGGTGATCTTTCAGCCCATGAGATGATGTAAATGAAGTGTCGATCTTTCAGCCAATGCAAGGTATAAATGAAGTGGCAATCTTTCAACCATGCAAGGTATAAATGAAGTGGCGATCTTTCAGCCATGCAAGGTATAAATGAAGTGGCGATCTGTCAACCATGCAGGAGGTAAATGAGGTGGCGATCTTTCAGCCATGCAAGAAGTAAATGAAGGTGGCGATGTTTCAGCCATGCAAGAAGTAAATGAAGGTGGCTATCTTTTATCCATACAAGAAGTAAATGTGAGTGTATAATATATTTGGTGATTTTGCGACCCGGATGCCTGCATCCAAAGAAAAATCGTGAGTTTTGCAAAGGGGAAAGGTTAGTTCATATCCCTACTGACTTTGCTTGACCTTCTCGGCTCTGTTTCGGTGATACTGTGCATATCATTGGGGTAGCGTTGTTAAACAAAGCAATTTAGGTAACAGGCATGCATGATTTAGTAAAATCATAATATAAATATGTAATTAAGAATAGTTTTATGTTAGATGGTTCGGGCACATTCAGAGAAGGAGCACTGATGCACCGGTAAGGAGGTGTGAACGACTGGCTGTGATGGGCACGAGGAGAGGTAGAGGGAGACCTAAGAAGTATTGGGGAGAGGTGATTAGGCAGGACATGGCGCGACTTAGGATTACTGAGGACATGGACCTTGACAGGGAATTGTGAAGGTCGAGCATTAAGGTTGTAGGTTAGAGAAAGTTGTGAATATTTCTGCAGCGCACTAGAGTGAGACTATCCAGTTAGGAGTTAGTCTTAGGATACTACTGGTCAGCTACTGATGCAGGGCTTTATCGGTTGGATGTTATTATACCTTCCATCTTTTTCGTATTTCTATATTTCCTACATTTCTTATATTACTGTTATTTTGTAGTTTATGTTATTTTATATTACTTTATTATGAGTCAATTGATCGTACTAATATATCGTCTCTTATCTTTTGTTGCTTTCTTGAGCCGAGGGTCTCCTGAAAACAGCCTCTCTGCCCCTCGGGGTAGGGGTAAGGTCTGCATACATATTACCCCCCAGACCCCACTGGGCCGTTGTTGTTGTTGTTGTAAGAATAGTTTTCCTTAGATGAACCAACGACTGCGACATGGTTCAAGTCATTGAAACTTCTCTTGCTCCGGAATTTTGAGGGTCCTTCTCAAAATTCTGCGCCAGTTTACTAGGTTGCTGCTTCTGACGGCTGTTGATGATAAATGGCTGAAATCAACTTCGGAATTTTGAGGGTCCTCCTCAAAATTCTGCCCCAGTTTCTAATAGCGGGGGAAATGAAAATTTTATTGAATTGTGACCGAACCCATAGGGCTACCTACGTATCCCCTCTTAAACGGGAATCAGGTCAAGCGTAGTTCAAATTACATCATATAAGGAAAGCATAAAGATTACACATAGTATCGCTTGACTACGTCTGAATTGATCGGCTTTGGCCAGACTTCTCCATCCATTTCTGCGAGTATGAGGGCTCCTCCTATTAGAATCCGATGAACCATGTACAGACCCTGCCAGTTGGGAGAGAATTTCCCTTTGGCTTCATGTTGATGTGGAAAGATTTTCTTTAACACCAGCTGCCCCGGTGTGAACTGTCTCGGCTTGACTCTTTTGTTGAAGGCTCTGGACATTCTGTTCTGATAGAGCTGACCATGACAAACTGCATTCATTCTCTTTCTGTCTATAAGAGCTAGTTGCTCATAACGACTCTTCACTCACTCTGCGTCGTCGAGCTCTGCTTCCTGTATGATCCTTAAGGAAGGAATTTCTACCTCAACGGGAATGATTACCTCTGTACCGTAAACCAGCATATAGGGGGTCGCTCCTATCGATGTGCGGACTGTGGTGCGGTATCCCAATAAAGCAAATGAGAGCTTTTCGTGCCACTACTTATGCTTCTCTATCATTTTCCTTAGTATCTTCTTGATATTCTTGTTGGCGGCCTCTACGGCTCCGTTCATCTGAGGTCTGTAAGCTGTAGAATTCTTGTGTTTGATCTTGAAGGTTTCACACATGGATTTCATCAAATCACTATTGAGGTTGGAGCCATTATCATTAATGATTGACTCTGGAATTCCGAACCGACACATGATACGGTCGCGGACGAAATCTGCCACGACTTTCTTAGTCACTGCCCTGTAAGATGCTGCTTCAACCCATTTGGTGAAATAATCAATTGCTACTAGGATAAACCTATGTCCGTTTGATGCGGCGGGTTTGATTGGTCCGATAAAATCCATTCCCCAGGCGGCCAACGGCCATGGCGAGCTTGTTGCATTAAGCTCATTTGGAGGAACCTTTATCATGTCTGCATGTATCTAGCAGTGGTGGCACTTTCGGACGTATTGGATGCAATCTGTCTCCATAGTCATCTAGAAGTAACCAGCCCGGAGTATCTTCTTCGCTAAAACAAAGCCATTCATATGTGGACCGTAGGTCCCAGCGTGGATTTCTTCTAGCAGTTTAGATGCTTCTTTTGCGTTGACACATCTTAGCAATCCCAGATCAGGAGTCCTCCTATACAGGATTCCTCCGCCGTGAAAGAAATTGTTGGACAACCTCCTAAATGTGCATTTCTGAGTAGGATTTGCAAGTTCTGGGTATTCTCCTTTTGTCAAATATTCCTTGATATCATGAAACCAAGGCTTTTCGTCTGCTTCTTCCTCAACATGAGCACAATAAGCTGGCCGATCATGGTTCTTTACCGGAATGGGATCAACAAAGTTCTTATCTGGATGTTGTATCATGGATGATAGTGTAGCAATACATCGGCAAACTCATCCTGGACTCTGGGAACATGCTGGAACTCTGTCTTTGTGAACCTCTTTCTCAACTCCTGTACGTGATGCAGATAAGGGAGTATCTTGGAGTTCTTGGTCGCCCATTCTTCTCGGACCTGATGTATAAGTAGGTCTGAATCCCTAATTACTAGCAACTCTTGGATGTTCATGTCAATAGCCATCTTGAGCCCTAAGATGCAGGCTTCGTACTCGGCCATGTTGTTGGTGCACGGGAACCTGAGCTTGGCAGATACCAGATAGTGCTGGCCGGTTTTTGATACTAGGACTGCTCTTATGCCAACTCCTTTGAAATTTGCTGCTACATCGAAAAACATTCTCCAACCGTCATAGGATTATGCAATGATGAATGATAACTCTTTATCAGGAAAATATATTTTCAGGGGTTCGTATTCTCCGTCCACGGGATTTTCAGCAAGGTGATCTGCTAGTGCTTGTCCTTTGATTGCTCTCTGAGTCACGTAGACAATGTCAAATTCACTCAACAGGATCTGCCACTTGGCCAGCTTGCTAGTGGGCATGGGCTTCTGAAAGATTTACTTCAAAGGATCCATCCTTGATATGAGATATGTAGTATAGGCACAGAAATAGTGCCTTAACTTCTGAGCTACCCAAGTCAAAGCACAACAGGTGCGCTCCAATAGTGAATACCGGGCATCATATGGGGTGAACTTCTTACTGAGGTAATAGATGGCCTGCTCCTTCCTCCCTATTTTATCATGCTGCCCTAGAACACAATCGAACACTCCATTCAATACTGCAAGGTAGAGTAATAAAGGTCTACCTGGCTCAGGTGGAACTAGGACTGGTGGTGTTGATAGGTATTCCTTGATTCTGTTGAAAGCTTTTTGGCAATCATCAGTCCATTTGGTAGCGGCGTCCTTCTTCAACATCTTAAAGATCGGCTCACAGATAATTGTAGATTGTGCTATGAATCGGCTAATGTAGTTAAGTCTCCCCAAGAAACTCATCACATCCTTCTTGTTCTTTGGCGGTGGCAGTTCTTGAATACCTTTGACCTTTGATGGATCCAGTTTTATGCCTCGACGACTCACAATAAACCTAAGTAGTTTTCCAGCAGGAACCTCGAATGCACATTTTGCGGTATTCAGTTTTAGATTGTACCTTCGCAGTCTATTGAAGAATTTCCTCAAATCTCCCATGTGATTGGTGGCTCTCTTGGACTTGATAATAACATCATCTACGTACACCTCTATCTCCTTGTGTATCATATCATGGAAGATAGTAGTCATGACCCTCATGTAGGTGGCCCCTACATTCTTCAACCCGAATGGCATCATCTTGTAGTAGTACATTCCCCATGGAATAATGAAGGCCGTTTTCTCAACAACTTCTTCATCTATCCAGATCTGATGATACCCAGCGAAACAATCTACAAATGATTGCAACTCATGTATGGCGCAATTGTCAATCAGGATGTGTATGTTTAGTAAGGGGAAGTCGTCCTTTGGACTGGCCCGGTTGAGATCCTGGTAGTCGACACAGACTCTAACCTTCTCATCCTTCTTCGGTACTAGCCCAATGTTGGCTAACCATGTCGGATATTCTACTACCCTGAGAACCTTAGCTTTGACCTGCTTAGTGACTTCTTCCTTGATTTTCAAGCTCATGTTAGGCTTGAACTTTCTGAGCTTTTGCTTTACCAGCGGACATGTTGGATCGGTTGGCAGCTTGTGGGCCACAATAGATTTACTCAAACCAATCATGTCGTCGTACGACCAGGCGAATATGTCCTCATATTCCTTTAGAAAATCTGTATAATCTTCCTTTTCTGATGGTGACAAATGAACACTGATGCGGGTTTCTTTGACATTTTCTGCATCTCCTAGGTTAATAACCTCAGTCTAGTCCAGGTTGGACTTAGGTCTATTCTCAAAATTCTCAACTTCTTTAACAATCTCCTCCGGTATATCATCTTCCTCTGAATCTATGTCCGTTTGTTGCGTTGTCTCGTTGCATGTCACAATCATTGGTTCATAAATATAAGTAATAGTAATGCTGTATAAATGAAGTAATGAGAGAAAATAATAAGAGTAATATTTTAAAGAAACTAAAATGCTTTGATAAATTCCATAACTGTTTTGAATGTTTGAAGGTCTTATTTGCGAAAAATTTAAAGTGCGAAAGGAAAGCCAACTAGTAAAAGTAAAAGATAATGCATGATGTTTTGTTCAGCCTTGCTACCCCGAAGCTTTCCGGGCTCTGGTAGTTCTGATGGTCCAGTTATTGAGGCATGCTCCCCGGCTTACAGGTTGTATGGAAGGGTTTTCCTCCCCCTCCTCCTCGAGAACAACACAACAATCCATGTCATTGTCCTCTAAGAACAAGTTTTTCACAGCTGCTAGTACTTCCTCTTCTTCCGACCCATAGATAACATCGGTCGGCTGGAAAGTCTGCTCCAAATGTGGTATTGGCTGCTCCAGTGGGTAGTATGGACCACGCCATGGTGGCGACCAGTTGTTGAATTCCTACTAAGTATACTCGTATCTCAGACCAAAAGTGGTGCCATGTTTCTTCAGTTTGATAGGCTTGGCGATTCCTTGGAGGTTCTTGCCAAGTCCCTTGCCAGGTTCATATCTGCTCCAGTTCAATATGCTTTCAAATTTGTTGTCCCACCATTTGTCTTTGTCAACAGCGTTGACTCGCTCGATGTGGTGATAGGTTTCCCCGCCTATCTTTCTCCTTCCTCCGATCGCTGGGATGGTTTGGCCACTATATATGGGATTGCTACTGTCGCCGGGAATGATCACCTCTTGGTGGTTCCATTCAAATTTCACCGCCTGATGCAGTGTTGATGCTACGGCCCCAACGGCATGAATACACGGTCGTCCCAACAGTAGATTGTAAGATTCAGGCACATCTATTACTTGGAAATTGACATCGAACCAAGTAGGCCCCATTTGCAAGCACAAACTGATTTCCCCAATGGTGGATCTTTGGGAACCGTCGAAAGCTTTGACGTTGATGGTCCCGTCTTTGATCTCATGCAGACCCTTTCCCAATGTTCTGAGTGTTACCAACGGACAAATATTGAGGCTGGACCCTCCATCAATCAGGACCCTAGTGATAAAATAATTTTCGCATTGCACAGTGATGTGCAACGTTTTGCTGTGACTCAACCCTTCTGGTGGCAGCTCATCTTCATGAAAAGTGATCTGGTGACTTTTCAATACCTGACCTACCATGTTTGCCATTTCTCCTCTGGTGATGTTGCTTGGTATATATGCCTCGCTCAGCACTTTCAACAAGGCATTCTTATGTACATCGGAACTTTGCAGCAAAGCTAGGATAGAAATCTGTGATGGTGTTTTGTTCAGTTGATCAATGACTGAGTATTCCTTGGCTTGTATCTTTCTCCAAAGATCGTCGGGCCCAGTTTCAATGATGGTCGGCTGACCAGAGGCCTGCTTACTGGACTCAACTAAATGCTCCGGAGTATAAACCATGCCGGTTCTTGTCATACCCTGTGCCGCAACGGCTTCCCCGAACTTGACCTTCCCTTTTCTTCTCGCCTCGGCTGTATAATCCCAAGGTATGGCATTTGTATGGAATGGTGTTACAACTGACATTGCTACTGGAATGGGCACCTTTACTCCAAACGGAGCATGTATTTTGGAGGGTAAAACCGCAACTTCAAACTGTGCGGGTGCGTTTGCTGGAGACCCAAACTCGACCTCAATTGGTGTTGGCATCTTTGCAGGGGGTGGTGCTTCAAACTCAAGTGGTACAGATATGTTTACCTCGGTATCCCCAGAAGGATGAGTCTGGACTACAATCGGATTAAGGGTGACTATTGGCTTTTTTGGTTTGTCACCTTCTGTGATTAAACCGATCGATCATTTGGGATCCCAATCATCCTCTATTTCAATTATGTAAACACCTCCACCCTTATGGTCCGGCAGAGGGTTGTTGCGGCATTCAGAGTATGCTCTTTTGCCACAATGATCTTATTATCAATCAAAGTCTGGATCTTGTCTTTCCGAGAGCAGCATTCATAAATGGTATGCCCTTTCACGTCGAAATGGTATGCACAGGATTTATTCGGATTAACCCACTGAGAAGGGTTTTCAAGGGTTATAGCAGGGATAAGGGTGACGTAACTAGCAGCTTTGAGCCTTTCATACAGCTGGTCAATCGGTTCAGCAATGGCGGTATACTATTTGGGGGGTCTACGGTCGAAATTTGGTCGAGGTCTAGGAACATTTTGACGTGTGGGAGGTGATTGATAGTGGGATGGCTGAGCATTGTAGGCTTGGTAGACATGCGCGGGTTGGGAATATCTAGGTGAGGTAGGTTGATATGTAGGAGGTGGAGGTGATTTATAAGTAGGTGGTGGGGTTCGGTAAGAATGTGAGGTTGCTTGGTAATTTGGAATAGGTTGATATGTGAGTGGAGGCATTGGGTAGGTTTGGTATTTGACACGGGATTTGGTTCTCTGTGCAACCATTACGGCACCTACGTCCCTTTTCTTGGATGTACCACCAGACTGTAGAGCCTTGTTGGTAGCTTGCAAGGCTTCCAAGTTCGTAACCATACCACTTTTGATACCTTCCTCGATCCTTTCTCCTAGCTTGATGATGTCGGAAAATTTATGATTCTCGATCAGCATCAGTCTTTCATAGTATTGCGGGTCCTAAGCCTGGACGAAAAATTTGTTCATTTGTTCTTCCCCTAGAGCAGGCCTGACCTTAGCAGCTTCTGACCTCCAGCGAGTGGCATACTCGCAGAATGTTTCCGTGGGCTTCTTCTTTAAGTTCTGAATGTAGAACACATCCGGTGCATTTTTGGTGTTGAACCTGAATCTTTCCATGAAGTCAGATGCCATACTCATCCAATTCAACCATTTCTTTGGGTCTTGGCTAATGTACCAAGATAGAGCATCTCCTTTCAGACTTCTCATAAAAAGCTTCATGTGAATCCTTTCGTCCTTCCCTACTCCAACCAGCTTGTCGCAGTATGTTCTTAAGTGGAATCTAGGATCCCCTGTTCCATCAAACATCTCGAACTTAGGAGGTTCGTACCCCTCGGGTAGTTCGACATCTGGTTATATGCAAAGGTCTTCGTAGTTCAACCCTTCAATCCCCTTACTTCCTTCGACACCCTGAATTCGACTAGTTAACTTCTTGAGTTCTGCAGCCAAGTTCCTGATGAGTGAGTCTTTGTCATCAGACTCGGGTGTACTTGAAACAGGTTGGGTGGAGTGTGGCATGGTTTCCACATAGATGGGGGTGTTATGGTGGAAATGGTCATTTGTGGAGTTCAAAGTTTCTAGGATGAGTAGTGGAGTATTGCTGGATGTGTGCATGTATTGCAGTGGTGGTGAGGAGCGAGATGGTTTTGTGGTTTTGGGATGTTTTGTGGAGGTGTGGGGTTCTAAGCGTTTGGAAAATTGAAATCCGGAGTGGTGAGGAAAAATGACAAGTTTTCCAGATTCCAGACCTGATCAAGTTCCTCCTGAAATTTCAACAGGTTCTGCTCGAGTTGGGACGCACTTTCTTTGGAGACCTGAGCACCATGAGTGACCTCTACCCGTTTAGTTGAGTTTTCCTTTATGGTGTTGTTCAAATCTTCCATCTTTCCTTTATTCCTGCTTTTGATAGAACTAGGAGGAGGAGTGGGTGGAGGGCCCTTTGATCTTGTGGAATATGATGACGATGCCAGAGTACACGAACTAACCTTTTGAGGAGGGGAGTAAATAAACAAAAAGTAAAAACAAAAAGGTAACAAGTTAGTGAGGATTATGAAAAGGAATGTTGCGATTTTTAAACACATAATGCAAGAATGTAAATCGTGTCCTAATTTGGGAGCCTCATTGTACCCGAGGTAGGCCTAGCGACAAGTTGATTTGGAGAACTTATAATGCTAAATGCCTCATTTTATTGATAAAAATAAGACGAATCCCAAAACGACACTAAATAACAGAAAATAAAATGTCACTAATGGCCATTGGCCTTATTACATTCATAAAACGGAAAGGTAAATTCATATCTTCTTGGTCCTAGAAGGACCTTCCCCAGACTCGGCATCTTTGGCTCCATCGAACAGCTTTACCAGCTCGCGAAGTCCCAGCAGTAGGTAGGCTCTAGCCAGGTGTTCACCCTCGTTTTCTTTAGCATTCTGGCGGTCCTCGATCCTCTTGAGAAACTTCCTTTCCAACTCCACCAAACCTCGTTCCAGGTATCCTAATCGCTTGTTGGCACTGACAGCCATGACTTTCCACTCTTCAATCAGTTTTTGGTGGGCTTCTTGAATCTTACGGTGCTCACTTTCACATTCCCGAAGCCTCTTGCGCAGTTGGGTGTATTTGACCTGTTCTTCAGCCCTTTCATCGATGATTTTGTGACCTCGAACAAACCCGGGTTAGCCCAGACCATTGTGATTATCCCCAAGCCAGCCTGAATAGTATGGGGTGCAGCCAGCATAGTATTTGTCTGGTTCGATAGTATCTCTTCCCATGATGATTTTACAATGCCACATATGCTGATCTTGGCATTTATAAGGACTATCATCAGCTTGGAAGTCAGCCCAGAAGTGACTCATCTTGTCGACCTTTGGTATAACCTGCTTCCTACCAGCCTGTCTCATAACTCGAAGAGGGACATAAGGGTAGGTTCCTCTCAAACCGATCAGTATCAGAAATGGTGCGTCCCTGGATCGGGCCATGAACTCTTCAGTAGGGAACCACTCAAACATCCATTGTATTTGATCCTCAGTTAGATTTTCAAACAGCTCCACCCACCCCTTGGCATCTTCTGGCTGAGCAAACATGTTGGGCATGTAGTTCATTCGCCTTGGTTGATGGAAGGCTATATGATCGTCCCAGTCTCTACGCTGAATCTCTTGTCGATATTCACCCCTTTGAAGATGCTCCATGAGCCAGAGCTGGAGTAGCAAGTTGCAGCCCTCGAAGTGTGGGGCTCCTTGTCGACATTTTTCCAAGGCTCGGTATATCTCTACGATGATCATGGGCACTATGCAAATGGTTGTCCACCAATTCCCTCCATCAAAGTTTTGGTGACCATGGCTAGCCTGGTGTGGATCCTTACTTTCTTCATTGGAAACACTATCATCCCCAAGAATCAGAACATGAAGACAAAGCCCCTTCGGTGAATATGCCCCAACAATGTTAAGGGTGAACTCATCCGGATATGTACGGTAGGATTTGCTATGACCGTACCTCTCGTACAAATAATCAAAGAGAATGTAGGACTCCTTCAAACATGTCAAGTCTGGATTCTTCTTTAGGCCTATCATTTTGAGAAAACCTCTACCCTTGCGATTTTCCGGCATTAACAAACCCGGGGTCTCTCATGGTATACCAGCCAATCCTCCTATTTCCTCTTAGCAGGGGTGTCATCTCAATCTCTCCGAAGTGAAACACAGACCTATCACCATCCCAAAATAGAGTAGTCGCTTCTATGATTTTGTTGTTGGGTTGGATTTCCAAAAGAGAGGGTAGATTTCCTAGGTATTTCCGGACAAGAGTCTGATCATTGGAATGGAGATCTTCCCACCAGTTTAACGACTTTGGGTGGATGTTGGTGACCATGCCGAATCTGGGGACTTCGTGCCTCATATTTCTGCAAGACAAGAATGTTAGGCCCTTACCCCCACCAGACTCGACTATTAAATATCAATAATTGGTATAAAAATATTTAGTTCTCCAAATAAATGCACAAAATGTGGTAGTGTCCATTTGGGTTTCAAGGAAACCCAGTGGACTTTGGACAAGGCTATCTTAAAGAGTCGTTATGCGGATAACATAACTGACTCGGCTAGGTTTGACCATGATACATGCATAGTTAAACAGAGTAAAGGTTTCTATGGGGTATTATACTGGTACCCTTGAGCGGACAACTCAAGAGGGAAAGGCACGGAACCATCGACTACACCGTTGATCGACTGGTTTTACCGTAAATATGCCTTTGTCGGATTTACGGGGTGATAATATCGGAAGGGTGCAAACACTCATTATAAGCGTTGCTATGGTATTTTGTTTGGCACGAGTGGAATATGATGTTGAATATGCAGTTACAATAATCAAACAAGTTGTCACGTATTTGCACGTTCATAAAGTAATAATCACAACAATTTCTCAGAATTTACAACAGTATTAAAGGAAAGCGGTAAAGGAAAGCGTTAAAAGAAAATAAAGAAACAAAGAGCCAAGTCAGTTTCGTAGTAGAAGAAAGAATTAAATGCTTAAAGGTATTAAAAGAAGACACGTAAAGAAACGTAAGGTCACAAATAGCATGAAATGGTAAAAGCCTACCGTACATGGGGTTTCCCCAGCAGAGTCGTCATGCTGTCGCGACCCTTTTTCTCACGAAATCGGGTTTATGAAATTGACAATTCTTTTAACGGTTATTAAAAGAGAAGAGTCGCCACCTAATGATTAAAGTGCATTAGGACACTAAGAAGAGTTTGATTTAGAAAACCAGAGATTGGGTAAGGGCTTGAAATTATCCCGAAGGGAAGGTATTAGGCACCCCTCAGGATCCACTAATGTGGTTCCCGACCATGCTATAATTGTGACTTTAAGTAAGCAAGTAAGAGTTTCAAATATGAGGGGGTTTTCACATAATGATTGCAAATAGATAAAATTAAAGAAGTGAAAGGCAAGCTGAAATTTAGAAAAACGGTTTGAAACTCTAAAAGGTAAACAACGTAATAAATAAGTAAAGGGAAGGGGGGTCCTAGGTTTATAAATAATATGGATAACCCCACACAATGTCTGGTAATCGCTCCTTGACGAGGGGTTACATGTGTTATTATCGCGTGATCATCATATCCATATCTACCCTTTCCCACCTCGTTAAGGTATTAAAGCACGGAATGGTTTCGTTACTTATTGCATGCTATTACCCACCCCAATCCTATCAGTCCTGGAGGTACTTGGGACTACTAATCCTAAAAGGGAAGGGGTATGAAGCTTCATAGTTTTAAAAGGACAAAATTCTAAGGCGGCAATCAAAACATATATGTAGCAAGTATTGGGAAAGCACATAAACAGATAGAAAGGCTCAAATAGACCTCCTTAAATCAAAGAAAAGCATATAGTTTAGCATGTCTTGCATGTACTGATTAAGGTCTAATCAAACTTAATAAGTTAAAGCAGGCTGATTTATCACATATTTTCTAATAAGAAGTCCGAATTTGGCCTGCCCGCTGGTTGTAATTAACAAAACCTGGTGCAGTTATAGCTTTTATCCTAAGGCTTGCCTAGGTGTTAGACGAAACCTATAGGCATGACATCTACTGGTTTCAGAAATAAAGAAGTAAACTGATTACAGAAAGGTTGCCAGTTTTAATAGAATAATACAAGTTCTGCAGTTGATAATGCGTTACTACTGACAGATTAAACTTAAAACGAGTGAGGCGGTTCAGATTTGGTTGATAGTTCCTATAGGCATGCTTTCTAGGAGTTTTTGATTTTAAACATTTTTACAGACGTAGCAAGAGTGCAGAAATCCTATGGGAATGGTATCTAAATATTGTTAGTTATTTAAATCCTATAGACAGGTTTGTCTATTGACGGATACATATGCAGGATTTGAATTTCTAGTTAACTACGAGCATGGTATCTATATGAGAGATGCAGAACTTTCTTATAGACATAGTATCTATATAATGCAGAAGTGCAGAAAACCTTAAAGACATGGTATCTATATGAATGCATAAACCTATAGACATGGTGTCTATATGATGCAGGAATTCTTATAGCCATGGTGTCTATATGCAAGTGCAGAATTCTATAAGTAAACCTATAAGCAGGATATCTACGTGGATGCAGAAATTAATAAACATATAGGCATGTTATCTAAAAATGAGAATGCGGGAATAGGTATGGTATCTGCATAAATTAATAAGCCTATAGGCATGATATCTACCCCTTTTTGCATACAGTCATTCCCATCCCTTTTCACTAGCCACTCCCAATAGTTATTACAAATTATTACAACCTAGAATGAATAAGAAAAGCAAAATTACATTAGGAATTAACAGTACAACCAAGGGGAGCCTAATTCAGACTCCATGTCTGAAATATGTGATGAATCAACTCCAAAGATCAGGATCCAAAGCCTTTTTCTCATTTGGATGTGACAGAGTTCCCTAAGAGCCCCAAATAGACTCCGGGCAGTGCTCACACCCAAATGTGCAGGATTAAGTCATAGTGTAGTATAGAAGGGCCAGTCCTCAGGTGTCCAAGTTCAGAAGGAACTCAAGGTCCCAAGGCAAGGCTCACAGGAGGGGGGCAGAACTTAGAAGGTAAGAGTGAGTGTAAGTGCAGAGTTTGAAAAAGGGGAAATGGGAAGTGGTAAAGAAGTAAGGACAGGCTAGTGGGCATACCTAGCAGTGAGAAGTGCTGACACACCCTACAAGCCTGTTAAAACACATTGTTTTGGGAGTCAGGATCCCCCAAGGGATCAAGTCCAAACATGAACAATAACTTGCATATTGTCATGTCCTGAACTACAACTCAAAGCACATAGAAGGAAACATGGGTGCAGGGATTCACAGCAGAAACAGGTAAAAAGAAATTAGCATGCCAGTTAAACATTTAACTCCACATAGACAGTAAAGTAGACATGGATGTAAAGGCTATAAGTAAACACATTGGGATGATGTTGAAGCTAAAACTAGAACATACCAGTCTTAAAGAAACAAGTAAGAAGAAAGCAGTAGTCTTGTAAAGCCAAAATGCAAATAGGCAGTCAAAATACGATGAGTTTAGAAGAGAATTGAGATTGTGGGTGGGAAGTCTGAAGTATAAAAGTGTTGAGTTGAAAGTGTCTGGTGAGAAAGGGGTTGTGCCCTTTTATAGTATAGAAGGCAAGCCGAAATAAGGTAAGAGAATTGTTTGAAAATTGATTGTCAATCAATTATACAAGTTTTCCCTTTAATTAAGGGATTCAGATTACAAACGGGTATAAACCCATTAAGGAAAGAAATTAATCAAACACTTTGTGCAAAGTAGTATAATAGGGGTAAATACATAAAGGTCTATTTAAGGATAAGGTCTTGACAGTACACGGTTTCTGCAAATAAGGCAAGGGAATCAATTAACAGCCAAGAATCAGAAGTCCAAAGATTTGTAGGAATGAACCCAGTCAGAAAAGGTGAAGAAAGGTTTTACTTAAGTAAAATCAGCAACAATCAACTAGACCTATTAAAAGGAATTCTGAATCAATCACAAGTTGGAAAACCCTTTTGAAGAAAGATTTATCACATATAAAAGCAAGCAGACACATTAAACATGAGAGAAACTTATCATGCCAATCAGTAGAAGAGTCTAGAGTAGAAGAATTTAAAAAAAACTCAAAATTGTGTGCAAACAAAGAAGTTCAAACTTACTTCATAAACTCAGAGATTAGTCTGAAAAAGTCAAGGGTTCTCAAACAGAACCCTAGTTCAATCACATGACCAAACCTCGACAGAACCCCCAAATTCTAGGGTTTCCACCTCAAGTCAAGTATAGAGATGAGGAAGCAAGTAGTCAAAACAGGCTCAGAGATTTCTTTCAGAAACTCATGAGAAAACAAACAACTTCAGTAGAAATTTCAAAGCAAACAGAGTGAAGAAATTCGAAGCATAATGAGAGTAGAAGAAACAGTAGAGGAAAACATGCTTAAATAGGTCTTTTAGAAGAAACTTAAAACAAGGTTCAGTAGAAGGCAAATAAAGAGACTTAAGAACTTAGTAGAGAAATACAGTAGAAGAACACAAGAACACTCGAAAAGTATAGCAAAAGAACATATAGGAAAACATAGTAAGATAAACATGTGAGCGCATGGTATAGAAACATAGTAGGAAAATAAAAGATAGAAAGCACAGAACATGTGTGGTAAAAGGAAAGCATAAAGACACAGTAGCGTCAAATACATACAAAAGGAAAGGAGAAGAAGATCAGATAGGCATTTAAGCATTTTCAAAAAACCCTAGATCGTAAAAGAAGAACTTTGAAAAGTAATTTTGAAAGAAAAGTTAGGGAAATCATTTTGAAAACTCAAGTAGAGCATAGATACATAACAGATCTAAAAAGATCGGAGAAAACCTCGAAGAGTTAGGATTTCAGAAGAGCCCTAGAAATGAGAAAGGCTTGGAAAAGGTCTGATCTGAGTCGGAGAAGTCAGAACCAGGCTCAAAACACCATTGTACGCCGGAGCAAGGCCGAAGATGACCGTAGAACCTTGGATCGGCGAAGATATGAGCGGAAACCTTCGAGGTCAGACCTCGAACCTCCAAGTACCAGGCGTATAAGAGTAAGGAGGGGTGAGTGTAGGGCTTCCATGGCCTGAGAAGCCATGGATTCCGGTGGTTTTGAGATTGAAGACGATAGGAGGCGATTAGGGTTTTGAGAACATTCGAGAGAGTTTGAGGGAGTGGAGCATTTAGAGGCGGCTGATAGAAGAGAAAATGAGGGGATTAGGGTAGTCGTTTGGATTAAAAAGGCAAGAATGGGTAGGGGCCGTTGATCTCAGAGATCAACGGCCAGGATAAGAGGGGGTTTGGGTCGGGTAGACTTTAGTTGGGTTAGGGGCGGGTTAAATTGAATTGGGCTGGTCCGTTTAAAAAATTGGGTTTAATTGGGGGCTGATTTTAGGCCAAAATTGAAATAGTTAGGGCTAGATTTTAAGTAGCCACTTTTTCCCTTTTATTTTATAAATATAGGTAAAATGATTTCTGAAACAAATTAAAAGTACTAAATTAATTAATAATACCCAAATATTAAATTAAAAAATACTAGAATTAATTTCATAATTATAAAATGCTATTAAATCTTAAAATAGGCTAAAATTGTAATTATATGCAATTTAGCTTTAAAAATACTAAATAAATTTGTAAAAATGAGTAAAAATTACCTTAGCTATATTTTGGTATAAATGTGAGAATAAAATAAGTTAATCACCAAAATGATTATTTGAGGAACAATTATTGGTTTTTGTATTGTTAAAATAGGCAATAAATTGATTTAAAATCTTTTAAAAATTAAGAAAAATGCTAAAATATTTGGACATACTTATATATGCACATATATACTATTTTGAAAGTATTTTGCATATAAAAATACATAGAAAAAATTGGATATCAACACCTGTGTAACTGAGCACTTGTATACTTTTCCAGAAACCAATATCTGATATCAAAAATCTTCCTAACAAGCCAGCATGCTTGTTTAGGAGTATCTATCCTCATGCTATCTTGCCCTTTGATGTAATAGTTATGTATCCATTGTATCCGAAGGATATCCTTCTTTGCACTAACAACCCATAGTAGTTTACACGGTGCAACTTTGTTCAATATATGAATGTCCAGTACATTTAACCCACTTGCTGAGAAAGGCATACACACTATATCACATGCAATTAAAGCTCTTCTTGATGGCTCACCCCTTCCTGTCCCCAATTAGTGCAAGACATTAGCGATTAAAACTCAAACTCGATTAAAGTGCAGTAAATTTAAGTGTAATAAGCGACTAAAATACGTAATTATAGCCTATCATCAATACTCTTAACACCTTTACTAACCTATCAAGACAAACTATTAACTTCCAAAAATCAAGAACTTTTTTCTTTAATAACTGTGCTACTGAAGAAAAAAATAATATCCTCCCCCGCTTTAGTATGAATGAAGGGAAACAATTTGGAAAATAGTTAGATTTCCCAATGTTTCAAAATAGACTTAATAAATCAGATTTCCAATTTTTATTAGATAACTTCAAGGCTAGACTTGCAGGCTGGAAAGTTCACTTCCTATCACTACCAGGACGAATTACTCTCATTAAATCAACACTTTCTAGTTTAGCAAACCACATAATGCAATACATTGCAATTCCTAAAAATATTATTCACAAAATAGAGCAATACATGCGCAATTTCCTATAGAAAACTACTCAACAAAAAAAGAAAGATTCATTTAGTTAATTGGAAAAGAGTTATCATGCCCAAAATGTAGGAGGCCTAATAAGGCACTACTGGCAGGATTGGCATGGCGACTATTTCATTCACCTAATCAACTATGGGCAAATACACTTATTCATAAATATAAAAACAAACATATAATACAAAATTCATCTCATATTTGGAAAAACATTATGTTAGGTTGGAAAAAATGCCAAAATGGCATTCAATTGTAGGTAGGTACAAATTTGAAAATAAACTTCTGATCGGAGCCATGGATTGCTCCTAACACCACAGTTAGATCCTTAGTGCATGGTCCTATACTTTTAGAACATACTACGAGAACTATTAACACTTACAGAGATCATAATAATTGAAAATGGGTAGAAATACCTTTTCACATTACAAACTCTTTTAAAAATGAATTCAATAGGGTTAATGTACCTATCCACACAAACAAAGTGGACACTATCTCTTGGGGATTATCCAACAATGGTAAATTTACTGTCCAATCAATGTATTCACAATTGTTACAGCAGGATTTAAATTTACAACAACACACACTCGCTTATAATTGGATTTGGAAGATTCAAATACCATCCAAGATAAAAACATTCCTTTGGCTTATAATGCATAACATGTTGCCAACAAAAAAATACCTACACTATATAGGAATCACAGTAGACGACCGATGTCAAATTTGTAATACAGACCCGAAAACTATTAATCATATATTTTAGAATGTTCTAACATAAAACATATATGGAATGAATTAGGTATACCAAACTTGATCAACAATATAACTACATACTCTCAACCATCAGATTGGTTAATGAAACTCATTAATACAAAGTACAACAACATGCCTTACCATATAAATAGCAAAACTTTTATTTCGTACACATTGTGGGACATTTGGATTAATCATAGCAATCACAATTTTAATAATACACTGCAACACCTATCACTTATTAAAAAAATTACTAATCATGCACAGGAATTTACCTATTTAGCTGCAAAGGTAGCAACAACCAAAATCCCTATAATGCAACCTATCAAATGGATAACCCCCTAAACCAAACTACTACAAATTAAATACAAATGGAGCTATATCAACGTTAATTCAGAAAGCAGGTATAGGAGGAACTATACGCGACTCAAATGGAAATTGGATAATAGGTTTTGTAGGCAATTTGGACAATGCCACCATCGTCCAGGCAGAACTAAAGGCTCTATTCTATGAACTGGAATTGGCAAACACATACAATTTGGTCCCGTTGGAAATAAACATCGATGCATCAGAGGTACTTACAATGTTAAAAAAAGACAAGATCATTTATACTAATATACTCGATGATTGTAGGTACCTCATGGACCAACTTCATAGTGTTACCATTGCATATACCTACAGAGAGGGGAATGAGGTGGTTGATGGTTTAGTAAAGGCGGGATGCAACATGGCCTCTACTGGAAAACCATCTATTTTTGAAGAGCCACCGGATTTTGTCAGCATCTTTTTGCAAAGGAATCAGGCAGGAGAAACTCGTTTTAGGAAGACAACATGCACACAACAGGAACAAGAGGAGGACATGAATCGCAACACTTTTGTAATCTATGACAATGATCAACAAACGGCTGCTTCCAATGGAGATAATATGGTGGATAACAATGTTAGAATAGATAGTATTAATCCTTGTAATAGATAAATAGACAACAACTACCTTCTTGATGCGCAAGCATCACCTTCTCTGTAGTAGCTTTATTTATGTTTAATGCAATATTATCTTTCGCACAAAAAAATAATAAAAAGCATTAAAATTGGTCATGCATCATCCTGGAGAGTAGCTCATGTCCCTCGATAATGAAAGTTCAAGAAAAAAGCTTCAATAATAGATTACCCTCACTTGTGCAACTTGCCAAATTTTCTTACAATATTTATGTCGTAGAAACCAATTTTACACTTCAAGACACAAAAACCAAGACTCCTAAAGACAAAAATTGTCGGCTTTCTAAACCTTAACTAAAATGAGACGAAATATTCAATGAAAACATCAACGCATTATCAACTTAAAAGTCAATTAAAGTCTTTTAATCACACTCGCTACCCTTTATTTCAAGCTAATGCAACTATCCATGCTTAAAGTTGTCAGCGAGATTCACGCTTTTCTCATTGTCATAGAGAAGTCATATTTAACTATATAATAAGTAAAGGTTCGTGTACGACCAAACATGTTTCTGAAAGTATCCTATCAATGATAGTTTTTTTTCGTTTTGAACTTCTAAAAATGTGTCCAAGTAAAAAAAAAATACAAACTCACCTTTAATGATGCACCAGAATGGATCTTATGACAGACTGCCTACAGAAATAAATGAACGATATTATCACATACACAAAAATTCCTGAATTTCTGTTAGAGACGCAAGGTTATTCATAATAGAACTAAGGATTAAACACTTATCTAATTGAGTTACCTCAGTTGAATCCCAATGAAGATCACCACGAATACTTTGTTGTATGACTTGGTAGCGAGTAGAATGGAATAGAGAACAACATGATTTCATCTCCCTATTTCTTAGTTTTAAATAATCAACTTTGCATATACAATATAAAATAGAAAACTGTAATAGTTAAAGTAACTAAAGAAACTAAACAGAAACATCGGAAGTTTGAAAAAAGAACTCAGCAGAAATTATTCGAGAGAAGAAGGAAAGCTCATAACCCAAGCAGAGAAAACTGTGAAAGAAAAAAAGGATACAAAGAGGAGAGGAATGAAAGTTACTTTCAGTAACAGAGCAAACATGAAGCCAAAAGGACAAGAAACAATTAATTGTCTGAGAGCCAATCTTGCAGCAACACTTTTGATACCTTAAATTTTTAGTAAAAGCAACTTAATTGTGGACTAGTTAGTTGGTAACAAAGACAAATTTCATAATACATGAGCAGATTAGGTGCAATTACTGACATGCATGTAAAAATTCAAGCAACTCAAAACAATACTATAGAACACTAACATATAATCACCAAATTATGGAATAAACAAAGAAAAATTGCACAAATAACTCATCGAACCAGAGAGGTCGCACCACATTCAAATAGAACAATTAAACAAAGATGGATAAACTTACCAACAGATAATGCAAAAAGAAAGAGACATTGTGTTTTCCTCAAATTATTAAGCTCGCACTTAAAAGAGTGAAGGCCAAGAATGTGAGACAAATTGAAACATGAGCAATAAAATATGTAAGCTAATAGGGCAAACTAAAACTGGAGCAAGAACAGAAAGTCTTGACCCAAGTTTTATCTAAAGTTGCAATGACAAAAATTACTAAATTGCCCATAAAGTAAATGATATTTTCAGAAATACCCGTGGTCGTACACAAACCTTTACTTATTATATAGTTAAATGTTAGAAAAATAATTAAATAATTATTTTATTCAATGATAAAAAAGACAAATACATTTCTCTAAGCGCTTCATCTTCTAATATATTATAATAAATTACATGAGTGTTTATGCAATTCGCCCTAGTTTAATGAATCTAAGGGGTTGTTTGATTCCAAACTCGATATCCAGAGATTAATAATTCTGAAATTTTAATCTTGTGATCATTATGACACATTTAATGCGGGATTGCTAATATCAATAATTTGGTACAAGAAAATTCCCATAATCAAATATGGCAAATATAATTTTATATTTTATTTCGAGATTAGTATCTTAATCCCATTAATCAAATGACCGCTGATGGTATAAAAATCATTATATTTTCAGTTTATATATAAACTTAAAAGCAAATTTTAACCTCCTATATAAAAGACTGTTGAATGAAGTCGTGAATAATAACATTCACCACACCACCGAAGAATGTACTATAGCACATGAGGTTATTCTTAGTTTGAACTCTGAATTCGAGATTGGGTATGAAAAAAACATTGGTAGGAACAGTTTTCTCTCGAATGGACCTACATATCCAAATATAATTTGGCTGGAAGGCATATAGCGGACACCGTACACGAAGCCAAGAATAACAACATTCACCAGCAGGTCCAAGATAGGGCTGCTTATCGGGCGGATTGGGCGGTTATTTACTTTTAACGGTTTGACTTATCGGTTATCGGCTTTTAAATGTATTAATCCGCTAGCCGCCCGATAAGGTATCAGGCGGATTGGTATCGGTTTAGCTCTATTCGGGTGGTTATCGGGCGGTTTATCGGCCTAGCAAAATTATCAATGATTCTAGGAATCCAGCAGTACTACCAGAAGAAGGAAAATAAGCAAAAAAATATAGACTTGACATGACTTTGGTTTAAAAAAGAATGACAAGAAATGATTACTCTTTGCGCTTCTCTTCGACAACAGCTTCCTCTTGAAATCATTAAGGTTTGTGAAACGTGTGTTCCTTTTTTCTTTAGATTTCCCAACTTTCTAATTAAGGTCTAGTCTCATTAGTTTCTCGGGGACAGATCTGTTGTTTCATCTAATTAATGTTCATAAAATATAAGCAATTTATGTATGTCATTTTGCTCTGGAAGTGATAGATATTGAATCAATTTCTTTTATTTTTGTTAGTGTTGTAATAAATCAGAAACTTTTTATTCAACTTCTACTTCCAGTTAAATTGATTATATTCCTATACTCCTATTTAGCAAAATTTGATCAATTCTATATTCCATTACTGGACTCATTATATATATATATATATATATATATATATATATATATATATATATATATATATATATATATATATATATATATTCTTAACGGATTAACGGATTATCCGTTAAGAAAATTGAATAATCCGTCCCCAAACCGATAAGTCGTTAATAAAAAAAATTTAATATGTTCCCCGTCCGTTAAGCCGTTAAGTCGTTACCAGTAAGCCATTAAGCTTCGGTTCGGTTCGATTTGGTTTTCGATTTCGGATAGGCTTTGAACACCCCTAGTCCAAGACGAAAAAAATGAAACCTACCAGCTCCAGCTCCACCTCGGCCTTTTCTTCTTAATAACAAAACCCTTTCTCAAACAACCACTGCGATTTCTCTTCTTCATTTCTCAACCAACCTTCCACCCATGGCTTCTAATGGAGCTCCTCTGGTAAGTGCCCAATTTTTCTTATACCCTAATTTAATACCCGTACAAATCACTTTCCTAACGAAGACTAAAATGGGGTTTTTCTTAAAAGGGAGATGCAGATACAAAGACAAATTTAGAGAAGATCAAACGGCAATTGGCTTCTGGTTCTGGACGGAATTTACTACAAGGCCCACTTCTCAAACGATCTGAGACTGTAAGCCATAATCGTTTGTCCTTTTTTTCTTCTTTTAAGTATAGGTAATTTGTCTTAAAAGGCAAATCAATAGAGCAGAAGGGATATAGAGGAAATTGGTATTTGGTATCATTTAACCTTTTCTATGTTGTTTAATGTGTGATTTACAAGATTCAGATCATGTGGGTCAATGGCATAATCTGAATTTTGACTCTTTTAATTCCGATACTGGTTATGAACTGCTCAGTTATGCTGGAACACTAATGCATAACTTAAAAGAGTTTGTCAATTGGACTATGTTGAGGAAAGATTATAGTGACTAGTGAGCTGATTCCTCGACCACAAAATCAGCCTTTCGTGTAGTTTAATTTTAAAAAGTAAGTCCATGATGGTATTTTGATGAAGATTTTGTAATTGCAAGTTAGGCGTTATTAAATGTGATTAAAAATGTATTCTTTATATTTTTCGGCAAGTATTTTCTGGAAATTGTTGCAACATGCTTGATTGCAACACTTTAAGCACCTTTTGTAAATCTTCATTAAAGAAATTGTTATTAAGATTTGTCTGCGAGGAGCTATTAGGAAGGTTAAGGTGATACTAGTAAAACATGGATGTTTCCTGGAGAGCAATAACCTCGTACAAGACTAGCTTATGTATTGGAAGTTTGGAACTACGAAGGAATGGAATGAGTTCTCAAGATACATTGGCATTACACTCTGAGAATGGCAAATCTAATCGATGCTACTTAGACGGTGCGAATGGGATTTCAACTATGAAAGATGAGTTCATACATTTATATTTATGACCAGAACAAATAAGGATGCTACTTTGGTTGATGTTCTCGTTTGTTTTTGAAAAGATAAATAGTTGATGTCCTTAAAAGAGATAGAAGCCAAGTGTCCTTGGACATGTATAGAAGATCCATTCAAGAGTCGGAATAGGATGATGTGATGAATATGGTGAATGATCTACAATTACAAAAAATTTGGAGAAGAAGATTGTGTTATGAAGGGGATTATCTATGAAGAGTTTCGATGGAATCATATTGTGTTCATCTAAATAACAACAATGACTCAAGGCTCATATGAAGATCTATATGGAAGATGAATTCTCCTAAGAAAAAGAAAGTGGCTTGCTTTACTTGGTGTGTAGATAGGAACACTATACTCATGATAGACAATTTGATGAGGAGGGGATAGTAGTTTGTTGGGTTTGTTTTTGGATAAGGATGTGGACCATCTGCTGCTTCTAGTAGAAATATGATCTCTAATTTATTCCATGTTTGATGTGGAATGGACTTTACATATAAGGATATGACTGTGGAGGAAGCACTGCCGGGTCAGACATTGAGAAAACGAGATGCTAGGAAGATAGAGTTATGGAAATTTGCCTAGATGCACCTTCTAGCTGATTTATAGAAAAAAGAAATAGAAAACTTTTTGAAGCGGTTAAAAGTTTGTCGTAGAGAATTAAGAGCTTTTTGTTTCATTATTTTGTGAGACAACAAGATGTCCTATAGTTTTTAGATCATTGGATGAATCTTTTGGAGGTGTCATGTGAACTCACATTATGTACTGATTGGTGTGTCCTCAATGAAATTGTTGACTTTTCAACAAAAAACTATTATGCTATAAATATAATATTAGCACATGGCATTAAAGAAGTATATACATGCTAAAATTTAGAAAGTCCACCTCTACTTCCTAATGTTTATTTGCTCAAAGTGTGATGAGTTAGTTCCAAAAATCCTAAAAGTTTCTTTTCCCTAAACTAGAATAAAATTATAAGACTTTCGGAAAAATGCTAATCGTTCCCAAGATTTGTGGAGTTTCACTTTTTCTTTTGGTTGTGTAGTATACTTTGTTCTATAGGGGCGATATATATCACCAAATCATTTTAGTCCTCCATATTGTCTAAAAAGGATTTTCTAATGAAAAGTATAATTGATTGGTGTATAACAATAAAAAAAAGTATAATTGATTGTTGTAATGGGAATACCTTCGCATAGAAGCTGTATTGCAAAGTAGAGAATCTTCTTTATCAAAAAATAGGATGAAGAATCTTCCAAAGACGTGGTTCTCATGATTTAGTTATTCAATTCTCTCATATAATTGAACTTTTCAACCAAAACAAAAAAGAAAACAAAGAAGAAAAAAAAAAGTCCTTCATATAACAGAAGGAAGCTTTCAAACATCGTCTATTTTTGGTGGCTCCATACCTTATCAAAACATTATTTGTGGCTCCGTATTTTATGCTACTTCTGAACATGCTGCCAGTTGACGTCTTATTGACCTCAACTTTAGGTTAGAAGCTGAGTTTAAGGAACAAAATCTTTGCCCTTCTAGCTTCAGTACGTGTTGCACATCAAAACCTGTGTTGGTAAACTAGAGGGATCGTGGTCCATCACTTTTAAATAGCACCTAATAATTTTTTTGGAAAGTTCTCTTGTAATTTTTTTCCTTTTGAGGTGTTATCTACCTGCAGAACTAAATAAATTATTCTGCATGTTGCACATCAAAATCTGCAATGGAAAACTGGATAGAGAAGATCTAGAATTTTAATTTGATAGGTTCAACCGTTAGATTTTATCACAGAACTCATCATACTTAAATTATTGGTTCAAAATGTAACATTTTTTAATTTTAGTGTTTTTTACATATGTATCTGTACTCTGTGTAAATACTGGGATCAGTTGAACCCGTTGTTTACGTGCTCCATCTACAATTGAAACTGGAGGGATCTGAATCCATTTCTTCTAATTAGCACCTAGCACCTAATAATTTTGCTGGAAGCTCTCATATTTTTTTTCTTCTTCTTTAGAGGTTTTATCTATGTAGCAAACTAATTAAATTTTTCTACACGATTGATATGGTCAGCTTGGTTTAGGTTTTTGGCAGATTTTCTACGACCAAAACCATAGATCCGAGTCACTGCAAAAACTATGAGTTCGATATAAGTAGGATCTTATAGGATGCTTAAGGTTGTGCTGAAAGCTTTTTGCTTACCCCTTTAGAAGATGTTTGCTAAAAATATAAATTTAGCTGAATATAGGCGACGTTAAACTTTCAGATGCTGTTTTGGTGTTAGGTATTGGCTTCTGCTTCCTTGCTGGTTTTCTAAAGTTGTTCACTAGGTAGTGCATTCCGTAGAGCTCTATCCAGAAGACTGCATTTCACTTACTGAGGAGATAATGTAAATCATGCGGCACTCGGCATCCAGCTCAGCTATAACTAAGTCAAGTCATTGTTATCTCGTTATTCACCTGTTGCTTGATGAGGTCTTTCAGTATGTGTTTGGACACAATTTGAGTTGAAGTTGAAAACAATATATTTGAGGTTCCAGTTGGTAATTAAGTTTGTGGAAGTTGAAGTTGAAGCTGTGTTTGGATAGCTATAATTATTTAAGGAAAAGATTTCTTGAAAGTTGAAGATTTGTGTGTAGAGTTTAAACAAGTTATTTGAAGTTGAAATCACTATTGCGACTTGAAATAATTATTTCAAGTTGAAGTCAAATTCTTTCCCAAAACTTGTGAAACAAACTTGGACTTGCGAATAAAGTAAGATCATTTGTTGGTGAAGTCGTTAACATATGGGTTCTTTGTCTACTAGATGGACATTGAATTTGTCATTCTATATTATTTAGTTTCAATCATTTGTTGAAAGTTTTCGAAACTTCCTGATTTGCCAATTTGACAAAACCTTTTGGGCTTGTTGAACAGCTGAGGAAGTGGAACGAGAGATGGGTGATATTGGATCCAACAACTGGAAAAATGGAATACAAGTAGGTTTTGTTGGGCTAGACATTTTCTTATAGTTTCAAATTCTCTATCCAATGTTAGTTTCCTTGTTCAAGTTTTCTTTCATTTGGTTTCTAGGGCCAGGAGGAATGAGCCAACAATCAAGGGTACCATATTATTCGATGCCAATAGCACAATAGCATTATCTCCTGTAAACTTCCAGTAAGCTTATAAGATAATTTTTGGGATGAGTAAAAGTCTGTTTTTTCAAGACCAGATTCCTTCACTCTTCCTGGTGACTAATCTTGTTCCCTGTCTCTCGGTTTCAGTGGACTGCCAAAATATGATGGCTGCTGTTTCTGTATCCAACTTTGTTTTCTAAGATTCTTGTCCTATTTTCCCTGCTGCCCCCAGGATGAATTGAGATGGGATTTTGTAAATACGTAATTATCTTGAATATATTAACCATTTCTTTTATTTTCCGATCGCCTGGAACCCCCCTTCCCCCGGCATATAAATGGGAAGTTCCAAATCGTTGTACCCGTTTGGAAACTTTTTGTGTTGCTTCTTTGATTCTTAACTGTACTCAGATATTGGCACTCCACAGAAGAAGGACTACTTCCTATGTGCAGAAACCCCCGGTGCAGCTAAGGCTTGGGTATCTACCTTGCAGTAAGTTGTCAATGCTTCCATTTCTTTAATGTTTTGGAGGCTACATCCTCTCTTTGTAACAGTTTGCCTCGCAGATTATACTATAAATCAAAATAGTTTTACTTGAGCTCCTGTAACAGCTTTCCTTTTTCTTTTTTCTTGTGGAGAGAGACGATTCCTTTTCCAAGGGTGGTGGTTTTGGGGGTTGCTCTCCTCATTTAGACAGACTGACTTAATGATGTGTTCCCCCAGGCATTCCATTTCACATATGCCAGTCTCTTTTTGTTTGATATTACTTATCTGCTGATCTGTATATTGAATCACATTGAAGATTTCTATGGAAGCGAAGGGATGGCAAATGGGGCAGGGCGGGCCGGGGCAGGGCAAGCCTTGACCCGCTAAGATTTTGACCCGCTAAGATTTTGACCCGCCCTGCCCTGCCCCATTTAGCATTTTTTCAAAAAATTGCCCTGCCCCGCGCCGTTAAGCCCGCCCCGCCGTGCCCCATTTAAGTTTTTGTTTTTTCTATCCTATCCATTTTTCTTTTTTTTATCCGACTTTGCTGTGTTTTATCCCTTTCTAGATATAAGAAACTAGAATAGATTTGTAGTTAAATCTTCCGTGGCATCCTTTTTTCTTCATTTTACTTATAAAGAGCATAATAAACTAGAAATAAAAACTTAATTCCTGACAGTTTTTTTGCGACACTGGCATCTTGTTCTAGATATATACAATTGGGTTGTGATGATTGAAACTCTTGCATTTTGGTTTATTTTCTAAAAATATTAGTCTAAAAAATATAAAGGTATATTAAAAAGTGTTTGAATTAATTTTAAAGTAATGAAACATTAACCAAGTCATAACCATACATAACAGTAGGAAACATAAGCGTCTGAATCAAATGGTAATAGCCCATATATGCTATACAGAGGCATCCCGTTAATGGCCCATATTTTAGCCAGCAAACCAAACCCAAACCTGCCCTTCCCCATTAAAGTTTTTCAAAATTTAAGTTTTACCCTGCCCCTCCCCGCCCTGCCCCATTTTAAAATTCCCCTGCCCTGCCCCGTTTGGAGTTTGCCCTGCCCCGCCCTGCCCCATTGCCATCCCTATGGAAGAGCTTTGATGTTATTAAAGTTCACAAGGCATATTTTCTCCTTTTTTCTGCGTTCTCTAAGATTTTTTACTAGACGTGGGAGATGTTATTCTTAATATGCTAACATTCACTCTAATTGTTCCTTGTTTTCCTCTTCCAATATGTACAACCAGTGCAACACAGCTTGTCTTAAAGGCTCACAAAGAGGCTGTGAACTCGTTAAGTGGAAATGGGTCGACAAAATTGGGAACGGTGGCCACTGTAGTTGCCGCAGCTAATTCAACTGCTCTTGAAGCTTCCAAGGAAGTTGAAGCAGCAATGCAGATTGCAATGAGAACTGCTTTAGGAGCAATGATGAACAGGACACCTGATGGTCCAATGGATGACCTGACAATAATGAAGGTAAGGAAGTGTGCAATTTCCCCTTTTTTCCTTTTTATCATTAATGTCAGTTTAGAAATACAAACAGAGGAAAGAATGAAACGCATGCGTTAATGACAGTCTCCTTCAAATCTTAAATTTCTGCTATGTTGTCTTAGATGATGTTCTGTTTAGGGTCTTGGTGAAAAGCTGGGTACGTATTAGCTGTTTTCAAGGCAGAACATGCCTTACAAGGGTTTGGATGTGACTCTGCATCTTTCTTATGTTTAGGGGTCAGCTTTGAAACCTTCAGGCTGCGTATAGAACCTTGCTTCAGTTGTCTGCCACCTGCATGTTTGTTAAGCCGATCAGAAATGGGCAATGTCTTCCTGGTGCTTTCTCTCAAGTCTCAGGGTCGTGAGGGGTTTTGTTGAAACTCTAGTCAAGACTCTCTCACCACTTTTCTTGTACACTTAAATTTTTACTTTGGGGAGAGGAGGGGCAGGGGAGGAGTTGCATATGTAGTGGAGAGAACTTATTGTGTTGAGCAATTGGGATAATAAGGGGCTGATCTGCTGGAAAATGAAGTTTGAACAAATTACAGCCCACTTATTTTCTTTTTCCTGACGGGTATTATAGAACAGCCTACTCGACTTTTCAAATTACTTACTGGAAACTAGGATAAAATTGGAATTTGGATTCAATAGCCTCAGTGGGCATTTTTATACCAAATCATTCATCTTCCTTTTGTTACCGACAAGCTAAAATAATTTCATTGACAACTGAAGGTTACGCTGAACTGGATTAGGGCTTGAAAATGCACCACAATCATCTAATTTATTGGATTACTCATTCTGTGATTGTGGCATCATATTATTGAATGTTTAGAGACTTGGTCTTCTTCTGAGATTTGATGTTTTTGGCTCACATCGAGACTTCTTCATGCACTATAAACTCTATGTGAACCTGCAATCCCAAATATAGAGGACTTGAAACTCAATAAAGTGACGAGGTGGAGACTCTTGGTGGAATGCCAAGCAAAAATCCTGTTTTAATTCTTTAAGCGGTTCTCTGTCTTAGCAATGCAGATAATACCAGGATTTTCTAGAAGAGATAGGAGGAATGTAGCTGCCTTGTTGGTGGCAGTTGATGGTCTTTTGTAATTTGTACCATCGTGGCAACTTTTTAATAAAATCTTACCTTATAAAAAAAACGTTTTGGATAATTCATAGTCACAATTATTCAACAACAAACTGAATTAACAGATTTACGAAGGCATTGCTTAATTTACTGTATTATACTGCAGGAGACACTGAGAGTTAAGGATGAAGAGTTGCAAAATCTGGCCAGGGAAGTACGTGCAAGGGACTCGACAATAAAAGAGTTAGCAGATAAACTATCTGAAACTGCTGAAGCCGCAGAGGCTGCAGCATCTGCAGCTCAAACTATGAATGAGCAACGGAAAATTGCTTGTGCTGAGGTCGAGCGTTTAAAGGGAGATTCAGAAAAGCAATTGGAATCTTCAAAGTCCAAGGTACTGATACTATGTCAGCACCTGCTGTTTTAACATGTCTATCATTGGCTATCAGCTAGTGCATTGTATTCTCTGAGTCATGTTCTTGAATGTTATGTTTATAGCTGAGGGAGTTCGAAGAGAAGTTTATGACCCTGAGTAAGGAAATGGATCAACTGATAAAGCAGAGAGACTCGGCTATTCAAGAAGCACATTTATGGCGTTCCGAGCTCGCAAAAGCTAGAGAACAGGCAGTAATATTGGAAGGGGCTGCTGTTCGGGCAGAAGAAAGGGTCAGAGTAACAGAGGCTGATGCGGAGGCTAGAATAAAAGAAGCTGCACAAAGAGAGGCTGCTAGTGCAAAGGAGAAGCAAGAACTGCTGGCATATGTGAATATGTTGCAAGCACAATTAACAAGGTTTACTATTTTATCTTTGTCGGAGATTTTCTTTCTTGCCATTCACTGGTTTCTTTGAACACATTACATGTGATTTGATCCATTTGAAATTTAGGTAGCCTTTGAGCTGGAAGGAGGTGTTTCTTTTTGTCTTGGGGTGGGGTTTGGGTGTTTGGGGGGGGGGAGCATGTCATTCAAACACTAATTTTTTGAGGAAGAGTACCTTTCTCTTAATAAGTATTTTTTGGAGGAAGAGTACCTTTAGCACACTAGTTCTTTAGCTTGTCATAGGGGCTTATAGAGTTTAAGCACATACACATCATAGGCATAAAAGTGAAAGAAGCTGAAAGAGTAACTATGATTTGCTGTAACCAATCAAGGATGAATTGTTTAGCACACAAGTTTCTGTAAGTGCTTCGTCGCAAACGCAAGTGACCATTTTATTTTATTTGATATCTCTGCAAGTTCTCATGGTGACATGGTGGAAATCATGAGTATGGTCCTTATTATTCCTGAGCAATTGTGTCTGGTTGGATTTGCTCTCACACTTTAATTCAGTGAGAGTGGTTAAGCATTTGGGAGAGTGGGTGTTTCAAATGTAGGGTTTTATTAGTCAACTCTGCTGCATTATTGATGTTGTTTTTCTTCTTATTTGGCTTAGAGGTTATAATTATTCAAACATTGATTTTCCTCTTGACAGGCAGCAGGTAGATATGAATCAAGTGGTTGAGAAGACAGAGTCTTGCTCAAGTAGTATTAATAACTTGCCACAAACCAAGCATGTGGATTTATCAGAAGAGAATGTGGACAAAGCATGTTTAAGCGTTTCTAGGGCCATCGATCCAGAGAATGTAGTTGATCTAGCAGTGGATCAAACGAACCATCAGTCCGCCGGACATGGTGAATGGAGTGATATTCAACCAACAGAGTCAAGAATAGCTGATGTAAGAGAGGTAGCATCCGAAACAGAAAGGAGCAGCTTAGACATACCAGTGGTCAATTCACCTTCAAACACTCATCAGGATCAAGGGCACAACTCTCATCTGCCTTAGCTTTTTATTGCTGCAAGGAGTTCATTCCCTTACGTTATATAGAATCATATAACCACAAGTTCAGATGTGCCGAAGCAAATGCAAAGTGTTGGTCTCTTAAGGCCTTATTGAGTACTATACATAAATTATTGCCTGCCAGTGTGTTAATCTTTGTGCATATTATCTCTCTAATTTTCCTAACTTTTTTATTCTTTAGGATGAGGTAGAGCCTTTTGTGATGTTTGAAGAATCTAAATAAAAAGTCAGTTGATTGTGGATATTCATGCTAATGTCTAGTGCGCGATTATGTTCCCAAATGTTTGCATCTTATACTGTGTTAAAGAATGTTTGAGTCAACTTTTATCATAAAGTCTAGTGTTATAGGATGTGCAAATGAAGAGAAATAACAATATATAACTTGTTGAAAAAAAAATTCTGTTCTTTTCTAGTGAAGTGAAAAAATATAAATAAGGACTGTCATATGGTCAAGCAGAGTAGTTAGTTTGTTTTCATGCTCACCGACAGCTGTTTTTTCCGTATCAAGCAGCTTATAGCTTTGAGTTTTTTACACAATCAGCACACTCATAAGATAATCACAACTTATCTTTGTATTAAGCATTAGTCGATACGTATATCAAATTTGAAAGTATCTTTTTTATTTGTGTCCACTGATCTATCTTTTTTATTTTATTTTATTTTATTTGTGTCTATCTACGGTAGTGCCTATTCAGGGCCAAACAACACTTCGCCAAGGTTTTACCGGACGCTAATGGATATGGTTAAAATAGCACGGTCTAGCCAGTTTTCGAATTGGTCATTCAAAAATAGCCAGCGTTTGCCAAGTCATTGAAAAATAGCCACTATTTTGCTGCAACAGAGACCGATCCAGCATAATATACTGGAGTTTGGTGACCTGTGTATGAACTTCCAGCATATTATGCTGGACCGGTATACTTTGTTGGCTCCAGCATAATATACTGGAGACTGGAGCACTGATGCTCCAAACTCCAGTCTATTATGCTGGACCGGTATATTATACTGGAACTCCATTATATTATGCTGGAATATTTTTTCGGATTTTGAATAGTGTTTTCGTTCAGATTTATCATTACATAAAAAGTAGCTAAATTTCGATTACTTTTGAAACTGTGGCTATTTTTGAATGACCACTTGTAAATCTGGTTATTTTTTAATTTCTCCCATGGATAAGCAATCCTACAACTTAACCACTCCCACGATGGCCTGCGTTCCTTTTACTACTAAAGAACTTGTCCACATTTATCTGTAAAAATAGCACGGTCTAGCCAGTTTTTGGACTGGTCATTCAAAATAGCCAGCGTTTGCCAAGTCATTGAAAAATAGCCACTATTTTGCTGCAACAGAGATCGGTCCAGTATAATATACTAGAGTTCGGTGCACTTGTGTATGAACTTCCAGCATATTATGCTGGACCGGTATACTTTGCTAGCTCCAGTATAATATACTGGAGACTGGAGCACCGGTGCTCCAAACTCTAGTATATTATGCTGGACCGGTTTATTATACTGGAACTCCGGTATATTATGCTGGAGTATTTTTCCGGATTTTGAATAGTGTTTTCGTTCAGATTTATCGTTACATGAAAAATGGCTAAATTTCGATTAGTTTTGAAACAATGGCTATTTTTGAATGACCACTTGTAAATCTGGCTATTTTTGAGTTTCTCCCATGGATAAGCAATCCTACAACTTAACCACTCCCACGATGGCCTGCGTTCCTTTTACTAGTAAAGAACTTGTCCACATTTATCTGTAAAAATAGCACGGTCTAGCTAGTTTTCGGACTGGTCATTCAAAAATAGCTAGCGTTTGTCAAGTCATTGAAAAATAGCCATTATTTTGCTGCAACAGAGACCTGTCCAGCATAATATACTGGAGTTCGATGCACCTGCGTATGAACTTCCAGCATATTATGCTGGACCGGTATACTTTGCTGGCTCCAGTATAATATACTGGAGACAGGAGCACCGCTGCTCCAAACTCCAGTATATTATGCTGGTCCGGTTTATTTTACTGGAACTCCAGTATATTATGATGGAGTATTTTTCCGGATTTTGAACAGTGTTTTCGTTCAGATTTATCTTTAAATAAAAAGTGGCTAAATTTCGATTACTTTTGAAACTGTGGCTATTTCTGAATGACCACTTGTAAATCTGGCTATTTTTGAATTTCTCCTCATTTATCTTCGGCAAAATACCTTAACACCCCCTTAAACTTGATACAGATTATTAGTTAAAGCCTAAACTATTCGTGGTCTTAATTACCCCGCTCAACTTGGCCTTTTGAGAGTCATTACCCCCTAGACGCTGATGTGGCAAAGAGTATGGGTGCACTCGCCTGCCACGTGGATTTTTCTGTATATGTGATATTTTTTTTAAAAATAAAATATATTTGTACCTTTTAAGTATGTTACTTTTTTGGATAATTTTTTTCGAATACAATTTATAATAGAACTACATTATTTAGGCTAAATATTTTATTTGGCTAAAAATAATAAAGTTTTAGTTAATCTTCTTTTGAATTTGATCTGAAAATAAAGATTTATACAATTAAAATAAATAGTCAAGACATCTAAAAAGTTATAAAAAATAATACATGACTTTTCGTTTCTTCTGACATCAAGCACTTTGAATTGGATTATGAAAACTCCAGTTCAATTTTTCGGTTATGAAATACCAAACCAAATAATCTCAATGTGGTTTGTTTTCTTAGAGATTTCAAGTTAATTGAGTTAGTTATTTTGAAATTTCTATTTAAACCTATGGACATCTTCTGACAAGAAATAATGGACCTCTAAATAAAGTATTTATGTCAAATTGCCTAATTACCTCATTCCCATTATAAATTTGATAACTGTAAGTACAAATATAAATCCTTGATATGACAAAAGGATTACAAGAAGAAAAAATAATAATAAAAAAGTATGAGATAACTATCATAAGTATATGTTATAAATAGTCAAGACATCTAAAAAGTTATTAAAAAAATACACATGACTATTTATTTCAAGTAAATCTTTATTTTCAGATCAAATTCAAAAAAAGATTAACTAAAACTTTATTATTTTTAGTCAAATAAAAAAATTTAGCCTAAATAATATAGTTTTATCCAAGTTTTATTATAAATTGTATCAAAAAATTATCCAAAAAAATAACATACTTAAAAAGGTAAAAATATATTTTATTTTTTAAAAAATGTCACATATACAGAAAAATTCACGTGGCAGGCGAGTGCACCCACACTCTTTGCCACATTAGCGTCCGGGGGGGGGGGAGGGAGAGGGTAATGGCTCTCAAAATTAGACCAAGTTGAAGGGGATAATTAAGATCACGAATAATTTAAGGCTGTAAATAATAATCCGTATTAAGTTTAGAAGGGTGTTAAGATATTTTGCCTTTATCTTTTCTTGGACTACTTCGACATGCATTAATTTTCTTTTGCTTTTTCTCTATCATATTCAATTTTAACATGTTACAGGGCGTCCAAAGTATCAATATATACAGTAATCACAAATAACCACGAGATCAAGTTTAGCAATTTGTATTTCTTGCCTGATTTTAAGCTTTTTAATTTCATAGAACTTCCAACTTTGACTCAGTTTGATCGTACAGGTAAATTCCATTGTCTTATTTCATCTAATATGGTTTATTTTAAGCTAAATATATTAAATATGTACTTAGGAATAATAATGGTAGACATGATAAAATTTTAATTATGTATACTTACTGAAATTGAAAACTATAAGCTAAAAATGCACATGGAGGCTGTTCCCGTTACACCATCCTAGTCGTTTGGTTAGGAGTATGAGATAGACAATTAGGATATCCCATGAATTTGGAATATCCCATGGAATCAGCTATCTCACCTTTTATATGGGATAATTAATTCCATCATTTTAGTACAAAATGATTCCCGGGACTAATTAATACCCATAGGCCATAACTAAATGCTGGATAAAATAATTTCGTATTTTATTCTGAGATTCCAACCAAACGACCTATAATTGTACACACAATGATTGGAAAAACTATTCTAGTGAGGAAAATGAGTGCAAGAAACTAAACGATATACAAATAAATATAATGCATGAATTGAACAAATGGTGTTGTCAAGGTTGAGAAGGACCCTAGTTGAAGCTGAAATAGCCACCTTTCGAAGCAATGTGAAGTTTGAATTACCATGCAGGATCAGAAGCTGAAGACACGGATCTACTTAAAACGCTGTTGAAAGAATTGCTGAAGAACAAAGAGATCAACTGAAAGGGAAGTTGAAAAACAGAGAAATCGACTGAGGCTGTTGTTTGGTTTATTCTTAATGTTTATTATTTGAAAATGGAGCATATATAGTAGATTAGGTTTATTTATATCTTGGTTTGTGGTTGGACATGATAAATTTTAAAATAATTTATTTATGGATTCTGTAGTATAAGAACTTGTGCAGTAGCCGATTTTGAGGAAGATGTAGTGTAACGTACATATCATCATCTTTTTTAAGGAAGTATGGGATATTGGTTCAATTTTGGTCTAATATCTTCTTTTATCAAGGCTAATATATTTGAAATTTAACTGAAACAAAATAAATCGAGCAATGGTTGATAATTAAACAAGCATATCGAACCGAGTAATTTTCTTAAAGAAATAAGGATCTTTGCATATTGAAGTGAAAAGGCGTCATATAACCACATAAATTAAAAACAAATTACAAATCTAGCCACTTTACCCAATACTATTCAACAAGATAGAACCACTAAACATCATCATTTAATAGAAATATATATGGAATATTGTCAATTGACATATAGTGAAAAATCTGAATATATCGCTACATTTTTATGCATAGTACATAAGGCAAGTGTCACGATCTAAAATCTCATCGGAATAGATATACATAATTAAACTCCAACAACGATAAAAAATAGTTTCAAATAGCGGAATATCATAAATAACTAAAGTCATAATGACGATACAACTGAAACCACTCAAAATCTGGTGTCACCGAGTGCATGAGCTTTATAGAGTGTTAAATACAAAATCTGAATACCATACAATACTGTTTGAAAGGCTAAACAATAGTAACATAAAATAAAGGAGGGGACTTTAATGCCTACAACCGGAACAATAGTGCTACCTAGAAATCTCCAAGCAAATCCGGATAACAACTCACTAGTAATCACCGCTATCAGCAATACTTGGATTTGTACATGAAGTGCAAAGTATAGTATAAGTACAACCGATCCCATGTACTTAGTAAGTAGCAAGCTAAACCTCGGAGAAAGAAGTTGTGAGGTATGCAAAGTCCAATGCTCACTTCCAACACCCAACAATAACAATAATAACGAAACAATGACATGTAAGGAAAAACAACTCAAATAACAACAAATTCAACTCTAATACGATAATAGGAAAAATATGCATGCTTTTCAGGTATATCGGTCAAAACATCAACTTTTCCACAGAAATCACTTAGACAGGGATTTATTGAGGTAAACTGTATATTTTAAGCTTTAAACATCTGTCACACCTCCTTTTACCTACACCCCCGAAAGGGTATAAGGGAGCTTTTCCAATTAAAGGACAATCGAAACGGGATTTATTTCAATTAAAATTCAGAGTCGCCACTTGGGATAGTTTAATGGTGTCCCAAGTCACCGGTTCAATTCCCGAATCGAGGAAAAGATTGACTCTGTATTACAGTCTGCGAGTCAGAAATCCGGGTAATGAATTCTGTTAACCCGGGAGAAGGTGTTAGGCATTCCGGAGTTCCGTGGTTCTAGCACGGTCGCTCAACTGTTATTATTGGCCTATTTATCTGATTTAAAATATTTTTGAACCTATGTGCATTTTAACTTTAAAACCGCTTTAGTTAATTTTAGGGAGATTTCAACGTCATCTAAAACGCGTCTTGAACCACGTCACATAAATGCACCCGCAGTCCACAATACATTTTATCTAACGTTGTTGAGATTTGGATTTGGGTCACATAAATGCGCACCCGAGTTTAGGAAGGTAAATTATTAAAATAACGCGACTAAAGCAACTACGCGTTTTTTTTAAGTTTGCGAGGACCATGGAAATTCTACTAGGTGGCACGCCCCGAATTCTAAGGATCAAAACAAGATTAGTTGAACGAGGGCCATACAATTGAAATTTTTGTTCGGCACGGCATACCTCGATTTATTTCGGAGATTGTACTCAACCAAAGCAAACGATGGATGTTCAAGATTATTCCTTTCCTAAATTTGAGGTTATTAAACGTCAAGGAATTATGAAAATTAATTGGGTTCAAACGTGAGTTCCACTAAATGGACACAAGATTTGAGTGTATTTTCCTTGGAATCAATGATCTTATTACATGTTAATAAATCACTTTTAGCAAATTGAAAGAAAATCTGCTCTATCCAACTTAAGAAAACAAAACAGTGGTTACTTCTTTAAATTTTACAAAGGCCACTTCGAAATCTTAACACAAAACCATGGGATCAAATGGACATAATAACTAGAATAGCAATTCCAAATACATATGACAAGAAACCAACATTTTGCAACTAATTAATAAACTCAACAGTAAAATTATACTAGTTCACGAATCCATTCACTAGCAATATTAATCTAAGCCGAAACACATCGCTAAAGAAAATAGCACGGAACATCAAAATTTAGCAATATTGATCTAAGCCGCCATTCCCATTTTTTGAAAGATCCAAAACAAGTACTCTAAAAAAATTTCCGCAAAGTAATTATTCTGTAAGTTTAAGTTTTAAGCTTATTGTGTATGTGATTTAAAATGAAATCTCTGCATTTGACCAATCATTAGTCACCTGTGGACTTTAGCCCCATGAAAGCTGCTATAAAAATGAGACGAAGTCCTTAGCTGTATAAATCCTAAGCCGAAAATAGATCAAACCAAACATAAACCAACTCCTTCTAACGTGGATTCTATACTAATAACATTGATAACTTAAATTTGAACATGCTCCTTTCGACAATACAAATATAGAAGCTGGCCTACATACTGATCGTCAAATGGACTAATTATCCAGTCTTATGGACACATACGACTTTCAAACATTACCAAGTGTTTAACATGACTTTTCATGCACCTTTGATGCTCCACAATGAACTACCAAGCTAATACTACTACAGCAGTCCATACTCAGAACAAACAGAAAGAAATATAAGAAGATTAAGCTAAGCTAAACAGTTCCGAAAGTGCAGAAATATTGAATAACTAACTGCATTAGTACAAATCTCTATTTAAAGGAACCAATCTTCATATTTATTCATTCTCATACTTTAGAAGGTGAGATGAATACCTGGAAATGAAAGTAAAAAGGGATAAGATGCAGCAGTAGCAACAACAGGGCTCAACAATAGAAATAAACCAAGGGAAACCAGTTTTTTTGAGCCAAATTCCAACCAGTAAAAGGATCAAATGATACTTAGTAAACAAAATGCAGTTAGAACTTGAACCAAACACTTGAAAACCAGCAAATTCAAATCATTTTTTTACCTCTGGTTATTCAGGAATTATTTCAGAAATGAAAAGCCTCAAAAATCTCAGAAATTTTAATGGAATAGTAAAATTTGTATTTTTTTTAGTATTTCTCGATCCTCTTCTCTTCAGTGTGTTGTTTTCTTAAATAGGCAATAAGAAATGCCCTTAGGATTCACAGAATGCCCTTTCAACATTTAAAAATTCGATTCCACTCAATTCTTATGGCTTTAAATTATTCAGTAGTGAATTGTTATTCCTACCATTATAGAAGCTTCTCAATTGAGTGACCACTTTAAACTTATACTAATCAATTCTTATCAAAACAATTAAACAAGAATTTAAACCAAATTATTAAACTAATCCTAATTATTCTGACTAAACCTAGAATACGAAGAACTCAGAGGTTACCATAATTAACAGAAGAAATCAAGAATTCAGATGACATGAATAATAGCTAAAGAAGCTCATGAAAAAACCAGACCAAATCGACGAACAATTTTTAGTTCGACACAAAAACGAAACTAAAAAAAATCACAAATCGAATCCGACCAAATAACCGTTCTAAAAATAAAAGAAAGGAGTAGAGGAAGATAATAAAAAGAATTAGAAAAACTAAAATTAGGACACCTACCTCCAAATGATTGAACCCCATCTTGAATTAGACCTTCAATTTTTGAATTTGAAGTCGGAATAGACCTTAATCGAGTGTTCTCGATTGAGAACACACAACCTAGGTCGATTTCGACCTCAAACCTTCAAATATCTAACAGATTTGGAGTTTGGGATTTTAGGGTTTCTTTAAGATTCGAACGGTTCTGGTGTCATTCGAAGGGCGTGAAGTGGGGATTTGGAAAAAGGGTAGTGAGATGGTTCCGGGGTATCGATTTGGGGTTGTTAGGAGACGACACCGCCACTGGTAGGCTAGGGTGAATGGTGGCGGCTTCTAGGTTCATAGCTAAAAATCAAGATTCGAACCGTTCTAGGGGTGTTCGAAGGAAAGTAACTACGGATTTGGAAAGAGGGGGGTGAGGAGGCTTTGTGGTGTGGAGTTGATGGTGAACGGAGCCGGCGCCGCTGGCTTAAAGCGGTGGAATTTTAGGGCGGCTTCGTTTAGGGTTTGAAGGAGACGGGAGTGAAGTGAGGGAGGGGGGGGGGATTGAGGAGTATTAAATATATTAAAATTATTGATTCAATCAGGGCTGTTGGATGATTGGAATCCAACGATTCTGATTGAATCAATAATTAAAACGGGGTCGTTTTAATTGAGTGGGGTTGGACCGGTTCGGGGACGGGTCAGGTTGTGGGTGAGACGGGTAATGGTTGGGAATCTGTACCGTTTGATCAAACTAGTTCCACGGTCCAGATTAAAACACACGAAACAACGTCGTTTGGATGAAACTGGAAACAGACTGGGCTGGGGGAAGGTCTGGGCCGGTTTTTGGGGTAGGTTTGGACTGATTAGTGTTTGGTCCTAGTCTTTGTTTTAATTAGAATGGTTCAAGACCTTATTTTTCTTTTCTTTTCAACTTTTCTTTTTATTTTCTTTTTCTTTTTCTTTCTTCCCTTTTTTTTCAAAATTAAAAATAAATCCTAAATTTAACTTATAAAACTCAAATTAACTTAAAAGAAATACTAATTAACTCTGAATAATAATTATCATAAATAATTAAATACTAAATTAAAAGAAAATCACACAATTTGACTAAAAATACAAAAAATATGTTATTATTTTTTTTTGAATTTTCATTTTTGTAAAACACCTAATTATTAATTAATTCAAAAAATGTAAAAATCAAATCCTAAATGCAGATACTATATTTTTGTATTTTTAATGCGTTGATAAAATTAAACATGTACACAAACATATGCAAACAATAAGGAAAATAGCATAATAATTCCTAAAAATAACACATAATTAAAGAAAATACCTAATTTTGGGTATTCTTTTGGAGTAATTCGTATGAAGCAAAAATCACGTGCTCACAGCTGCCCCTCTTTGCCCGGAAACACGAAGAGTTTTCGTGCAAAGATAAAGTGAGCGGATACGAGCGATTTTTGCCCATTTGAATACTCCGTGGGAAGCATTTTTTGAAAGATTTGACCGAACCTCTGCTTCAAAGGTTTCCTACATATCCTTGGCTATAAAGGAATCAGGTCAATGTAGTTTGGGAAGTTTCGGTAGCTGGGACTACCATGAAGCTGTGGTTTCACTGTTACTGTTGCTGATATTGCTTACTGACCTCCTTATTACACCATGACAAAATGAAGAAGCTAGACTAAGCTATGATCTATGCTTTACAAAAATTTATTTCCAAACTTGATCTTGTGACTGTTGTTGCCTCGTTGATTTGTATTTCCCTCAGAAGTTCCTTTGTTGCTGACTTGAATGGTATTTTTTGAAATGCTTTCCCTCTCCTCCAGGCGGGCACCTCATTACTGAACCTTTAAATGTCTTCCTTTGACCATTGTTGCCTATCTTTGTTCTCCAAGCGGGCCCCTGATTGCTTGGACTTGAATTGCTTCCTCCCTTCGTTCTCCAGGCGGGCTCCTGATTACTGAAACTTGAATTGTATTGCGTCCCTTGTTTTCCAGGTGGGCTACTGATTACCAAAACTTGAACTGCTTTCTATTCTTTGAAATTAGTGTTGTCCTTCCCTGTTCTTCAGATGGGCATCTGACTTCCAAAACTTGGGTTGTGTTCCCTTGTTCTCCAGATATGCTCCTGACTGCTTGACCCAAGTTGTATTCCCTTGCTTTCCAGGTGAGCGCCTGATTGCTGAAACTTTAACTGTTGTTCCTTGTTCTCCAGGTGGATGCCTGATTACTGAATCTTCAACTGCTTTTCCTTGTTCTCCAGGTGGACGCCTGATTGCTGATACTTCAACTGTTTTTCCTTGTTCTCCAGGTGGACGCCTGATTGCTTGATTTGAACAGTTTCTCCTTGTTCTCCAGGTGGATGCCTGATTGCTGAATTTTTTTACCTGCTTTTCCTTGTTCTCCAGGTGGATGCCTGATTGCTGATACTTCAACTGTTTTTCCTTTGGCTTGTTCTCCCTTGTTCCTCCAGGTAGGTGCATGATTACCAATACTTGTGTCAGTCTTCCTCGAAACTTGATTTGTTTTCCCTTGTTCTCCAGGTGGGCTCCTGATTACTTGATCTTGAACTGCTTTTTATCTTTAATATCCGTGTTGTTCTTCCCTATTCTTCAGACGGGCATCTGACTTCAGCAAAATAGACAACAAAAGAAAATTTTCTGCCCCAGTTTGGTAACCGGGCGCATCTGTGAGTGTTAATTGAATCCTTTTACCAAATATCTCTAACAATCTGCAAGCTATATCCCATTATCCAGGAGGGACTTGAAAATCTCTAGTAAGTTTCCAAAACTACATTATATTTTTAGAGGTATGACTTCCGTCGAATCTTGTTATCTAAGACAGTCTTAAAGCTACATTCTATTATCCAGGAGGGTCCTGAAATTTCGAATTAAAGCTTATCTTACGAATGACAATTTCAACGCTAAATTGTACTCTCTTATAACAACACTTACTTATCTAATGGAATGCTTAAAGTTACATCCCATTATTCAGGTGGGTCCTGAAAACTCTTATGCGAACTTTGAAGCCAACTTATATTCCTTTTGGTGCGCAGTTGTCCTATATTTACTACTTATGATTGTTTTAGATTTTAACCTAGGTCCCATTTTCCAGGAGGGTCCTAAAATTTCGAATTGAGTCTTGTCTTAAAAATGAAAACTTCATACCAATTTATATTTTCACAAAGTAGAGCTTATGCTAGATCTTGTACTCATGAATGTTTTGAATTAAAGCTAAGTCCCATTATCCAGGAGGGTCCTGAGATTTTCAAATTAAATCTCATTATCCAGGAGGGTCCTGAAAATCTAAAATCAACTCTTATCTTAAGAGTGAAAGTTTTAAAGCGAAATTATACCTCTTTATGGCAGAACTTACGCTAAATCTTACTATTTAATGGAATTTCTTAAGCTACGTCCCATTATTCAGGAGGGTCCTGAAAACATCCAATTAAATCGGGGGAAAAGGTGGAAAAAGATGGTGTTTTTTCTTGGGGGAAAAGGTTGAGGAAGCAGAAAATTATAGCCACCAGTCTGGGAAGGAAGAGAAGTCAGAATATTTGTCCTCATGGGGAAAAAGTGGAAAAAGATGATGTTTCTACTTGGGGAAAAAAGGTGGAAAAAGATGGTGTTTCTACTTGGGGGAAAAGGTGGAAAAAGATGGTGTTTGTTTTGGGGAAATAAAGCGGTTCTTTTTTGTCCCTTTGTTGGCCAGCCCGAGAGAAAGAGGCTATGAGAGTCTCTCTAAATTACTTTGAAATCCGAGGCCTCTAGGGTGATGTCCAAAGTGTATCTCAAACATGCAAACTTTGAAGCTCCACTTATAATCCTTTGGGGTGCATTTATGCCAAATTCTACTACTCATGATTATTTTAGATCTTAAACTAAGTCCCATTTTCCAGGAGGGTCCTGAGAATTCTGCGATCAAACCTGCATGGTACTTGCTTTCCTTACAGGGTGCTTCCTGAAACAAATGCCATCTTTGCCCCTATTTCAAATCAAAGAAAATCTTGTCAGTTTAAAACGTGGTGGTTAGTTGTGGCATTCTTGCTGGGGATGGTTTTCTCTTTGCCATGCTTTGCTTCGACTGACTGCCTTGAACTAGTCGAGAGATTGTTTTGACCTTCTGACTGATCCTTAACTTAGGATCCCCCAACTGTTGTTCTCCCCTTCTGACCTTTCCGCCTGAACCCGTGCATCTCCCACGACATTACTAAACCATTCCACTGATATAACCTTTGCTTACACCCTATGTCCCACTTTCATCATATTATCTCCGGCATGTTCTAGCCGCATTTTGCTTTGTGCAATTTCGAAACTGGTAGTAAACTTTGAAATTCCTTCTTATTCGTTGAAACAAGGCTAAACTTGGAAGAGCTTTAGAGGAGTAAAATTAACAGCAATGAAATGCAACGATTTTGAGAATTAAGAATAAAGAAGAAAAATCCAAATTTGGATGACTGTTGGATATAGGAAAAGAAACTTATCTGAGTGAAGTCACTGGCACCAATGATCATGATATGCATTTTGGATTAATCAGCCAGTCTTTTTAACCAATCTCCTTTCCAATTGTTTTACTTTGTGCTCCAAGATTTCCACAACCTAATTTTCACTCTCCGCCAACTTACGGACCTTGTTCGACTTGCAGTGCCCTGTAGGGTTTTCACCGACAAACCTCTCTCATTTGTTTATTCCTCTATTCCTTGTCGCCTCATGGTGCCTGTGAAGGTTTTCACCAATAATACTCTCTCATTTTTATTTTCTCTTGGCTTTCGTCGCCTCATGGTGCCCATGAGGGTTTTCACCAATAAGACTCTCTCATTTTTTGATTTCTCTTACTTAAACCGGAGTGTTGCCCCCTGATATGAATTCTCTTTATATTGCTTGACTTGACATCTCTCGAAGACTGATCAGGAGGTCTTTCTTTGGACAACAATGTGGGTTCTTGGATATGTTTGGAAAGAAAAGGATATTGAAAAGGCTCCAAGCATCTCAAATGGGTTAGAATTACAACTTTTGGAATCAGATTTCTTATCAGAATCACAACTTCTGCCCCAGTTTCTTGCTTGGGGATCTTTTGATATTTTATTTTACTATGACCGAACCGTGAGACTGCCTACATATCCTTAACAAGAATCAGGTCAAACATAGTTCACATCCGAATTTCTTTGTTTTCTTGTACTTTCTCTTTTCGCTTCTTTTCTTTTCTATTTTTTCTTTTCTTTCTTTTCTCTCTTTTTCGTTATTGATTCCAAAAAAGGGGTATGAAAGAAATAAATAGGGCTCAAAAAGGGGGAACAAAGGGTAAAGTGTTTAGATAGCAGAACAAATTGCCTTCGTCATTTCAATCTTCGAAACAATGTCAAATACAAACAATCAACAATTATACCAAAGAAATCATACATAATATCTCTTGACTGCATTAGAATTTATAGCCATGTCTATGCATTTTCCTTCGATATCTGTTAAACATAAAGCATCATTGGACAGTACTCTGGTTACAATGAATGACCCTTGCCAATTCGGGGCGAACTTGCCTTTTGCTTCAGCCTGATGTAGAAGGATACGTTTCAGCACTTGCCGACCCACTTCAAACTTTAGGGGACGCACCTTTTTGTTGTATGCTCTTGCCATTATCTTTTGATATAACTGGTCATGACATACTGCTGCCAAACTCTTTTCATCAATCAAGTTCAACTGCTCCAAACGGGTTTTGACCCACTTATCATCATCAATCTCAGCCTCAACGACAATCCGAAGGGACGTGATTTCAACTTCTGCAGGTATTACTGCTTTAGTGCCATATACCAACAAATAAGGAGTTGCACCTACTAAAGTACGGACAGTAGTGCGATAACCCAACAACGCAAATGGTAAGTTTTTGTGCCATTATCTCGAACCTTCTACCATTTTCCGAAGTATCTTCTTTATATTTTTGTTGGCTGCCTCAACTGCTCCATTTGCCTTGGGACGATATGGGGTAGAATTGCGATGTGTAATCTTAAACTGTTGACATACCTCTTTCATCAAATTACTGTTAAGATTAGCACCATTATCCGTGATGATCACCTTTGGGATTCCAAATCGATAGATGATATTTGAGTGAACAAAATCTACCACTACTTTCTTGGTCACCGATTTGAAAGTTTTGGCCTCAACCCACTTGGTGAAATAATCAATAGCTACTAGAATGAATCTGTGCCCATTGATTGCTGCTGGCTCAATTGGTCCAATGACATCCATACCCCAAGCAACGAAGGGCCATGGTACGGACATTGTGTGCAACTCGGATGGAGGAGAATGAATTAAATCTCCATGTACTTGGCACTGATGACATTTGCACACCAAACTGATACAATCTCGCTCCATGGTGAACCAATAATAACCTACTCGGAGAATTTTCTTTTCCAGCACATATCCGCTCATATGTGGTCCGCAGACTCCCGAATGTACTTCAGACATGATAGCTGTAGCTTGTCTAGCATCTATGCATCTTAACAATCCAAAGTCTGGAGTTCTTTTATACAAAATTCCTTCACTTAAGAAAAACCCACTTGCCAACCGTCAAATTGTTCTCTTTTGATCCCCCGTGGCTTGCACTGGATATATCCCCATTCTAATGTACTTCTTGATATCGTGGAACCATGGTTCACCATCAAGTTCTTCTTCTATCATGTTACAGTAAGCATGCTGGTCTCAGACTTGAATATGCAGAGGATCGACATAAGCTTTGTTCGGATGGTGTAACATTGATGCCAAGGTAGCCAAAGCATCGCCAACCTCATTATGGACCCTTGGAATATGCCTGAACTCCACTGATCTAAACCGTTGACAAAGATCATGCAAACATTGTCGGTACGTTATGAGCTTCAAATCTCGTGTTTCCCATTCTCCTTGAATTTGATGTACCAGAAGATCCGAGTCTCCCAAGACCAAGACTTCCTGTACATCCATGTCTGCAGCTAGCCTTAAACCCAAAATGCATGCCTCGTACTCAGCTATATTGTTGGTGTAATAAAACCGAAGCCGAGCCGTAACATGATAGTGATGTCCTGTTTCAGAAATAAGCACATTCCCTATTCCAACTCCTTTCATGTTGATCGCCCCGTCAAAGAAAAGTTTCCAACCTGGTTTCTCGATCTGCTCTAGTTCATCGATATGAACCACCTCTTCATCGAGAAAATAAGTTTTCAATGGCTCGTACTCATCATCGACCAGGTTCTCGGCCAAATGATCGGTCAATGCTTGGGCTTTCATCGCAGTCCGAGTTACATAGATGATGTCAAACTCTATGAGCAAAATCTACTACTTCGCAAGTCTTCCTGTCAGCATAGGCTTTTGAAAGTTATACTTCAATGGATCCAAGCGCAAAATAAGGTAAGTAGTGTAGGATGACAAATAATGTTTCAATTTCTGAGCCACCCAAGTTAGGGCGCAACATGTCCCTTCTAGATGAGTGTACTTAACCTCATAAGCCGTGAACTTCTTGATAAGATAGTAGATGGCCTATTCCTTTCTGCCGGTGATGTCATGCTGCCCCAGTACACAGCCAAATGAATTTTCCATGACTGTCAAGTAAAGAATCAAAGGTCTCCCTGGTTCTAGCGGAACCAGCACAGGTAGGTTTGACAAGTATCCTTTTATATTATCAAATGCTTCTTGACACTCATCAGTCCACTTGACCGCATCATCCTTCTTCAGCAACTTGAAAATAGGCTCACAAGTTGTCGTGAGCTGAGCAATAAACCTGCTGATGTAGTTCAACCTCCCTAACAGACTCATCACCTCAGTCTTGTTCCTCAAAGGCGGCAATTCTTAGATAGGTTTGATCTTTGATGGGTCCAACTCAATGCCTCGACGGCTGACTATGAATCCCAACAATTTTCCGGATGGAACAACAAATGCGCACTTGGCAGGGTTAAGTTTGAGGTTGTACCTGCGAAGCCTCTAGAAAAATTTCCTTTAAGTCTCCAACGTGGTCGGCCTGCTGCTTTGACTTTATGATCACATCATCTATGTATACCTCAATCTCTTTGTGTATCATATCATGAAACACAGTAGTCATCTCCCTCATGTAAGTTGCCCCGGCGTTCTTCAAACCAAATGGCATTACCCAGTAGCAATAAGTTCCCCATGGCATGATGAATGCCATCTTTTCTGCATCTTCTTTATCCATTAGAATCTGATGATACCCAGCATAACAATCCACAAAAGATCCAATCTCACGCTTGGCACAATTATCAATCAAAATATGGATATTGGGTAGTGGGAAGTTATCTTTCGGACTTGCTTTGTTAAGATTGCGGTAATCGACGCATACTCTGATCTTGTCGTCCTTCTTTGGCACAGGCACGACATTAGCCAACCAAATAGGATATCGAGTGACCCGAATGACCTTTGCATCCAATTGCTTGGTAATTTCTTCTTTAATCTTCACACTCATATCAGTTTTGAATTTCCTCAACTTTTGCTTGACGGGAGGAAACGCTGGATCAGTGGGCAATTTGTGGACTACTAAATTGGTGCTTAAACCCGGCATGTTGTCATATGACCATGCAAAAACATCTCTGTATTCGATGAGTGCTTTGATTAACTCTTCCCGAATCTTTGGCTCGAGGTGGACACTTATTTTAGTCTCTCGGATATTATCTACGTCCCCTAAATTGACTATTTCTGTTTAATTCAGGTTGGGTTTGGGTTTTTATTCGAAGTGAATTAACTCCTTACTAATCTCTTCGAAGGCTTCATCCTCATCGTATTCTGATTCGCAGTCACAATCTACTTCTTGAACTATTATTTCGGAATCAGATTGATTTTTAAGACTGGGCTGAGGATTCCTTATGCATGCCATGTCATTAGAGCCAGCATAAAAAGAACTGTATAGAAAAGAAAAGAAAAACAAAAAGAAAAACTATTAGGAATGATAAAGAAAGGGAAACTACATTTCATTGAATGATGAAAGATAACAAGGTTTGCACACTTCAAACAAACTGAAAGATAAAAATCTGGATTACAACCCTAGAATAACCCAGACAAACTGAAGGAAAATCAAAATAAACTACCAAGACTCCTTTCGAATGGGGAGAGGGGTGGCTTTCCAATTATTAAGCTTTGTTTCTGGCCCAACGAATTGAATTTCTGCGTTGCTAGGACCTTCACCACTTTCCACCATGTTCACATCATCAAACAACTTCTCAAATCTTTCAATTAACTCCTTATCCAGCTTAATCATAGGACTGGGAATTGTTGTTACTGGGTGACTTATGGTACCGGACTTGACAAATGATTTGGAAAGACGTGGGACTGGCTTTGGAAGGACCCATGCCTTCTGTTTTAGCTTTCTGGCCCTTCTTATGTCTACGGCAATGGGCTTGAATCCCAGACCAAATGTTCACAAGTTTTCAGGAAGGGACACCGGCTGTATGATGCCTTGCAAAGATGAGCCCAAACCTTTACCGAGTACAAAACCATTCTTCAACATCTCATAGGCCACCATGACCGATACGACGGTTATCTTCGAATTTAGAATGTATTTACCCTCCGGAACATTCTCTACCAACATCGTGTCAGAAACCTGGTAGACCCATGGTCCCTGGTCATCTTCCACTTCAATGACCGGTACAATGGCATTGCTGCGAGCGCATAAACTGTCTTCCCCATGCACAACTATTTCTTGTCTATCCCATTCAAATTTGGCTACCTAGTGTAGTGTTGATGGGACTGCTTTAACAGCGTGGATCCATGGTCGACCTAATAGCAAATTATAGGAAACAGCTATATCCAGCACCTGAAACTCCATTGTGAACTCAACTCTCCCTATCGTCAGCTCTAGAACTATGTCCCCAACTGATTCTTTACCTTCTCCATCTAATCCCCGCACGCAAATACTATTCTTATGGATCCTCACATCTTCTATTTTCAACTTGCTTAGAGTGGAGAGAGGACAGATGTTTGCGCTTGACCCATTGTCAACCAATACCCGGGTCACCATAGAGTTCTCACACTTCACTATAAGGTAAAGGGCTCTGTTATGCTCAGTACCCTCTACAGGCAATTCATCATCGAAAAAAGTAACTCTGTTTACTTTGAAGATTTTGTTGGCTATTTTTTCCAAGTGATTCATGGAGATCTTATCGGGAACGTGCACCTCATTCAAGATTTTCATTAAAGCTTGACGGTGCTCATCCGAATGGATCAATAATGACAATAAGGAAATTTGAGCAGGCATCTTTCTTAATTGTTCCATGATAGAGTAGTCCTGTAGCTTCATCTTCCTCAAGAATTCTTCTGCTTCTTCTTCAGTTACTGCTTTCTTTACCAGCGCTAGATTATCTTTAGCTCTTCTTAAATCCTCGGGAGTAAAACACCTTCCCGAGCGAGTCAAACCCTGTGCTTCACAGACTTCTTCTTTGACTTCCTTCCCTTTGTACATCACTATTACCCGTTCGTAATTCCATGGAATAGCATTGCTGTTGATTATTGGTAACTGGGTTACCGACTTGATAATAACCCGATTTGCGCGGGCACCTTCCAGGATTATGACGGGTTTGCTGGCCGCTCCTGGTACAATCACCTTCACCCCTTTCTGCTTCATTGCAACCTTGCTTGAAGATCCCTTCTCAATTGCCACAGATTGCCCAACACTCTTTTTGCTCAACTTGAGCACCGACTCCTCACCTGGTGATTGTTCAACTGTCTTGACTCCACTGGACCGAATCATCATGACAGTCTGTGATGGCTTCTTGGGTTCCCCCTCCTCATGCACTATTTCAATCATATTTGCCTCCTGATGGGTTGGCATCGGATTCCTGTTGATATTGGGTGCCTCGGGAGCTTGAACTTCAATTCTATTGGTATCAATGAGCTCCTGTATCGCACTTTTCAAGTGCCAGCACTTCTCTGTATCATGACCTGGAGTACCAAAACAATACTCACAGCGGACAGTATAGTCAAGATTCTTTGGAGGAGGATTTGGCAGTTTGGACTGTATCGGCCTCAGCATATCCAGCTGTCTTAGCCTGTGGAATAGACTAGTGTATGACTCTCCCAACGGAGTAAAGGTTTTCTTTTTCTGCAACCTTTCACCCTTAAATGCTTGACTAGGCCAGAAACTTGGTCCTCGTGGATGTGGATAAGTATTTTGTGGAGCGGTAGCACGCCATTGCGTGTGGGCAGGAGGTTGGTTGTATGCTTGTGCATGGTGGACGGAAAAATGAGGTTCTGGTAGGGGATAATAGTGTTGGGGTGGATTGTTATGGTAAGTTTGTTGGTGGGGTCGAGGTTGATTGTAGTGGTAAGGTGAGCCTCTGGATCCGGACCAAGTTCCTGTATCAATCATTGCCGCATCCTCTCTCTTCTTTTTCCCAATCCTTCCTATGCCGCCCTGAATAGCCTGATTAGTTGCTTTGATGGCCGAATAACTCATAATTTTATTTGAATTGAGGCCTTCTTCTACCATGCCTCCCATCTTCACCACTTAGTTGAAGGACTTCCCCACAGATGAGACCATATGGCCATAGTAGGTAGGTTCTAAAGCCTGTAGGAAGTAATCCACCATCTCACTTTCCTTCATTGGGGGGTCTACTCTTGCTGCTTACTCCCTCCATTGAAAACCATATTCCCTGAAACTTTCGCTATGCTTTTTCTCCAGTTTAGTCAAGGACAGTCGATCTGGAATAATCTCAAGATTATACTGGAAGTGACAAGCAAATGCTTGCGCCAGATCATCCCATGTGTACCATCTTCCATGGTCTTGGCGGGTATACCATTCCAATGCTGATCCACTCAAACTCTGACTGAAGTAACCCATTAACAACTCATCTTTTCCTCCTGCTCCCCTCATTTTGCTGTAAAAACCCCTCAAGTGGGCTACTGGATCACCGTGCCCATTGTATAGATCGAACTTGGGCATCTTGAAACCTGCCGGCAATTGCACATGCGGAAATAGACATAGGTACTTGTAGGCCACACTTACTTGACCTCCCAATCCCCGCATGTCCCTAAATGATTGTTCTAAGCTTTTAACTTTCCTGAACATTTCTTCCTGTTCAGGATTTTTGGATGGTTTATCAGCTTCTATCGGGAAGTCAAAGCGAGGAGTATAGGAATGGGCTTCTGGAGCTTTGAAGGTGGGCTCCGAGGGGTAGTATTGGTTGTCCGGGGCTTGGAACATTGGCTCGCTAGGAGATTTGTGGAGTGTAGTTGGTGGAGGTGCTACGAAGACAGGAGTTACTGGTGGAGGAGTGTATTGAATTGGTTTAGGGGGTGGAGATTGTGGCGTATGAGAAGTCGTGCCCCGGTAGCGTTTGTAAATAGGAAAGATCAGGGATAGATCAGTGACAGGATGATCTTGAGACTGAGCTAGGGTGGGGTGAAGGTAGATGTCGACGCCCCCTTTTTCTATGGGTTGAAATCGGGTATACAACATTGGGAGGACAACTCTATTCCTTTTCGAGAATTGGGTTTTGGAATTTTGAAGAGTCACCACCTAATGATTATAGTGCATTAGGACACTTTAAGAAAGGTTTGAGTTGGAAAAAACCAGAGTTCGGGTAAGGGCTAGAAATTATCTCGAGGGGAAGGTGTTAGGCACCCCTCAAGATCCACTAGTGTGGTCCCGACCATGTTACAATTGTGACTTTACAAGTAAACAATCAAGGCTCAAATAAGGACTTGCATACAACATTGCAATTAGGTTGAAAACTTTTGAAGGTAAGTAGAGAGGACAGAAATTTATGAAAAAAAGATTTGAATGGTTTCACGAGAAGAGATGAAAGCAAATAAGGGGAGGGGGGGGGTCCTAGGTTAACGATTAATATGGATCACTTCAATGCAATACCCAGTAATCACTCCTAAAAAAGAGAGGTCACACGTGATATTAGCGCATCGGTCATCATCTCCATATCTACCCTTCCTACCCCGTTAAGGTATTAAATCGCGGAATAGTATCGTTACTTATTGCATGTTATTACCCATCCCAATCCTATCAGTCCCGGAGGCATATGGGACTACTAATCCTAAAGGGGAGGGAGCTGGGGTTTTTGCAGTTTTTTAAAAAGGATAAAATTCTAAGGCGACATTCAAAACATATACAACAAGTATTGGGAAAGCAAGTAAGCAGATATGGCTCAAATAAACCTCCTTAAATCAGAGAAAATCATATAGTTTAGCATGTCTTACACGTACTAATTAGGTCTAAATTAAACTTAAATGTCACGACCCAAACTGGAGGGCCATGACTAGCACCCGACCATACTTGCCGAGCACCAACGTACATTTTATCTAACTTTTTTTATTATCTTTTAGGGTTGATGAGATCAATATAAATGGTAGACCTGGATCATGGACAACTAACAATAAAAACTGATGGCATGAACATATATAATATGGGATGACCAGACAATCAAGAAACTATATATAAGGTATGAGCTACCACGCTACCATGAAATACTATACAACAAAAACTAGCCGACAAGGCATACCAAACTATACATGAGTCGACACCTGTCTATGAGCCTCTAAAGGAACATAAGTGATGTAACATAGCCGGAACAGGGCCCCGACATACCTATAATGTCTATAACAAAAAATGCATACCAAGACCAAGGCAAGTCCGGAGAAGGGATCTCGCCAATCACCGCTGAACTGGACAGCCTACCGTGGTGGGGGAGCTGCACCTGCCTGTCTATCAGGACCTGCAGCACGACATGCAGCGTCCATAAATAAAAGGACGTCAGTACGAATAAAGTACTGAGTATGTAAGGCAGGGAACCATAAATACGATCAGTAATGTAAGCAAGGATAGAGAATATACAACCTGTAACATCTTAGTACCTCTGAGGGCTACTGACATGAAATGCATGATACATATGTATAAATACATAAACCTTTAAAACATTCGCCTCCATGGGCATCATCATCATCATATTGTACCCGGCCATAATAGGCTCAGTAAAAAACATACCCGGCCATAATAGGCTCAGTAAAAAACGTACCCGACCATCATAAGGCTCGGTAGAATCGTACCCGGCCACGTGGAGCTCGGTAAAACCCAACTGATCAGTGGTTGCACAATAGGTGCCGTACCCGGCCAACTATAGCGTGGCTCGGTAGAGTAAAATAGATACATATATATAATGCATGCTCGACTCATGGAATCACATTCTAAACCTTTCGGAGTGACGTAAGGTCGGTATCCTCTATACACGTTATTAGGACTAACTCTTCACTATGAACCTTATAAGAATCAGGAAGTACCAACAACATTGATAACATAAGAATAAGAGAAGCAACATTAACATCAATCGTTCCATAAGAGGGAAAACAATGTAAGTACTGCTAGCTTCTAAGAGTAGAGTATCTTGGAAGCTCGTTCATTACATTATGTACAATCGGAGTCGTGAAAAAGAAGGAAAGGGATAGCCTCACATACCTTGTATATACTGCCCCAATCTCAAGCTATGCAATTGTCAAAACTCCTTAGTCTACAATAAGAGAAACGATACTATCGTTATCATTTAAGCGTCATAACTATTATGTATCAACCACAACCTATTTTACGATGAAACGGACCACACCTCCCCTATATATATGACTTCAAACCATTCCAAACAATCACCAAATAGCCCAAACAACATCAATAATAAACATATTGAGCCTCCCAAAACAGTCCACGCACAACCTTATTACATCATACATACGACGACCACCGTAGTCGTGTCAAACGACCCAGAAATGTTACGAATAACTATCATCCCACAACCCTACATATATATGGTGTTTCTACACACCCTTTATCCTCCAAATCTCCACAAAATAGTAGTAAATTACGCAGCCCAACAGCAACGCAAAACAGTCCACAAAACAATAACATTACTACCAAGCCTTTCGATATATATTTCACAAGTTCTAGCTTCAATGGCTTAGCCGCAACTTGGATAATTTTAAATACATATAGAGTAAGAGGTTACTTACCTTTATACAGAAAGAAAAACTCCAATTTGACCTTAAATTTCCATGAAATATCCCTCCAATGCTGCCACAACAACAAAAAAGCGAAACTAGCGATCAATTAGTGCTTTTCGGCACTAGAATCACTTTAGAAGGCTTGAAATTACCTAGGATTTATATTAAGAACATGAGGGAGTATTTACATAACATAAACCCTTTAAAACAACCTCCCACACGAGCTGGAACGACACAAAAATGAGCAACAACAAGAAGAACAAGAGACTTACTAGCGCCACGGAATTCCCGACACATGATTTGTGTTGTTTGCCCTTTTGTGGGTCTTGAATCTTGAGAGAACATTGAGAGGATGTTCCTAGGGTTCTAAGGTCTGAAAATAGTGAGAAGAAATGACTTAAAATGGGTTGGAGGCATCCTATATAGGTCCAAATATCTTAAACCGCCTTAGTGGGCCCCATAGAGAGGTGCTTGGCGCAGTCTCGCGAAAATGTGAATATCTCTCTACTCCGAGATCGTATCGATGAACGATTTTATGCGTTGGAAACTAGACTCATAGATATTTAATTTGGTTGGTAGATCACCCCGTAATTCCTTGTAAATTAGGAGAAAAAATTAGAAACAATTGACCTAATGTTTAAGTAAAATTATGAACCTAAGTTGCGACAACGTTTGTCGACTTTTGTTTCATAACTCGTTTGACTTCAAGACTTATGATACGGATATTATATGATTCAAACACCTTAATACATGACCTTGAGTGTATTAAGAACCTCTAGGTTTACCTGAAAATACGAGTTACCACATCCTTGATTCGTTTAACTTCTAATACTTGTTAATCACCCTTATACACCCTTGTATCACTTAAGACCAATAGGATTAACTTCTTATCATCTCAAAGGTAATTCCTTCTTGAATTTATGTTAACTAATATATGGCATGAACTAACGCGTGTGGATATGGGTTGTAACACCCTTCCCCCCTTAGGAACATTCGTCCTCGAATGTAAGGGTTCATGGGGAGTTTAAATCATCGTGGATTCCGGTCAAGTTTCTCCCATAAATAGAGGACAAACTTGCAAGCGGTTAACTCAATGTATGGCCTTACAAGAGTATGCAAAGCATTATGGACATGTACATTATCTGCATATCGCCATTTTGTATTAAGGAAGAGTATTCTCATGTTATTGCTTACCTCATAGAGCCGTTTCACCTTCCAATGTATCCTGTCTTCCACCAGCATCCTTGTTATCTTCATTCTGGAATAAGTAAGGGTATTTAGACTTCATCTCCTCTTCTGCTTCCCATGTCATTTCTTCCATATTTTTGTTCCTCCACAATACTTTGACGGAAGCTACATCTTTTGTTCTCAGCTTGCGGACTTGCCGATCTAATATCGCCACTGGCACTTCTTCATATGATAGGTCCTCTGTAACTTGTACATCTTTGATAGGGACGACTCGAGAAGGGTCTCCAATACATTTTCTCAACATAGATACATGGAATACCGGGTGGACAAATTCCAATTCGGATGGCAATTCTAACTCATAAGCAACCTGTCCAATCCGTCGAAGAATTTTATACGGCCCGATATACCTTGGACTCAGCTTACCTTTCTTCCCAAAATGCATAATACCCTTCATTGGTGAGATCCTCAGGAAAACCCAATCACCAACCTCAAACTCTAGATCACGACGTCGGACATCAGAATAAGATTTTTGCCTGCTTTGTGCCGTCCTCAATCGCTCCTGTATCACTTTCACCTTCTCAATAGCTTGGTGAATCAAATCTGGCCCATATAATTCTGTTTCACCGACTTCGAACCATCCAACTGGTGATCTACATCTCCTCCCGTATAGTGCCTCGTATGGGGCCATTTTAATACTGGAATGGTAGCTATTGTTATAGGCGAATTCTATGAGTGGAAGATGATCATCCCAATTCCCCTTAAAATCTAGAACACATGCTCGTAGCATATCTTCCAGTGTCTGAATGGTACGTTCAGCCTGTCCGTCAGTCTGCGGATGAAATGCAGTGCTGAGATTTACTTGTGTGCCTAAACCCTTCTGGAAAGACCTCCAAAAGTTAGCCGTAAATTGAGCTCCTCGGTCTGATATAATAGATACGGGCACACCATGAAGCCTAACAATCTCCTTGATATACAACTTCGCATAATCTTCAGCCGTGTAAGTTGTCTTCACTGGCAGAAAATGGGCACATTTTGTAAGTCGATCAATTATCACCCAGATGGAGTCAAACTTATGATAAGAGTGAGGTAATCCAATAATGAAGTCCATATTAATCACCTCCCACTTCCAGGTCGGAATCTCTATATTTTGAAGCAATCCACCGGGTTTCTGATGTTCTATCTTTACTTGTTGACAATTGGGACACTGGGCTACAAATTCTGCAATAGACTTCTTCATATTATCCCACCAATACTGCTCCTTGACATCATGATACATCTTTGTCGAGCCGGGATGGATGGAATATCGGGATTGATGAATCTCATTCATAATCTTCTCTCGCAACCCTGCCACATTAGGCACACACAATCGGCTCTGGTATCTCAGTGCCCCATCTTTTCCGATCCCAAAAGCCATACTTTTACACTGCTGAATGCTCTCTCTTAATCGTACTAAGATAGGATCTTCATATTGCCGTGCTTTTACCTCGGCTACCAAAGATGATTCTGATGTATTCTGTACAGTAACACCTCCGTCATCAGAGTCTAACAATCTGATTCTCATATTGGCTAGCTGATGAAGCTCTTTAGTCAACCCCCATCTACCTGCCTCAATATGTACTAAGCTTCCCATTGATTTACGGCTGAGAGCGTCTGCCACAACATTGGCTTTACCGGGATGATACAATATCTCGACGTCGTAGTCTTTCAATAATTCAAGCCACCTACGCTGCCTCAAATTCAACTCTTTCTGCTTGAAGATGTATTGTAAACTCTTGTGATCTGTGTAGATGTCAACATGGACGCCGTATAAGTAGTGCCGCCATATCTTCAAAGCATATATTACTGCAGCCAATTCCAAATCATGGGTTGGATAATTCTTTTCATGCTTCTTCAATTGTCTTGATGCATAAGCAATCACCTTCCCACGCTGCATCAATACGCACCCCAAACCTATACCTGAGGCATCACAATATACCACATAACCTTCTGTTCCTTCAGGAAGAGTGAGCACTGGTGCAGATGTCAATCGATTCTTCAGCTCCTGAAAACTACGTTCACAAGTGTCAGACCACTGGAATTTGGTAGCTTTTTGTGTTAACTTAGTCAATGGTGATGATATAGAGGAAAATCCTTCTACAAACCGCCTATAATATCCTGCTAGCCCTAGGAAGCTGCGGACTTCTGATGGTGTTGTAGGTCTCGGCCAATTCTTTACTGCATCGATCTTCTGAGTGTCGACACTAATACCCTCATCAGATATCACATGGCCAAGGAATGCTACTGAGTTCAGCCAGAATTCACATTTGGAGAGCTTAGCATATAACTTACGATCCTGAAGCGTCTGTAATACTATCCGCAAGTGGCCCGCATGTTCCGCCTCCGAACGAGAATACACTAGAATGTCATCAATGAATACAATCACGAACACATCAAGATAGGGCCTGAATATAGTATTCATGAGATCCATAAAAGCTGCTGGGGCATTTGTTAGCCCGAACGACATCACCAAGAACTCAAAGTGCCCATATCTTGTCCGGAAGGCCGTCTTTGGAATATCCTTCTCCCTAACCCTCACCTGATGATACCCTGAACGTAAATCAATCTTGGAGAAATACTTGGCACCCTGGAGTTGGTCAAACAGGTCATCAATTCTTGGAAGTGGATACTTGTTCTTTATAGTAGACTTATTCAACTGTCGATAGTCGATACACATCCGTAACGACCCGTCTTTCTTCCGCACGAATAGGACTGGTGCACCCCAAGGTGAAGTGCTAGGCCTAATAAAGCCCTTATCCAGCAAGTCCTTCAATTGCACCTTCAACTCTTGCAACTCTGCTGGGGCCATTCTGTATGGAGGGATAGAGATCGGTTGAGTGTCAGGCAGCACATCAATGCTAAACTCAATCTCCCTTTCAGGAGGAAGGCCTGGGAGTTCATCTGGGAAAACATCTGGAAATTTATTGACCACGGGGATTGATTGTAGAGTAGGCGGCTTCGCCTCCGCATCCTTAACGTGAACGAGATGATAAATGTAACCTTTTGAGATCATTTTCCTTGCCTTAAGATAGGAAATAAACCTACCTTTCGATGTAGCAATGTTCCCTTTCCATTCAATGACGGGTTCACCCAGAAATTGGAACCTAACCATCTTCGTACCACAATCAACATTTGCATAGCATGAGGCCAACCAGTCCATTCCCATTATCACATCAAATCAAGCATTTCTAACTCAAATAAATTTGCCGAGGTTTGACGACTACAAATCATCACAGTGCAACCTCTATATACCCTTCTAGCAATCACAGAATCTCCTATCGGATTAGATACCGCAAGGGGTTTACTTATCAATTCAGGTTCAATGCCAAACTTATTAGCCACAAAGGGTGTAACATATGATAATGTAGATCCCGGATCAATCAGCGCATATACATCATAAGAAAACACAGACAATATACCTGTAACAACATCTGGAGACAACTCGAGATCCTGTCGACCTACTAGAGCATAGGTTCGATTTTGAGAACCACTCGAACTCGACACTGCACCTCTACCCCTACCACGACCTGTCGACTGCTGAAAACCCTGTGCTGGAGGTCGAACTGATGAGGAAGAACCAGACACAGATCCAGTCGGCTGAGCCATACCATCACCTTCTCTATTAGGACAATCCCGCATCATATGGCCAGGCTGTCCGCACGAATAGCACGCATCAGTACCTCGACGGCACAGTCCAAAGTGGGCCTTGCCGCAATGATCACAACGTGGTGTTGTGGGTCTTGTCTGACTAGTATCCCTATGATGTTGCAAGCCTGATTCCTGCGAACTCTGACCTGGACCAGAATGGGTAAATCGATCATATTGAGGCCTCTGAAACTGTGGGGGAGCACTAGCTACAGGTGGCGCCGAACTCCTCGAAGACTGGGGCTTGACGCTGCCTCTGAAGTCATTAGAATACCTTGCAAATCTCGCCCTCTTATGCTGGCCCCTATCCTGCTCCTTATCTGCCCTCTGCTGGCACTTACGATCCTCTAAGGTTTGGGCATAAGCCTGAATACGGGAAATATCCATGCCCTCCACCAAGGAGGCTGTCGTGCACTCATTTATCAGATGTGGTCCCAATCCGTTCACGAACAAATGCACCCTATCACTCATCTCGGCCACCATATGGGGAGCATACCTTGATAAAGAATCGAACTGCATATTGTACTCTCGCACACTCATATTACCTTGTCTAAGGTTCAAGAACTTATTTGCTCTAGCTCGTCGTATCTCAACTGGCAAGTAGTGACGAAGAAAGGCCTCAGAAAATTCCTTCCACACAGCAGGAGGAGCGTTCGGACCCCTGGATCTCTCCCAACTATCATACCAGAGAACCGCTAAATCCCGTAGCCGATAAGAAGCCAACTCTACTGCCTCTGTATCACTAACATGCATAACCCGAAGTGTACGATGAACCTGGTCAATAAAAGTCTGTGGGTCCTCCTTGGGGTCTGATCCGGTAAACACTGGAGGGTCTAAATTAATAAAATCACGAACTCTTGTACTAACTGGTTTCTCAGCAGCACCTGTATTCTGCCTCTGAGCCTGAGCAGCTACCAAGCTAGTCAATAACTGCAAAGCACTCCGCATATCCTGGTCTGGAGTGCCAGACGGAGGAACTGGAGGCGCTGGGTGCCTTCTAATATCCTCTGGAGGAGATGGAGTAGATGAGGTATGAGAGGGCATCTCACTTTGAGCCTCACTTTGTCCTGCTCTGACTTGGGGCACCTGACTGGTACCCTCTCCCGCTGCTGTATCAAGCCGTCTACTAATCGTTTGCTTCCTAGTCGAAGGCATCACTGAAAAAAAACAAGGTGAATATTAGAGACAAACACTTACGACTCAACTCTACGCACGATCTAGATTCAGGAAGAAGGTAACAACCCTAGATGTCATGTAGCCTCCTGATTATAAATGTGGCGCACTACACATCCATAATCAAGACTTTACTAGACATGGCTCATAGACAATCCCTAGGACAGACTTGCTCTGATACCAAGTTTGTCACGACCCAAACTGGAGGGCCATGACTAGCACCCGATCATACTTGTCGAGCACCAACGTACATTTTATCTAACTTTTTTTATTATCTTTTACGGCTGACGAGATCAATATAAATGGTAGACATGGATCATGGACAACCAACAATAAAAACTGATGGCATGAACATATATAATATGGGATGACCAGACAATCAAGAAACTATATATAAGGTATGAGCTACCACGCTACCATGAAAGACTATACAACAAAAACTAGCCGACAAGGCATACCAAACTATACATGAGTCGACACCTGTCTATGAGCCTCTAAAGGAACATAAGTGCTGCAACATAGCCGGAACAGGGCCCCGACATACCCATAATGTCTATAACAAAAATGCATACCAAGACCAAGGCAAGTCCGGAGAAGGGATCTCGCCAATCACCGCTGAACTGGACAACCTACTGTGGTGGGGGAGCTGCACCTGCCTGTCTATCAGGACCTGCAGCGTCCACAAATAAAAGGATATCAATACAAATAAAGTACTGAGTATGTAAGGTAGGGAACCATAAATACGATCAGTAATGTAAGCAAGGATAGAGAATATACAACCTGTAACATCTTAGTACCTCTGAGGGCTACTGACATGAAATGCATGATACATATGTATAAATACATAAACCTTTAAAACATTCGCCTCTGTGGGCATCATCATCATCATATCGTACCCGGCCATAATAGGCTCGGTAAAAAACGTACCCGACCATCATAAGGCTCGGTAGAATCGTACCCGGCCACGTGGAGCTCGGTAAAACCCAACTGATCAGTGGTTGCACAATAGGTGCCGTACCCGGCCAACTATAGCGTGGCTCGGTAGAGTAAAATAGATACATATATATAATGCATGCTCGACTCATGGAATCACATTCTAAACCTTTCGGAGTGACGTAAGGTCGGTATCCTCTGTACACGTTATTAGGACTAACTCTTCACTATGAACCTTATAAGAATCAGGAAGTACCAACAACATTGATAACATAAGAATAAGAGAAGCAACATTAACATCAATCGTTCCATAAGAGGGAAAACAATGTAAGTACTGCTAGCTTCTAAGAGTAGAGTATCTTGGAAGCTCGTTCATTACATTATGTACAATCGGAGTCGTGCAAAAGAAGGAAAGGGATAGCCTCACATACCTTGTATATACTGCCCCAATCTCAAGCTATGCAATTGTCAAAACTCCTTAGTCTACAATAAGAGAAACGATACTATCGTTATCATTTAAGCGTCATAACTATTATGTATCGACCACAACCTATTTTACGATGAAACGGACAGCACCTCCCCTATATATATGACCTCACACCATTCAAAACAGTCACCAAACAGCCCAAACAACATCAATAATAAACATATTGAGCCTCCCAAAATAGTCCACACACAGCCTAATCACTCCATACATACGACGACCACCGTAGTCGTGTCAAACAACCTGGAAATGTTACGAATAACTATCAGCCCATAACCCTACATATATATGGTGTTTCTCCACACCCTTCCTCCTCCAAAACTCCACAAGATAGTAGTAAAATACGCAGCCCAACAACAACGCAAAACAGTCCACAAAACAATAACATTACTACCAAGCCTTTCGATATATATCTCACAAGTTCTAGCTTCAATGGCTTAGCCGCAACTTGGATAATCTTAAATACATATAGAGTAAGAGGTTCCTTACCTTTATACAGAAAGAAAAACTCCAATTTGACCTTAAATTTCCATGAAATATCCCTCCAATGCTGCCACAACAACAAAAAAGCGAAACTAGCGATCAATTAGTGTTTTTCGGCACTAGAATCACTTTAGAAGGCTTGAAATCACCTAGGATTGATATTAAGAACATGAGGGAGTATTTACAGAACATAAACCCTTTAAAACAACCTCCCACACGAGCTGGAACGACACAAAAATGAGCAACAACAAGAAGAACAAGAGACTTACTAGCGCCACGGAATTCCCGACACTTGATTTGTGTTGTTTGCCCTTTTTTGGGTCTTGAATCTTGAGAGAACCTTGAGAGGATGTTCCTAGGGTTCTAAGGTCTGAAAATAGTGAAAAGAAATGACTTAAAATGGGTTGGAGGCATCCTATATAGGTCCAAATATCTTAAACCGCCTTAGTGGGCCCCATAGAGAGGTGCTTGGCGCAGTCTCGCGAAAATGCGAATATCTCTCTACTCCGAGATCGTATCAATGAACGATTTTATGAGTTGGAACTAGACTCATAGATCTTTAATTTTGTTGGTAGATCACCCCGTAATTCCTTGTAAATTAGGAGAAAAGCTTAGAAACATTTAACCTAATGTTTAAGTAAAATTATGAACCTAAGTTGCGACAACGTTTGTCGACTTTTGTTTCATAACTCGTTTGACTTCAAGACTTATGATACGGATATTATATGATTCAAACACCTTAATACATGACCTTGAGTGTATTAAGAACCTCTAGGTTTACCTGAAAATACGAGTTACCACATCCTTGATTCGTTTAACTTCTAATACTTGTTAATTACCCTTATACACCCTTGTATCACTTAAGACCAATAGGATTAACTTCTTATCATCTCAAAGGTAATTCCTTCTTGAATTTATGTTAACTAATATATGGCATGAACTAACGCGTGTGGATATGGGTTGTAACATTAAACATTAAGGCAGGCTGATTTATCACATTTTTTCAGATAAGAAGTCCGAATTAGGCCTGCCTGCTGGTTGTAATTATCAAAGACTGATGCAATTATAGTTTTTACCCTAAAGCTTGCATAGGTGTTAAATGGAACCTATAAGAATGATATCTATTAGTTTCAGAAATAAAGAAGTAAACTGATTGCAGAAAAAAGAATTGTCAATTATAGAGACATAAGATCTGCAAGCGTTAAACATTATTACTACTGATTTTACGCTTATAAGCGAGTTGACGATTCAGATTTGGTTGATAGCTCCTATAGGCATGCTTTCTAGGCGTTACTGATTTTAAGCGTTGTTATTGTCATGCAGAAATCCTATAGGCAGGTCATCTATATGCAGTTAGTTATTTAAATCTTATAAACAGGTTTGCCTAGTGACAGATGCATATGCAAAATGCAGGAAGTCCTATAGGCATATTACCTATATGATATGCAGAATTTCAAAAATGACTTATAGACATGGTATCTATATGAAGTGCAGAAAAACCTATGAACATGGTATTTACATGAAATGCAGAATTTCAGAAGTATAGGAATTCCCAATGAACATGGTATCTACATGAGATGAAGAATTTCAGAAGTATAGTAATTCCCTATGAACATGGTATCTACCCCTTTGCATGCAGGACTGACCCTCCCTTTTTCACTAACACCCCAACAGTTTATTACAAGATTATTACAGACCAAAATGAATAAGAAAAAGATAAGAAATATATCAGAAATTAAAGATTCCAACCAAGGAGAGCCTAATTCAGACCCCAGGTCTGAAATATGAAATAAACCAACTTTCAAAGATCAGATTTCCAAAGACTTTCTCTTATTTGGGATGTGTCAAAGGTCCAAGGAGCTTCAAGAACTCCAGGCAATGCTTACACCCCCAAATATCATTGCAGAATCAGATTATAGTGCAGTGTGGAAGGGCCAACCCTCAAATGTCCAAGCTTAGAGGGAACTCAAAGTCCTTAGGCAAGGCTCATAGGAGGGGGGGGCGCAGAACTTAGAGGCTAGGAGTAAGTGCAAGTGCAATAGAGGGGAATTAGGGGAAGTCCAGCATAAACTGGTGGTCATACCCAACAATAAGGAGTGCTGGCACACCTTAACCAGTCTACTAGGCCACATTTTGGGAGTTAAGATCCTTTGAGGATCAGGTTCAGACTTGAGCAGTAATTTGGATACTGCCAGGCCATAAACCTTAACTCAAACACATAGAAGGGAGTAGGGGTACGGGGAATTCACAACAAACAGCAGATGCAAAGAGGGAGTAGCATATTCAATACAGAACATGAACAGGAAAGTAGCTAAGAGTGTAGCAACTGTAAAGTAAACACATAGGGATGATGCTGGAATCAAAATTAGGACATACCAGTTTCAGGGAAACAAATAAGTGAAAGCAGAAGTCTTGTAAGCCAAATTGCAAGCAATCAGTACAAAAGATCTCAGAAGAGAGTAGAGAATTGAAAGAGTATTGTAATTGAGAGTGTGTGTGTAAGAGTATGCAATTCAAAGTGTGTTATAGTGCAGAAGGGTAGTCCCTTTTTATAGTGCAGAAACAAGTAAGAAAAGCTAAGGAAATAGTTTGCAATCAATCACATAAAGTCTCCCTTTGGTTAAGGGATTCTGATTTCGAACGGGCATAAGACAATTAAGGAAAGAATTTGATTAAAACCTTTTCCAAAGTAACATAATAAGGGTAAATACACAGGGTTTATTTAAGGAAAAAGTCTAATGGTACATGGTTTGTGAAAAATAAGGAAAGGGAATCAATCAAACAGCCAGTAAAGAAAGGTTCAATTAGGGAAAATCAGTAACAATCAAGTAAACACCATTAAAGGAATTCGGAATCAATTAGTAGTTGGCAAAACCTTTTGAAAGAAGAGTTCTCATATATAAAGCACACAAATATGTGAATCAAGAAGAGGCTGTCAAATTATTTAGAAGAGAGTTTAATCGAAGAGAAGTTCAGAATTATAAGCAAAAAGATACAGGTTCAATTTGCAGACTCATAGTGAGTCTGAGAGTTCAGGTTCCCAAAGTGGAGCCTTAACTCGAACACAAAAATCAAAATCGTCAAAGGAAACCCCCTAAATCCTAGGGTTTCAAAATTGAATCAGACATGGAAGTGAGAAAGCAAGTCATTTGTTTCAGAGTCTCTACAAAATAGATATGATAGCATGTTTGAATGACAAAGGAAGAAAAATCATGAAGAACATATTTGAGAAAACTCGGAAGCTAAACAAGTTCAGAAGAAGGAGATAATACAAACGTGAACACAAGTAGATGAAGCATGTAAGAACATGAACAGAGTCCAGTAAACAAGATCAAATAACATAACGGTAAACACACATAGTAAAAGAGTAAAGAAAACTAAGCAGGGATTAACAGGAGTAACATGCATAGCAGAAAAGAAAAGGTAGAAGACAGTACATGCGTAATAAAGAGTAATCACACCAGCGGGGTATGGACAAACACACATAAAGTAAAGAATAAGAAAAATCAGAAAGATTTTTCCCAAAAAATCCTTTTAGAAACCCTAAAATCGAAGAGAAACGATTTTGAAAAGAAACTTGTGGGGAAAACACTGTAGATGGCAAGAAAAGCATAGATACAGTATAGATCTAAGCAAATAATGGTGAAAGGACCTTGAATAGCTTAGGGTTTCGGAGAAACCCTAGAAATGAGAAAGGCTTGGAAACAGGTCCGATCTTGAGTTGGAAAGGTCAAGAATCAGGCTTCTGAGTCTTGAATATGCCGGAGCATGGCCGGAGGAGCCATGAAATCAAAGGTCTGAGAAGATCGGAGAGGGAATCGTCGAGGTCAGGCCTCGAAGCTTCGAACAACCCTAGCTTACCGGTGAAGATAGGTGAGTACCAACTATCCATGGCCTGAGAAGCCATGGATTCCGGTGATCGGTGGTTGAAAAGGGGGTAGGAGGAGGCTAGGGTTTTGTAGAGTTTTTGAGAGGATTTGAGAGGGTTTGGGATTCAAAGGCGGCGGTCCAGGTGAGAATGAGGGATTAGGGTAGTCACCTGTGTTTAATTATGGTAGGGCGAATAGTGGTCGTTGATCCGAATGATCAACGACCTAGATTTAAGAAGGTAGCTGGGGAACCGGGTTGGGTCGTTTGAGTTGGGTTAGGGGTTGGGTCAAAAGGAATTGGGATGGTCTGAATTTGAGTTTAAAATTGGGTCAAGTTTAGGCTAAAATCGAAATGTAATGGGGCTACGATTGAAACGAACTGAGGCCAAAATTTAAATAGCCAGTTTTTCCTTTTTATTTTATAAAAATAGTAAAAAATTATTTTGAAAGCAAATTAAAAGCACTGGATCCGTTAATAGTATATAAATATTAATTAAAAAATATTGGAGTTTCACAATTATAAAATGCTATTAAATCTTAAAGCAGACTAAAATTGCAATTATATGCAATTTAGCTTTTAAAATACAAAATTAATTTGTAAAAATATAAGAAAAGTAACCTACCTATATTTTGGTATAAATATGAGAATAAAATAAGTTATTTACCAAAGTGATAATTTTAGGAATAATTATTGAGCAATAAATCTATTTAAAAATCTTTTAAAAAATTGGAAAATGCTAAAACACTTGGGCATACTTATATATGTATGTATATGATATTTGAAAGTATTTGCATGTAAAAGAAATACATAGGGAAAAATTGGGTATCAACAACTGCCCCTCTTTACCCGGGAAGGATGAAAGTGTTGTCGGGTAAAGATATGATGGCCAATTTTGACCGAAAGAGACGATTTGCAAAGAATTCTGACCGAGCTCTGGCTCTTGAGCTGCCTACATATCCCTGGTCTTACAGGAACCAGGCCATATGTAGTTCAGGATCCATCGGCGAAATATGCCGATAGAGTTATTGAAAGGAACGGACGCGATGCCTAAGTTGAGAAGGATAGTTGAAGTCTGATAGGTTGCGAGAACCAGAGCGAGATCGCTACTACTGAGACGTCCGTTTGCTAGCCGGTGTATCTGCAAGTGGGCAATACAGCATAGATTGTACATAAATTTAAATGTGATGCAAGTTCCCATTGGACCATGAATGCTGTCTTTGGACGGTTAGGATGACATCCTTGGACCATGACGTCCCGGGCTATGAAGAGCGTAAATAAAAATTTGCAGGCCATAAAATGATGTTCTCAGGTAATGCTGTATTTTGTCCCGGGCCCGGGCCTTAGTGGGCCTAACGGGCCGGGCCTCGCGGTCCCGGGCTTCGTGGTCCCGGGCTCTGGCGGTCCCGGGCCTGGCGGTCCCGGTCTTCGTGGGCCTAATGGGTGGAACCGGCCCGTGACGGGCCTAAGCCCACATGGTCCTGTGCTTAACGGGCCGGGCTCGTGGGCTTCGCGGGCCTAGCGGGCTTTTTTTTTTTTTTTAAGACAATTTCTTGTAGTATCATGGCTATATTAATATGTAGTATATATGTATATCTAATTATTAAAGTGCTTGACGAAAAAGAAAATAACAAAACAATAGTAAAACACTAAATTGTCATGCATAAATATCACTTCTTGAAGTATATTATATTGTATCTTATGTATATATATTCTCTTATATATTTTCTTTTAGTATATGTATTGTATCTTATGTATATATATTCGCATAATAATATATTTTCTTGTAGTATATATATTGTATATTATGTATATATTGTAGCATAATATATTTTCTTGTAGTATATTATATTGTATCTTATGTATATATATTCTCTTATATATTTTCTTGTAGTATATATATTGTATCTTATGTATATATATTCGCATAATATATTTTCTTGTAGTATATATATTGTATCTTATGTATATATTGTAGCATAATATATTTTCTTGTAGTATATTATATTGTATCTTATGTATATATATTCTCTTATATATTTTCTTGTAGTATATATATTGTATCTTATGTATATATTGTAGCTTATAAATATATTTTCTTGTAGTATATATATTGTATATTATGTATATATTGTAGCATAATATATTTGCTTGTAGTATATTATATTGTATCTTATGTATATATATTCTCTTATATATTTGCTTGTAGTATATTATATTGTATCTTATGTATATATATTCTCTTATATATTTTCTTGTAGTATATATATTGTATCTTATGTATATATTGTAGCTTATAAATATATTTTCTTGTAGTATATATATTGTATATTATGTATATATTGTAGCATATAAATAATTCTAAGTATAGACAAAGAAATATTGCGAAAAGAAGCTCATGGGTAGAAGCAATAAATTTTATTACCAAAAAATGACATATCTTTCTTAGTCATCCTTCCCCCAATGGAATGAGCACAACAAGGTACTAATACCACCATTAGAAGGAAAAAAACTAAGGAAGATGTGCCAAAATACAAGTTACATATTATTCTATGTATTATCTCTAACAAATCTCATAAATCCTTCAAGGTTCGGAGGAGGTTGCGTTGGTGGTGGTGGAAAAGAAGCTTGTTCATCACCACTTCCGGGCGAAGCCGAATCCTCCGTAAGTTCCGCTATCATTTCTTCATAAGCTTCATCTATCGCCGGTTGTGCTTCTGCAATTCCAAAGTTTCTTCTTTCCGAGCGGATCCAATCTCTAAACAATACTGATTTTTCCAAGCTATCCCTCATAGACGCTCTATGATCACCTATTTGCAGTCTTGCTTGACTGAAAGCGCTCTCTGATGCAACAGTTGAAGCTTGAATTGATAAAATATCCCGAGCCATCCTTGCAAGAACAGGAAAATGTTTTTCCCTTGCCTTCCACCATTCCAAAAGATCAAAAGAGCCGTCTGGATTCTCCTTTTCAAGTCCCTGAGACAAATAAACTTGAAGCTCATTTAGATGTGAAGTTTCATCATAATTTTCACCTTGAGACCCCCTGAACTCCGTCCAAGATTTAAGAGCTTTTAAGCCCGCAACTCTTTTAGAGGATTGTGAGCTAGACGAAGTAGGGGTTGGAATAGTTGGCCTAGCATGCTCTAAGGCAAGTTGATAAGCATTATAAACTGTTTGAGCGTTAATCTTAATTGAAGCTTTTGCATCTGCAAGTGTCGCAATTTCCTCATTTGAAAGATCTAAAGCCTTATAAATATTTGAATACCAAAAATGAGGACCTCCCAATTTCATTGTAGGATTTAGCATTGCAGCAAGACCATAAATAGGAGGGATAGGAAAAAAATATTTTTTAAACTTTTGTTTCATTTCATTTATAGCAAGTTCATAAATATCCCCACCCTCACTAAATTCAACAAACAAATCAGATAGTGCTGCAATATAAACTAAACAGTTTGAAATAGTAGGATAATATTGCCCAGAAAATGCATTTGTTGCAATTTGAAAATGTTCTAAAAAATCTAAAAGAATTTTAACATTAGTCCAATCTTGAGTGGTAAGCATTTCATCATCATCTTCACCACCTACCCGAGAATTAAACGTTGCATTAATTGGGTTTCTATATTCATATGCTACTACTAAACTTTCGTACATACAATTCCATCTAGTCGGGCAAGGTTTAGGAACCTTTCTTTCTCTAAGGCCATATTCATCACATTTTTTAAAATACTCTCTAAGTCTACTTCTACGGTTTGAATAAAAAAGCCAATTAAGAGCCATTCTAACCTTTTCAATTTCTATGTTTAATATTCGCATACCATCACCGACAATTAAATGATAAATATGACAAATACATCTAACATGGAAAATATTAGTAAATGCAGGATTTAGTGTTGTTGTAAGCATGCCTATAGCACTGGTGTTACTAGAAGCATTATCCATTGAAATTGCCATTATTTTATCGCTAAAGCAAAAATATCTACAAATATCTGCAACAGTGTTAGCTATAAATTTACCTGTGTGACGCGAATTAATTATTCTATATGCAATTATGCGTTTTTGCATTATCCATTCTTCATCTATCCAATGACTTGTAACAGTTAGGTAATCACAATCATTACCACTTCTACCAATATCAGTAGTAATAGAAATCCGATTAGGTATATGAGTAAATAAATAACGCAAATATTGTTCATATTCATGTTTGAATTTATAAATATCACTCTTAACTGTTGCGCGAGGCCAACCTTTATAAGTAGGATTAAACACTCTTCTAATATAATGAACCCAATTAGGATTAGAAGCAAAAGTATAAGGTAAGCACATAACAGTAATCATCTTTGCTAATTCTTCACGATCTCTATTTGGATCGTAATATAAAATACCTCCAGTGACAGTGTTAATTCCTGGTTGAACTAGATTTGAACCTGTACTAGGGTTAATCGCAGAATCTACACTTGTCCCCTCTAGATGCGCTTTCATTTGAAAAAATCTAGCCTTATCTCTAGGGTGTGTTTTTATGTGCCTAGTCAAACTACCTGTGCCGCTACGGTCTCCTACATATTTATGCGACATTAATTTCCCACAAGTTTTACACTTAGCCTTATTTTTTTCTCTTACTTGAGTAAAAAAATTCCAAACTAATGATGTTTCTAAGCGTTTAGCAGGTTCTCTATTAAAAGTAGGAGTTTCTACAGGTGGGTCGACCGGTGCATCACTTGGGTTATTAAGAGGACTAGTAGGTGTATCATCTAAATCCGGTGCTTGAGTTTCATCATCATCCTCATTTTCCTCATTATTTTCTAAGATGGTTTCATTAGGATAAAGAGCATTCATAATTTCATCATCTAATCTATCACCTGGTGCAACATTATGATAAAATTCACTATCGGTAAATTGAAAACAAGGGTGATCACTATCAAGAATTACGGAAGGAGGAGGACGTCTAGGTTGGCGACTACTTTCAACTTGCTTATCTTTTCTAGGTCGGGGAGCCGGGGGAAGGGTAGTTGGTTGGCCACTACTTTCACCGGTTTTATCTTTTCCTTTACCAAACATTTTTTTCAAAGTAAATGCCATATTAATTATAATTATGCAAACTAAACCACACAAAAATATATTCTAAAAACGTAAGAGTTGAAACGAGTTTACCGGATTGCCGAACAACTTCTTGAAAATTGAAAATCGTTGAACACTTGAAAACTTCAATTCAACAACTTCACAATTTTTCACGAAATTTCAACAATAAATTAAGTAATTGTAGTAGAGAGATTGAGAGATATTGAGAGATATTGATGAATTGGTGAATAAAAATGAAAGAATGAGGGGGTATTTATAGTTGAGAAATGGGGAAAAGTGTAATTATATAAAGTTTGGGGTTAAAATAAAGTTTGGGGGCCAAATGGCCATTTTTTTAACTTAAAAAACGGTCATATTTTCAGCCCAAACGGCTAGATTTTAAATATGGCCGTTTGATTTTTTTTTTTTGAAAAATAGCCGTTGGGCCCGCCAGGCCCGCCAGGACCGGCCCAGGCCCGCCTGCCGGTCCCGGGCCAAACGGTCCCGGGCTCGTGGGCTCAACCATGGAGACCAGCCCGTGACGGGCTCAGAGGCCCACCAAGACCGGCCCACCCAGGACCGGCCCACCAGGCCCACCAGGCCCGTTAGGACCGCGGGCCCGGTCCGGTCCGGTTCAGGCCCGGCCCACCGAGCAGCATTATTCTCAGGCCATGTAGATGGTGCCTCCGAACTATGATGCCTTTGAATAGGTTGGCGATCTTTCAGCCTATGAAATGCAAAAGGTGGCGATCTTTCAGCCGGTACAGAATTTAAATAAAGTTGGCGATGTTGCAGCCGTGCGAGAAAAGTAAAGAGGCGATATTTCAGCCATGCAGGATGGAGACAATGCTTAGTCTCTAAAGGCAGATAGAGTAGCCTTATGTAGATGGAGACATGGCTTAGTCTCGAAAGGCAGATAAGTAGCCTTATGCAGATGATGATGGAGGTAGAGCTTAACCTCGGAAGGCAGAAAAGTAGCCTTATGCAAAATGCAGATGGAGACAGGGCTTAGTCTCGAAAGGCAGATAAGTAGCCTTCTGCAGATGATGATGGAGGTAGAGCTTAACCTCGGAAGGCAGAAAAGTAGCCTTATGCAAAATGCAGATGAAGACAGGGCTTAGTCTCGAAAGGCAGATAAGTAGCCTTATGCAGATGATGATGGAGGTAGAGTTTAACCTCAGAAGGCAGAAAAGTAGCCTTATGCAAAATGGAGATGGAGATAGGGCTTAGTCTCGAAAGGTAGATAAGTAGACTTAAGCAGATGATGATGGAGGTAGAGCTTAACCTCGTAAGGCAGAAAAATAGCCTTATGCAAAATGCAGATGGAGACAGGGCTTAGTCTCGAAAGGTAGAAGAGTAGCCTTATGCAGATGATGATGGAGGTAGAGCTTAACCTCGGAAGGCAGAAAAGTAGCCTTATGCAAAATGCAGGTGGAGACAGGGCTTAGTCTCGAAAGGCAGATAAGTAGCCTTATGCAATGAAAGAATGTAAAAGGACGATTAGTAGTAAGATCTCTTAGCTGATAGCCGATTACGATAATATGACTGCTGGGGAGATTGTGTACGGATAGCAATTGCGGGCAAGTGATAATTCTGAGAAGTTGCATTCTTGGGGAAGTATGCGTACATAAATATACTTAATGATACTGCAAGTCGAGTGCCTACATCCAAAGAAAAATCATGAGTTCTGTAAGGGGAAAAGGTTAGTTCGTCTTTCCCGGGCTCTTGACATTGTATGTCATTAGGGTAGCGTCACTAAACAACAGCAATTCGGATAATAGTTATGCATGATTTAGTAAATATAACGTAAGTATATAATCGAAAATAGTTTTCTTTAGATGAACCAACGACTGCGACGTGGTTCAAGACATTGCAACCTCTTTCGCTCCAGAATTTTGAGGGTCCTCCTCAAAATTCTGCCCCAGTTTGCTGAGCGGACATTTCTGACGGCTGTACTGAATGACTAAAAAAAATCGTCTTCAAAATTTTGAGGGTCCTCCTCAAAATTCTGCCCTAGTTTTCTGGGTTGGCGCTTCTGGCGATGCATGGACTAAAATCAACTTCGGAATTTTGAGGGTCCTCCTCAAAATTCTACCCCAGTTCCAATAGCGGGGAAAATGGAATTTTTATTAAATTGTGACCGAACCCATAGGGCTGCCTACGTATCCCCTCTTAAACGGGAATTAGGTCAGGCGTAGTTTAAATTACATCATAGAGGGAATCATAAGTGGTTACACATAATATCGTTTTACTGCATCTGAATTGATCGTCTTTGGCCAGACTTCTCCGTCCATTTCTGCAATAATAAGGGCTCCTCCAGTTAGAACCCGGTGAACCATGTACGTACCCTGACAATTGGGAGAGAACTTCCCCTTGGCTTCATCTTGATGTGGGAATATTTTCTTCAACACCAGCTGCCCCGGTGTAAACTTCCTTGGCTTAACTTTTTTTGTTGAAGGCTCTGGACATTCTGTTCTGATACAACTGACCATGGCAAACTGCATTCATTCTTTTCCTATCTATAAGGGCTAACTGCTCGTAGCGACCTTTTACCCATTCTGCATCATCCAACTCTGCTTCTTGTATGATCCTTAAGGAAGAAATTTCTACCTCGGCGGGGATGACCGCCTCTGTACCATAAACCAGCATATAGGGAGTTTCTCCGGTCGATGTGCGGACTGTGGTGCGGTATCCCAATAAGGCGAATGATAATTTCTCATGCCATTGTTTGTGCCTTTCGACCACTTTCTTAGTATCTTCTTGATATTCTTGTTGGCTGCCTCCACAGCTCCATTCTTCTGAGGCCTGTAGGCTGTAGAGTTCTTGTGTTTGATCTTGAATGTTTCACACATTGCTTTCATCAAGTCGCTATTGAGATTGGAACCATTATCGGTGATGATTGATTCCGGAATTCCAAACCGACAAACAATGCGGTCGCGGACGAAATCTGCCACAACCTTCTTAGTGACCATCTTGTATGATGCTGCTTCGGCCCATTTGGTAAAATAATCGATTGCCACTAAGATGAACCTGTGCCCATTTGATGCGGCAGGCTTGATAGGTCCGATAACATCCATTCCCCAAGCGGCGAATGGTCATGGTGAGCTTGTTGCAGTAAGCTCGTTTGGAGGCACCTTTATCATATCTGCATGTATCTGATAGCGATGGCATTTGCGAACATACCGGATATAGTCTGTTTCCATAGTCATCAAAAAATACCCTGCTCGGAGTATCTTCTTTGCTAAGACAAAACCATTCATATGCGGCCCGCAGGTCCCTGCATGCACTTCGTCCAATAGTCTGGATGCTTCTTTTGCTTCGACATACCTTAGTAAACCCAAATCGGGAGTCCTCCTGTACAAGATTCCTCCACTGTGAAAGAAGTTGCTGGATAACCTACGAAGTGTGCGCTTCTGAGTAGCGTTGGCAAATTCTGGATATTCCCCTGTTGTCAGGTACTCCTTGATGTCATGGAACCATAGTTTTCCATCCGCTTCTTCCTCAACGTGGGCATAATAAGCTGGCTGATCATGAATCTTTACTGGGATGGGATCAATGAAATTTGTATCTGGATGCTGGATTATGGACGATAAAGTAGCTAATGCATCAACAAACTCGTTCTGGACTCTGGGGACGTGCTGAAATTCTGTCTTTGTGAACCTTTTCCTCAACTCCTGTATGTGATGCAAGTAGGGAAGTATCTTAGAGTTCTTGGTTGCCCACTCTTCTCGAACCTGATGTATGAGCAAGTCTGAATCCCCGATCACTAGCAACTCCTGAACGTTCATGTCAATGGCCATTTTGAGCCCCAAGATGCAGGCTTCATATTCGGCCATATTATTGGTGCAAGGGAACTTGAGCTTGGCAGATACCGGGTAGTGCTGGCCAATTTCTGATACTAGGACTGCTCCTATGCCAACTCCTTTGAAATTTGCAGCTCCGTCGAAAAACAACCTCCAACCATCATAGGATTCTACAATATCTTCTCCTATGAAAGATACCTCTTCATCGGGAAAATACATTTTTAGGGGCTCGTATTCTCCGTCCACGGGATTCTCGGTGAGATGATCCGCCAAGGCTTGCCCTTTGATTGTTTTCTGGATCACATAAACAATGTCGAATTCACTTAGCAGGATTTGCCACTTGGCGAGCTTGCCATTGGGCATGGGTTTCTAGAAGATATACTTAAAAGGGTCCATTCTGGATATGAGATAAGTAGTGTAAGCACAGAAGTAATGCCTCAACTTCTGTGCGACCTAAGTCAGAGCACAACAAGTGAATTCTAAAAGAGAATATCGGGCCTCGTACGGTGTGAACTTCTTACTGAGATAGTATATGGCTTGCTCCTTTCTCCCTGTTTCATCATATTGTCCCAGAACACAACCGAATGCTCCATCCAATACCGCAAGGTAAAGCAATATGGGTCTTCCTGGCTCAGGCGGAACCAAGACCGGCGGCGTTGACAGATATTCCTTAATTCTGTTAATAGCTTTCTGACAATCATCAGTCCACTTGGTGGCAACGTCCTTTTTCAACATTTTAAAGATAGGTTCACAAATGACCGTGGACTGAGCTATGAACCGGCTGATATAGTTGAGTCTCCCCAGGAAACTCATCACGTCCTTCTTGTTCTTTGGCGGCGGCAATTCTTGGATAGTTTTGACCTTTGACGGATCCAATTCTATTCCTCGATGACTCACGATGAAACCCAATAATTTACCAGCAGGAACCTCGAATGCACACTTGGCGGGATTCAGTTTTAGATTGTACCTCCTCAGTCTGTTAAAGAACTTTCTTAGGTCTTCCATGTGATCCCTGGCTTTCTTGGATTTGATGATGACGTCATCCACATATACCTCGATCTCCTTGTGTATCATGTCATGAAAGATGGTAGTCATGGATCTCATGTAGGTGGAACCATCATTCTTCAAACCAAATGGCATCATTTTGTAACAGTACATTCCCCATGGCGTGATGAAAGCTGTTTTCTCTGCATCTTCCTCGTCCATCCATATCTGATGATACCCAGAGAAACAATCAACGAAAGACTGTAACTCATGCTTGGCGCAGTTGTCAATTAGAATGTATGTTTGGCAAGGGGAAGTCGTCTTTAGGACTGGCCCGATTAAGATCCCGATAGTCAACACAAACTCTAACTTTCCCATCCTTTTTTGGCACTGGCGCGATGTTGGCTAACCATGTTGGATACTCTACTACCCTGAGAACCTTGGCTTTGACTTGCTTGGTAACCTCTTCTTTGATTTTCAAACTCATGTCGGGTTTGAATTTCCTGAGCTTCTGCTTTACCGGCGAACATGTTGGATCTATTGGCAGTTTGTGAGCTACAATGGATGTACTAAGACCAACCATATCATCATATGACCAGGCGAATATGTCTTCATATTCCTTTAGGAATTCCGTGTACTCTTTCTTTTCTGATGGTGATAGGTGAACACTGATGCGCGTTTCTTTGACATTTTTTGTATCTCCCAGATTAACGACCTCAGTTTTGTCCAAGTTAGACTTAGGCCTATTTTCAAAATTCTCAACCTCTCTGACGACCTCTTCTGGTATATCATCCTCTTCTGAATCCATATCCGTTTGTTGCGTTGTCTCGTTGCAAGTCACAATCGTTGGTTCATCGTCAAGGCAAGTAATAGTAATGCTGTGTAAAATAAAGTGAATGATAGAAAAAATAATAAGAGCGAGATATATAATAAACTGAAATGCTTTGATTGAATTCATAATTATTTTGAATATCAGAGCTCTTTTCAAAATTAAAGACAATGTGGAAATAAAATCATCTAGTAAAAGAGAATACCGGGCCCTGGTGGTTCTGATTGACCAATTGCTGAGGCGTTCTCCTCGGTTCACAGCTTGTATAGAAGGGTCTTCCTCCCCTTCCTCCTCGAAAATAATACAACAATCCATATCATCGTCTTCCAAAAACAGATTCTTCATGGCTGCCAATGCTTCATCTTCCTCTGATCCATATATGATGTCTGCCAGCTGGAAAGTCTGCTCCAGGCGAGGTATCGGATGCTCTAGTGGATAGTAGGGACCGCGCCATGGTGGCAACCAGTCATTGAACTCCTTCCAAGTGTATTCATACCCCAAACCAAATGTATTACCATGTTTCTTCAGCTTGATGGGTTTGGTGATTCCCTGGAGGTTTTTGCCGAGTCCCTTTCCAGGTTCGTACCCACACCAATTCAAGATACTTTCAATCTTGTTATCCCACCATTTATCCTTGTCTACAGCGTTGACCCTTTCAATGTGGTGGTATGTTTCTTCGCATATTCTCCTTCTGCCTCTAATCATCGGGATGGTCTGGCAACTATATATGGGGTTGCTACCATCTCCATGAATAATCACCTCTTGGTGATTCCATTCGAACTTCACTGCCTGATGCAGGGTCGATGCTACAGCTCCAGCGGCGTGGATCCATGGTCGTACCAACAACAAGTTGTAGGATGTTGGGACATCTATCACTTGAAAGTCAACGTCGAACCAAGTTGGTCCCATTTGCAGGCATAGGCTAATCTCTCCAATAGTAGACCTTTGGGACCCATCGAAGGCTTTGACATTGATGGCTTCATCTTTGGTCTCGTGCAGGCTCTTTCCCAATGTTCTAAGAGTGATCAACGGACAGATGTTGAGGCTGGATCCTCCGTCGATCAGGACTCTAGTGATTAAGTAATCCTCGCATTGCACGGTGATGTGCAGGGCCTTGTTGTGACTCAGTCCTTCCGGTGGCAGCTCATCTTCATGGAAGGTGATTTTGTGCTTTTCCAGTATTTGCCCTACCATATTTACCATTTCGCCTCCAGTTATGTTGCTGGGCACATAAGCTTCGCTCAATATCTTCATCAAGTCATTTTTGTGTGCGTCAGAGCTCTGTAGAAGAGCTAGGATGGAGATCTGCGCTGGTGTTTTGTTCAACTGCTCAACGAGCGAATACTCCTTAGCTTGTATTTTTCTCCAAAGATCATCAGGCCCAGTTTCAGTAGTCCATCTAGAGGCTTGCTTACTGGACTCAGCTAGGTGCTCTAGAGTGTAAACCCTGCCTGTTCTAGTCATACCCTGCGCAGCAATTGCTTCTCCCGTCTTGGTCTTCCCTTTCCTCCTTGCTTCAGCTGTGTAATCCCATGGTATGGCATTTGAGTGGAACGATGTTATGTGTGACATTGCTATAGGAATAGGTACCCTTGGTGGTAACACCGCAACTTCGAAAGGTGCAGGTGCCTTCGGGACTCCAAACTCAACCTTAATTGGTCCGGGCGCCTTTGCAGAAGAAGGTGCTTCAAATTTGAGAGGTATAGACATATTTACTTCATCACCCTTGGAGGGCTGATTCTGCACAACAATTGGGTTAAGCGTGACCGTCGGTTTCTTTGGCTCATCGCCCTCAGCAATCAATCCTATCGACCCCTTGGGGTCCCAGTCATCTTCGATCTCGATCATGTGAATGTCTCCACCTTTGTGATCAGGCAGAGGGTTGTTGCGGACATTAGGAGCAGGCTCCTTTGCTACGATAACCTTATTGTCGATCAGAGTTTGAATCTTGTCCTTCAACGAGCGGCACTCGTCAATGGTATGTCCCTTCATGTCGGAGTGGTACGCACAGGTCTTATTAGGGTTGACCCACTGGGAAGGATTTTCTAAAGTTATGGTAGGGATAGGGGAGACGTAACCAGCAACATTAAGTTTCTCATACAGCTAGTTAATTGGCTCAGCGATGGCTGTATATTGTCTGGGAGGTCTGCGGTCAAAATTTGGTCTGGGTCTAGGGAAATTTTGGCGAGTGGGAGGTGATTGGTAGTGAGAGGGTTGGGCATTATAAGCTTGGTAAACAGGTGCAGGTTGAGAGTATCTGGGTGAAGTGGGTTGATATGTGGGAGGTGGATATGATTGGTAAACGGGTGGTGGATTTTGGTAAAAGGTTGCGGGTGCTTGGTAATTCGGGATAGGCTGATATGTAAGTGGAGGTGACGGGTAAGTGTGGTATTTTAGTGGTGATTTGGCTCCCTGTGCGACCATCACGGCACTCACATCCTTCTTCTTGGACGTGCCACCAGAATGTAAAGCCTTGTTGGTGGCTTGCAATGCTTCAAGATTAGTAACCATACCATTCTTAATGCCTTCCTCAATTCTTTCTCCCAGCTTGATGATATCGGAGAATTTCTGGCCCTCGATCAGCATCAACCTCTCATAATATTGTGGATCCTGAGCCCGGATGAAGAATCTGTTCCTCTTCTAAGGCCGGCCTGACCTTAGCAGCCTTTGATCTCCAATGAGTAGCATACTCGCGGAATGTCTCGGTAGGCTTCTTCTTCAAATTCTGGATGTAGAATACATCCGGTACATTCTCTGTATTGAATCGGAACCTATCCATGAAATCCGATGCCATACCTACCCAACTTGTCCATTTCTTGGGGTCCTAACTGATGTACCAGGATAAAGCATCCCCCTTCAGACTTCTCATGAAGAGTTTCATACGGATTTTCTCATTCCTTCCGACTCCGACCAGCTTATCACATTATGTCCTCAAATGGACTCTGGGATCTCCCGTGCCATCGAACATTTCGAACTTGGGAGGTTTGTACCCCTCCGGAAGTTCAACATCTGGTTGAATGCAGATGTCCTCATAATTTAGCCCCTCTATACCTTTGTTTCCTTCCATGCCCTGGACTCGGCTGGTCAACTTCTTGAGTTCTGCTGCCAAGTTTCTGATAAGAGAGTCCTTTTTGTCAGACTCAGGTGCACTTGAGATTGGTTGAGTGTAGTGGGGTACGGTATCTACGTAGATGGGAGTGTTGTGGAGGTGGTCGTTTGTGGTGTTCAGTGGTTCAGGAATGAGTAGTGGAGTGTTGTTTGGGGTGTGGCATGTGTTGCAGTGTTGAGCATAAGTGTGTTCCATCTGTGGTTGTGGGGTGTTCTGTGGAGGTGTGGAATTTTGAGCATTTGGAAAGTTGACATCAGGAGCGATGAGAGAGAATGATAAATTTGCCAAGTTCCGAACTTGGTCCAGTTCTTCTCGAAACTTCAATAATTTTCGCTCAAGTTGGGCAGCAGTTTCCTTAGAAATCGGGGTACCTTGAGGAATCTCAATTCTTTCAATTTCCTTTCTGGCACTTGAATCTCCCATTCTATCTTTGTTCTTCTTACGGATAGGAATCGGAGGAGGAGGAGGTGGAGGGCCCTTGGATCTTGTACTGTATGATGATGGTGCCAGAATGCACGAACTAACCTTTGGGGAGGGGAATAATAAAAGAAAAGAAAAACAAAAAAGGTAACAAGTTAGTGCGGATTATGAGGAAAAAATGTTGCAATATTTAAACACATTGTGCAAGGATGTAAATCGTGTCCTAATTTGGGTGCCTCGTTGTGCCCGAGGTTGGCCTAGCGACAAGTTAATTTGGAGAACTTATAATGCTAAATGCCTCATTTTATTGACAAAAATAAGACGAATCCCAAAACGACACTAAAATAGCGGAAAGTAAAAAAGTCACTAATGGCCATTGGCCTTATTACATTAAAAGCGAAAAGAAAGACTCCTAACTACTTGGTCCCAGAAGGACCTTCTTCAGGTTGAATGTTCTCATTGATCAAGTCCTCCAGCTCGCGCAGATTTTCCAGTAAAAATGCTATCGCCGGACGTTCTCTTTTGCCTTCCTCAGCATTTTGACAGTCGATGACTCTTTTCCTCACTTTCCCTTCAAATTCCAGCAAGCTGTACTCCAGGTATTCTAGCTTCTCACTAGCCTTGGTGACTCTCTCTTTCCATTCGTTGATTTGGTTGCTCGATGTGAGGTTTCTCCACCAAGTCTGCAAGAGTGAAGGTATGTTTACCATACCGAAGTCAGGAACTTTCTCATTCATTTTCTGCAAAACAAAAGGGTTAAGACCTCACCCCCACCGGACTCAACTATTTAATACTAATAATCAGCATAAAAAGCATTTAGTTCTCCACATAAATGTACAGAATATGGTGGTGTCCGTTTGGGTTTCAAGGAAACCCAGTGGACTTCGGACAAGGCTATCTTAATGAGTCATTATGTGGACAACATAACTGACTCGGCTAGGTTTGACCATGATGCATGCACAGTTAAACAGAGTAAAGTTTCTATTGGGGTATTAGACAGGTACCCTTGAGCGGACAACTCAAGAGGGAAAGGCACGGAACCGTCGACTGCACCGCTGATCGACTGGTTTTACCGCAAATATGCCTTTGCCGAATTTAAAGGGTGATAATATTGGAAGAGCGCAACCACTCATTATAAGCGTTACTATGGTATTTGTTTGGCACGAGTGGAATATGATGTTGAAGATGCAGTTTACAAGAATGAAACAAATTGACATGTATTTCCACGTTCATAAGATAAATGATTACAATAATTGCAGTAATCACAACAGTATTGAAATAAAGCAGTAAAGGAAAGCAGTTAAAGGAAAGAAAAGACATGAAGAGCCAAGTCAGTTTCGTAGTGAAAGAATAAAAGACAGTAAATAAAGTAATTAATGAGATAGTAAAATCACAAGCAACATGCAATGGTAAAAGCCTAAAGAAGTTCCCCAGCAGAGTCGCCATGCTGTCGACGCCCCCTTTTTCTATGGGCCGAAATCGGGTATACAACATTGGGAGGACAACTCTATTCCCGTTCGAGAATTGGGTTTGGGAATTTTGAAGATTCTCCACCTAATGATTATAGTGCATTAGGACACTTTAAGAAAGGTTTGAGTTGGAAAAACCAGAGTTCGGGTAAGGGCTAGAAATTATCTCGAGGGAAGGTGTTAGGCACCCCTCAAGATCCACTAGTGTGGTCCCGGCCATGTTACAATTGTGACTTTACAAGTAAACAATCAAGGCTCAAATAAGGACTTGAATACAACATTGCAATTAGGTTGAAAACTTTTGAAGGTAAGTAGAGAGGACAGAAATTTATGAAAAAAGATTTGAATGGTTTCACGAGAAGAGATGAAAGCAAATAAGGGGAGGGGGGTCCTAGGTTTACGATTAATATGGATCACTTCAATGCAATACCCAACAATCACTCCTCAAAAAGAGGGGTCACATGTGATATTAGCGCATCGGTCATCATCTCCATATCTACCCTTCCCACCCCGTTAAGGTATTAAAGCGCAGAAAGTATCGTTACTTACTGCATGCTATTACCCGTCTCAATCCTATCAGTCCCGGAGGCATATGGGACTACTAATCCTAAAGGGGAGGGAGCTGGGGCTTTTGCAGTTTTTTAAAAACGATAAAATTCTAAGGCGACATTCAAAGCATATACAACAAGTATTGGGAATGCAAGTAAGCAGATATGACTCAAATAAACCTCCTTAAATTAGAGAAAATCATATAGTTTAGCATGTCTTACACGTACTGATTAGGTCTGAATTAAACTTAAACATTAAGGCAGGCTGATTTATCACATATTTTCAGATAAGAAGTCTGAATTAGGCCTGCCTGCTGGTTGTAATTATCAAAAACTGATGCAATTATAGTTTTTACCCTAAAGCTTGCCTAAGTGTTAAACGGAACCTATAGGCATGATATCTATTAGTTTCAGAAAAAAAGAAGTAAACTGATTGCAGAAAAAGAATTGTCAATTACAGGGACATAAGATTTGCAGGCGTTAAACATTTTTGCTACTGATTTTAGGCTTATAAGCGTGTTGACAATTCAGGTTTGGTTGATAGCTCCTATAGGCATGCTTTCTAGGCGTTACTGATTTTAAGCGCTGTTATTGTCATGCAGAAATCCTATAGGCAGATCATCTATATGCAGTTAGTTATTTAAATCTTATAAACATGTTTGCCTAGTGACAGATGCATATGCAAAATGCAGGAAGTCCTATAGGCATATTACCTATATGATATGCAGGATTTCAAAAATGACTTATAGACATGGTATCTATATGAAGTGCAGAAAAACCTATGAGCATGGTATCTACATGAAATGCAGAATTTCAGAAGTATAGGAATTCCCTATGAACATGGTATCTACATGAGATGCAGAATTTCAGAAGTATAGTAATTCCCTATGAACATGGTATCTACCCCTTTGCATGCAGGACTGACCCTCCCTTTTTCACTAACACCCCAGCAGTTTATTACAAGATTATTACAGACCGGAATGAATAAGAAAAAGATAAGAAATATATCAGAAATTAAAGATTCCAACCAAGGAGAGCTTAATTCAGACCCCAGGTCTGAAATATAAAATAAACCAACTTCCAAAGATCATATTTCCAAAGCCTTTCTCTTATTTGGGATGTGTCAAAGTTCCAAAGAGCTTCAAGAACTCCAGGCAATGCTTACACCCCCAAATATCATTACAGAATCAGATTATAGTGCAGTGTGGAAGGGTCATCCCTCAAATGTCCAAGCTTAGAGGGAACTCAAAGTCCTTAGGCAAGGCTCATAGGAGGGGGGGGGGCAAAACTTAGAGGCTAGGAGTAAGTGCAAGTGCAATATAGGGGAATTAGGGGAAGTCCAACGTAAACTGGTGGTCATACCCAACAATAAGGAGTGCTGGCACACCCTAACCAGTCTACTAGGCCACATTTTGGGAGTTAAGATCCATTAAGGATCAGGTTCATACCTGAGCAGCAATTTGGATACTGCTAGGCCATAAACCTTAACTCAAACACATAGAAGGGAGTAGGGGTATGGGGAATTCACAACAAATAGCAGATGCAAAGAGAGAGTAGCATATTCAATACAGAACATGAATAGGAAAGTAGCCAAGAGTGTAGCAACTGTAAAGTAAACACATAGGGATGATGCTGGAATCAAAATTAGGACATACCAATTTTAAGGAAACAAATAAGTGAAAGCAGAAGTCTTGTAAGCCAAACTGCAAGCAAGCAGTACAAAAGATCTCAGAAGAGAGTAGAGAATTGAAAGAGTATTGTAATTGAGAGTGTGTGTGTAAGAGTATGCAATTCAAAGTGTGTTCAAGTGCAGAAGGGTAGTCCCCTTTTATAGTGCAGAAACAAGTAAGAAAAGGTAAGGAAATAGTTTGAAATCAATCACATAAAGTCTCCGTTGGTTAAGGGATTCTGATTTCGAATGGGCATAAGACAATTAAGGAAAGAATTTGATTAAAACCTTTTCCAAAGTAACATAATAAGGGTAAATATACAGGGTTTATTTAAGGCAAAAGTCCAATGGTACATGGTTTGTGAAAAATAAGGAAAGGGAATCAATCAAACAACCAGTAAAATCAATGCTGCAAGCTTTGTTCGAATGAACCAAATCAGAAAAAGGGTAAAGAAAGGTTCAATTAGGGGAAATCAGTAACAATCAAGTAAACACCATTAAAGGAATTCGGAATCAATTAGTAGTTGGCAAAACCTTTTGAAAGAAGAGTTCTCATATATAAAGCACACAAATATGTGAATCAAGAAGAGGCTGTCAAATTATTTAGAAGAGAGTTTAATCGAAGAGAAGTTTAGAATTATAAGCAAAAAGATATAGGTTTAATTTGCAGACTCATAGTGAGTCTGAGAGTTTAGGGTCCCAAAGTGGAGCCTTAACTCGAACACAAAAATCAAAATCGTCAAAGGAAACCCCCAAATCCTAGGGTTTCAAAATTGAATCAGACATGAAAGTGAGAAAGCAAGTCATTTGTTTCAGAGTCTCAACAAAACAGATATGATAACATGTTTGGATGGCAAAGGAAGAAAAATCATGAAGAACATATTTGAGAAAACTTGGAAGCTAAACAAGTTCAGAAGAAGGAGATAATACAAACGTGAACACAAGTGGATAAAGCATGTAAGAACATGAACAGAGTCCAGTAAACAAGATCAAATAACTTAACAGTAAGCACACATAGTAAAAGAGTAAATAAAACTAAGCAGTGATTAATAGGAGTAACATGCATAGCAGAAAAGAAAAGGTAGAAGACAGTACATGCGTAATAAAGAGTAATCACACCAGCGGGGTATGGACAAACACACATAAAGTAAAGAAGAAGAAAAATCAGAAAGATTTTTTCCAAAAAATCCTTTCAGAAACCCTAAAATCTAAGAGAAACGATTTTGAAAAGAAACTTTTGGGGAAAACACTTTAGATGGCAAGAAAAACATAGATACAGTATAGATCTAAGAAAATAACGATGAAAGGACCTTGAATAGCTTAGGGTTTCGGAGAAACCCTAGAAATGAGAAAGGCTTGGAAACAGGTCAGATCTTGAGTCGGAGAGGTCAAGAATCAGGCTCATGAGTCTTGAATATGCTGGAGCATGGCCGGAGGAGCCATGAAATCAAAGGTCTGAGAAGATCGGAGAGGGAATCGTCGAGATCAGGCCTCGAAATCTTCGAACAACCCTGGCTTACCGGTGAAGATAGGTGAGTACCAACTATCCATGGCCTGAAAAGCCATGGATTCCGGTGACCAATGGTTGAAAAGGGGTAGGAGGAGGATAGGGTTTCAGAGAGTTTTTGAGAGGATTTGAGAGGGTTTGGGATTCAAAGGCGGCGGGCCAGGTGAGAATGAGGGATTAGGGTAGTCACCTGTGTTTAATTATAGTAGGGCGAATAGTGGTCGTTGATCCGAATGATCAACGGCCTAGATTTAAGAAGGTAGGTGGGGAACCGGGTTGGGTCATTTGAGTTGGGTTAGGGGTTGGGTCAAAAGGAATTGGGCTGGTCCGAATTTGAGTTTGAAATTGGGTCAATTTTAAGCTAAAATTGAAATGTAATGGGGCTACGATTGAAACGAACTGAGGCCAAAATTTAAATAGCCAGTTTTCCCTTTTTATTTTATAAAAATAGTAAAAAATGATTTTGAAAGCAAATTAAAAGCACTGGATCCGTTAATAGTATATAAATATTAATTAAAAAATATTGGAACCAGTTTCATAATTATAAAATGCTATTAAATCTTAATGTAGGCTAAAATTGCAATTATATGCAATTTACCTTTTAAAATACCAAATTAATTTGTAAAAATATATGAAAAGTAACCTACCTATATTTTGGTATAAATACTAGAATAAAATAAGTTATTTACCAAAGTGATAATTTTGGGAATAATTATTGAGCAATAAATCAATTTAAAAATCTTTTAAAAAAATGGAAAAATACTAAAACACTTGGGCATACTTATATATATGTATGTATATGATATTTGAAAGTATTTGTATGTAAAAGAAATACATAGGGAAAAATTGGGTATCAACAGTAGGGTTAGCCGGGTAAGCTGATGGTGGTTGTCCTTTAGCCCAGGCCTGATACATTTCAGCCATTTGTTGTTTCAATTTGTACATCTATTCTTTCATGGCATTGACATCCAACTCTTTTTCTTCTCTCAAAGGATCGATGACACTGGTGTCTACATCTGGGATAGACATGATTATTTCACCTTTGGATCTAGTTTGGTATGGGTGAGTTGCCAGTGTGCTTAGGTGAACTAACTGCTTAAATTCTGGGGACAACAACAAAACTTGTTAGTGATTAGAGTTTTAACAAATAGGCAACCGCACATAGGAATGCAATGCTCCTAGGCAACTAGTCATTTCTATCATGTATTTGCTCGGTTGCTTGTGTCATCCCGATTTTTCTTTTTTATGACCTTTCTCTTTTATTGTTACTCACACCTATCTTTTATTCCCTTTTTTTATTTTTCCATTTTATTCTTTTCTTTTGGTTGTGGTCGAATCTTATGGAGATTGCCTACGTATCATGACCCCACATGAATCAGACGGAGCATAGTTCTGGGGATAAAGTGTAAAAATGAATAACAAAATATTTTCAATTCTTCTCATAAAAAGGAAATTCTTTGCATTACAACGATTTAAAGCTAAAAGACTCAAAAAGGAAAACAACAGACTCCAACAGAAAAAGAAAGGTACAGACTCAAGTAAAATCAAGAATACATTAATGCTCCTGGTGCCCGCGGGACATCATTCGGTCTCGCCGCGGGCCTAAATACGAGATCCCCTTGCAGTCGCTCCAAATCACTCATAACTTGGCGGATGAAAGTCATCACTGCAGCGAAAAAGGTGGTACGAGTCATGTCCTCGCACGCTTGGCACTTCATGGTAATGTAGTCAGCGATGGTTCTGATCCGTTCTCTAATTCTGCCTTTTTCCTGACGCAACCGCCCTATCTGCTAATTCCGGGCTTCTAACACTTGAGAGTCATGAAGCTGTTGATTTTGCAACTACTGCATTCCTTCCTCCATCTGAGCCATCAGGTCATAATAGTGCTCCCTATCAGCTTTGAAATCTTTAGCCTGCTTGACTGCCTCATTCTCGAGAGTGGCTATCTTTCTTCTTAGGATAGTGATGGTCCTTTCATAGTTCCTCTTCATTTGTTGCACAAACCATGCCCGCTCTTCTGCCTTCTTTGTCCATTTTTCCCGGATTTTCGCTAGACCAGCTTCAGATTTTTCCAGGTCTTCTTGATACTCGAGGGCTTTCTTTTTCAGACCGCTTATGAGTATTTTATCAGCCCGGCTACTTTCCGGGTTTCTGGCAGCTATTTTCATCTTCTGGATCTGAGCTTTGAGGGCCTCATTTTCCTGAGCTAGTTTTTTCTTTTCTCCCTTGTCTGCAGCGGCTTGGACACCCTTTTCAAACTGAAGCTCCATGACTCGCCTTTCCAATAGGCTTATTTTGGCCCTATACTCATTTTCTTTGGTCAGCCAGTCCCATTGCACCTGTGCCCCATCAGTGAATTGTTGGACATTGGGTCTCTTTGCGGGCCTCTCGGGGATCTGGAATCTTTTGCCGAACCAGGCAATGTACTTAGGGTCCACTTCACCTCTAGCTAAATCTCGCACCATGGTCTTAGGTTCAATAAACCTACATTCATTCCATATCTGGCAAATTTTCCCTTTTGGAAATGCGGCTTTTGGGCCAAGTTCAATGGCATATTTACTCAAATATTCATCTTTGGGGACAGTTTAAAATCTTCCTAATTGGCGCAAAACCCTAAAAGGAGCATAATGCTGGATGCTCCGGATGCCCATCAAGAGGATATAACATACTTCAGCTGACGTGTACACTACTTCGGTGACAGGAAGCCATCCGAATGCCCACTCAATTTTATCAGCAGTCAAGGATCTCAAATGTGTAAGCCAATCTTTAGTTCCTTTGGATAATTCAATACCTGCCACCCGGCTTCCGAATTCTTCAATGCAGCTCAAACCGGTCAAACCGTAATTCATATACCCAACCCGGTGGTAGAGATGTTCTTGCATCCATAATTGTAACAACAAATTACAGCCTTGGAAGAACTTTCTCCCTTCCCGACAGATAGTCAAGGCTCAGTAGATTTCAGATAAGATTAGAGGAACCACAGTGTTGTTGGCTTTCTTGATTGCAACATCGATCATTCCCACAAGATCTATCTCTATATTACCATCTTTTCGCGGACAAACCACAACACCCAAGAAGGCTACCATAAAAGCTAAACCTCGCCTTGCCTCCCATTTGTCTTTATTTCCGGCATGGGTTAGACCAGTGTTCGGTTCTTCAAAACCTCGGGGGTTACCATACCGATGATACAACAACTAGAGCGTGCAATACCCTTTAGATAAGTTCTCGTCCTGAATATCCCGACTAATACCCAGGAAATCCAGAAATCTATGGGGAGATACCGGTCTTGGTGCCAATGGGTAACGACTTCTAAGGTTTCTGTTAAGGCCTGCATAACCTGCAACTTCCTCTAATGTAGGTGTAAGCTCAAAGTTAGAAAAGAGGAACACATTGCGAGTCGGGTCCCAAAAAGGTATTAAAGCATCAATTATGTCCAGCCTTGGCTTGACATTCAATAGTCCGACGAGGCCTCCCAGAACTTTTACCACTGTTTCTCTACTGCCTTTTTCTAGATCATTCCACCACATATGGAGCTTTAAGAGGATCTCATTAAGGACTGTGAAGGGTTCAATTTCGTTTGTGCTCATCCTGCATATTTATTAAGGTGATTATTTTGACCCAAAAAGAAAAAGTAACATCATTTTTCAAAATTTTTTTCATTTCAAAAACAAACTTGGTTTCGCAAATACGGCCTTTCAGCACTTCGGGGAAGAAGATTCTAAGGTTGTGCCTGCTAACCGTTAAAAATAATCCCAGGTGGCTGTTCTTGAAAAAGCAGCCTTCCGGCGCCCTTTGGGGACATTCGGCTTATTTTAAACAAGAATGGCATTACCCGACTTATTTGTGACACAGATCAAAATTTTGTTGTTTTTGGGCTATTCTTGCAAAAAGGGAAAGTTGGACCCGATGAGGGTTGCCTACATATCCCACATCCGGTGAGAATTAAACTGGCATAGTTCGGGCAAATAAAACTATTTTTGAAAACAAAACTCTTTTTTTTCATTTCATTTTTCTCAAAAAAAATAAAATTTCGGCGGTGTTTCAGTACTATTTGGACATTGATTTTTTCAAAACAGGTGATTAACTCACTCAACCCTTATACCGCTATTTTATTTTCCAATTTTTCTCTCATCATTCAAAAGTTGGTCTGCATGCGAACCCAAAGCAAATAAATGCACAAGTAGCCACGTAAAATATGCATCAATATGGTCTTTAATTATGGGTACACCTATCCTAGATGGACCCAACTCCTGTGTTGAGTCCCCTAAGTCAAATGCACATGATGCAATCAACGTTCCTATTAGGGATCCGGCATGAGGCTGAGTTATTCTAGGTTTAAAACCTGGGTTTATTGTTCTAGATCTGGCTTATCCGAGCGGACAACTCGAGCCGGGGGAGGGGGCAGCGTACTGGGAGTGCAGAAGCTTCACCGGCTTTGCAACTTGTCCGAACCTCGTTTTAAAATGGGATAAGACTCTAGACAGAAGAGAAGCCACACGAAGTGCACCCTTCTCCATGATTTAGAAGACTTAGAAAGAAGAGGGTTTCGGAACAGTTTTATATACAATTCAAGCAATATCAAAGCGGTAAAAAGCAGCATTTAGCACATTAGATTCAAATATGTAAAAATCAGATAATAAATAAAAGCCAATTATAACAGTTATTCCAAGCTCGAATTCTGAACCGTGAACTAGAAGTTCTGGGTTCTGTCCCCAGCAGAGTCGCCAGTGTTGTCACACCTCCTTTTTACCTACACCTCCGGAAGGGTATAAGGGAGTTTTTCCAATTAAAGGACAATCGAAACGGGATTTATTTCAATTAAAATTCATAGTCGCCACTTGGGATAGTTTAATGGTATCCCAAGTCACCGGTTCAAGTCCCGAATCGAAGAAAAGATTGACCCTGTACTACAATCTGCGAGCCAGAAATCAGGGTAAGGAATTTTGTTAATCCGGGAGAAGGTGTTAGACATTCCCGAGTTCCGTGGTTCTATCACGGTCGCTCAACTATTATTATTGGACTATTTATCTGATTTAAAATATTTTTGAACCTATGTGCATTTTAACTTTAAAATCGCTTTAATTAATTTTAGGGAGATTTCAACATCATCTAAAACGCGTCTTGAACCACGTCACATGAATGCACCCGCAGTCCACAACACATTTTATCTAATGTTGTTGAGATTTGAATTTGGGTCACATAAATGCGCACCCGAGTTAGGAAGGTAAATTATTAAAATGACGCGCCTAAAGCAACTACACATTTTTTTAAGTTTGCGAGGACCATGGAAATTCCACTATGTAGCACGCCCCGAATTCTAAGGATCAAAACAAGATTAGTTGAACGAGGGCCATACAATTGAGATTTTTCTTCGGCACATCACACCTCGATTTATTACGGAGATTGTACTCAACCAAAGCAAACGATGGATGTTCAAGATTATTTCTTTCCTAAATTTGAGGTTATTAAACGTCAAGGAATTATTAAAATTAATTGGATTTAAACGTGAGTTCCACTAAATGGACACAGGATTTGAGTGTATTTTCCTTGGAATCAATGATCTTATTATATGTTAATAAACCACTTTTAGCAAATTGAAAGAAAATCTGCTTTATCCAACTTAAGAAAACAAAACAGTGGTTACTTCTTTAAATTTTACAAAGGCCACTTCCAAATTTTAACACAAAACCATGGGATCAAATGGACATAATAACTGGAATAGCAATTCCAAATACATATGACAAGAAACCAATATTTTGCAACTAATTAATAAACTCAACAGTAAGATTATACTAGTTCACAAATCCATTCACTAGCAATATTAATCTAAGCCGAAACACATCGCTAAAGAAAATAGCATGGAACATCGAAATTTAGCAATATTGATCTAAGCCGCCATTCCCATTTTTTGAAAGATCCAAAAAAAGTACTCTAAAAAAAATTCAGCAAAGTAATTATTCTGTAAGTTTAAGTTTTAAGCTTATTGTGTATGTGATATAAAATGAAATCTCTGCATTTGACCAATCATTAGTCACCTGTGGACTTTAGCCCCATGTAAGCTGCTATAAAAATGAGACGAAGTCCTTAGCTGTATAAATCCTAAGCCGAAAATAGATCAAACCAAACATAAATCAACTCCTTCTAACGTGGATTCTATACTAATCACATTGATAACTTAAATTTGAACATGCTCCTTTCGACAATACAAATATAGAAGCTGGCCTACATAGTGATCGTCAAATGGACTAATTATCCAATCTTATGGACACATACGACTTTCAAACATTACCAGGCGTTTAACATGACTTTTCATGCACCTTTGATGCTCCACAATGAACTACCAAGCTAATACTACTACAACAGTCCATACTCAGAACAAACGGAAAGAAATATAAGAAGATTAAGCTAAGGTAAACAGTTCCGAAAGTACAGAAACATTGAATAACCAACTGCATTAGTACAAATCTCTATTTAAAGGAACCAATCTTCATATTTATTCATTCTCATACTTTGGAAGGTGATATGAATACCTGGAAATGAAAGTAAAAAGGGGTAAGATGCAGCAGTAGCAACAACAGGGCTCAGCAATAGAAATAAACCAAGGGAAACCAGTTTTTTGAGCTAAATTCCAACCAGTAAAAGGATCAAATGATACTTAGTAAACAAAATGCAGTCAGAACTTGAACCAAACACTTGAAAACCAGCAAATTCAAATCATTTTTTTACCTCTGGTTATTCAGGAATTGTTTTAGAAATGAAAAACCTCAAAAATCTCAGAAATTTTAATGGAATAGTAAAATTTGTATTTTTCAGTATTTCTCGATCCTCTTCTCTTTAGTGTGTTGTTTTCTTAAATAGGCAATGAGAAATGCCCTTAGGATTCACAGAATGCCCTTTCAACATTTAAAAATTCGATTCCACTCAATTCTTATGGCTTTAAATTATTCAGTAGTGAATTGTTATCCCTGCCATTATAGAAGCTTCTCAATTGAGTGACCACTTTAAGCTTATACTAATCAATTCTTATCAACACAAGAAAACAAGAATTTAAACCAAATTATTAAACTAATCCTAATTATTCTGACTAAACCTAGAAAACGAAGGACTCAGAGGTTACCATAATTAACCGAAAAAATCAAGAATTCAAATGACATGAATAATAGCTAAAGAAGCTCATGAATAAACCAGACCAAATCGACAAACAATTTTTAGTTCGACACAGAAACTAAACTAAAAAAATCACAAATCGAATCCGACCAAATAACCGTTCTAAAAATAAAAGAAAGGAGTAGAGGAAGATAATAAAAAGAATTAGAAAAACTAAAATTAGGACACCTACCTCCAAATGATTGAACCCCGTCTTGAATTAGACCTTCAATTTTTGAATTTGAAGCCGGAATAGACCTTAATCGAGTGTTCTCGACTGAGAACACACAACTAAGGTCGATTTCGACCTCAAACCTTCAAATATCTAACCGATTTGAAGTTTGGGATTTTAGGGTTTCTCTAAGATTCGAACAGTTCTGGTGTCATTCGAAGGGCGTGAAGTGGGGATTTGGAAAGAGGGTAGTGAGATGGTTCTGGGGTATCAATTTGGGGTTGTTAGGAGACGGCGCCGCTACCGGAAGGCTAGGGTGAATGGTGGCGGCTGCTAGGGTTCATAGCTAAAAATCAAGATTTGAAACGTTCTAGGGGTGTTCGAAGGAAACTAACTACGGATTTGGAAAGAGGGGGGTGAGGAGGCTTTGTGGTGTGGAGTTGATGGTGAATGGAGCTGGCGCCGCCGGCTTAAAGCGGTGGAATTTTAAAGCGGCTTCGTTTAGGGTTTGAAGGAGACAGGAGTGAAGGTGGGGGGGCTTGAGGGGTATTAGATATATTAAAATTATTGATTCAATCAGGGCCGTTGGATGATTGGAATCCAACGGTTCTGATTGAATCAATAATTAAAACGGGGTCGTTTTAATCGAGTGGGGTTGGACTGGTTCGGAGACGGGTTGGGTTATGGATGAGACGGGTAATGGTTGGGAATCTGGACCGTTTGATCAAACTAGTTCCATGGTTCAGATTAAGACACACGAAATGACGTCGTTTGGATGAAACTGGAGACGGACCGGGTTGGGGGAAGGTCTGGGCCGGTTTTTGGGGTAGGTATGGACTGATTAGTGTTTGGGCCTGGTATTTGTTTTAATTAGAATGGTCCAAGACCTTATTTTTCTTTTCTTTTCAATTTTTCTTTTCCTTTCTTCCCTTTTTTTTCAAAATTAAAAATAAATCCTAAATTTAACTTATAAAACTCAAATTAACTTAAAAAATACTAATTAACTCTAAATAATAATTATCATAAATAATTAAATACTAAATTAAAAGAAAATCACACAATTTGACTAAAAATACAAAAAATATGTTATTATTTTTTTTGAATTTTCATTTTTGTAAAACACCTAATTATTAAATAATTCAAAAAATGTAAAAATCAAATCCTAAATGCAGATACTATATTTTTGTATTTTTAATGCGTTAATAAAATTAAACATGTACACAAACATATGCAAACAATCAGGAAAATAGCATAATAATTCCTAAAAATAACACATAATTAAAGAAAAGACCTAATTTTGGGTATTCTTTTGGAGTAATTCGTATGAAGCAAAATTCACATGCTCACAACATCAAGTAGAGATATTAAATACCAATTAGCATGAGAAAAATGCAACTCAATGCCTGCATGTCAAATATACATGCCAAAATAAATAACATCACAATTGAATCATCAAGTATGCACAATATCAGCACGTTCATGGCTCTTGGTACAAGTACTCTTCAATCATGCTCTCAGCACTCTCACGGTGCCTGGTGCAGTGCCCTTAAATTGTAACAAACGTACCCACTCAGGATTGTATGGGTGCCAACATAAGTCCCCCACTGAGCACACCTCGTGTGCCTGCACTCATAAGGGTTAAAGTAACATGAGATTTCACCTAAATTCGAAGGGTCGGATCCTAGCCCTAGCGCTAATCGGATCTAAGTCACGATCAATATCATTAGCCCAATATAGGGTCTTGACGCTAGCGTCACATCACTATCAATATCAATCACGGCACTATGGCCCAAGATTAGTAATCAATCCACTCAATATATGGACCAAAACCAGTCACCAATCTCCCCAGGTCTCTATATGCCACCATCTCACAGTATCATAATCAAAATATCGCACGGAATCTATCAACAGGCCACAACTCAGTTCCAAATGGTGTCTCACACAAGGACACCAACAATATGTCTGATACCATATAAAAAGTGCATAGAGATAGAGATATAACACGCGTACATAATATCATGACCGAAAAATATGATTACAGCTAGGGAAAATAGCTCAACATAGCAAGAATAGCCCTACCACGTCTGTAACAGATATACAATAACCTAGAAATGATTTCTAGCATGAATAATATCTCATGTAGTCATACAAATGGAGGAAACAGTGCATCAAAGAGGCATGATAGCAAAACAGACATATAATAGCCTAAGGTCTACCTAGACCATGAAAAACCACAGCACACACATATACACTTATCGTCTCACATATGTGTCACCCCGAACATATAACAATTTTCTAGCATACGGGGGAAATACTCACAATCCAAGCTCAGACAAGATACTTACCTCATCCGGCTAGTCTTCAACGTCAAATCGCATCAAAAACTTCGTTCTAGCCCTCCAACCACGCAATTCCAAGCCAAACATCAACCAAGAAAGTCAATCAATACAATAGGAAGTGAACCCAAACCATAAGCTTCGATCTTTGAAGAAATCCCAAAAAGTCAATAAAAGTCAACCCCGGCCCGCGTGCCCGAAATAAAAATAAATACCTAAATTCAATGACCTATAATTTACCGAGTTCAAATATATAATTAGATTCCAAAATTGAGTCCAAAAAAATCAGTACTCAAATTCCCAAAATACACTCTCTTAAAGCGTAGACATAAACCCTAACTTCACTTTAAATTCCAAGTTCTAGGTGTATAAATCCATGGTGAATCAATATATAAAACCAAATCGAAGTGAAAATTTCTTACCTCCAATGTAGTAGTGAAATTGCTCTTAAACAATCTCCTCTTTTCGAAATCCAAGGCTCAAAATATGGAAGAATGGGTAAAATCCCAAAAATGGGCAACTTATATACTCTGCCCAGTAGTATTCTTCGTGATCACAGAAAAGCCTTCGTGATCGCTATGTATAAATTAACACCGCCTCTGACCCTTCTATGTGAATGTGGCCAATACCATGTGAACGGGAAGGACAACTAACCTCACCACTCCGCAAACGCGAGAGACCATATGCGAACTACTATTGTCTAACCTCCACCAATTCTTCACGAACGCGATATCAATCCCCACAACACTCTGCGAACACGAGCTCCTTCCTGCTAACACGATGCATAACTTCCAAATGGCCAAAATTCTTCTCTGGGATCGTGAGCCTTTTTTCGTGATCACGATGCACTGCAACACAACAATACATCAGCTATGCAAAACGCAACCGAAATAGTCTGAAACCACCCCAAAACATACTCGAGCTCCATGGGACTCTGTTCAATTATACCAACAACTCCAAATCTATTATCAAACTTATCCAAAGGCTCAAAATACTACAATGACATCAAAACTAAGAATCGAAGATAAAATATTTCTCTTAACTTTTCAAACATTTCAATTTTGCTAAACTCGGTCAAATCACACTTAGACACTCCGGATCATAACCAAACTTCGCACAAAAATTTTAATAAACTAAACGAACCCAACCAAGGTCTCAAAACCACAATAAAAATCCGATAATACCGAGGTCAACTTCCACTCAAACCTATGAACCTTTTGAACCACCGAAAGTAATGCTAACTCTCAAGATGAATGTGTCGGATCGTTACATTCTCCTCCAATTAAATATATGTTCGTTGCCTCTCGAATATCGAAACCACCCATACACCCATCAAGTCCTTAGGTCTCAATATGCCACAATCGCACAGTATCATAATCAAAATATCGCACAGAATATATCAACATGGCATAACTCAATTCCAACTAGTGTCTCACACAAGGACACAAACAATATGTGTGATACCATATAAAAAGTGTATAGAGATAGAGATATAACATGCGTACATAATATCATGACCGAAAAATATGACAGCTAGGAAAACTAGCTTAATATAGCAAGAATAGTCCTATCATGTCTGAAACAATAGCACATAACCTAGAAATGATTTCTAGCATGAATAATAGCTCATGTAGTTATACAAATGGAGGAAACACTGTATCAAAAAGGCATGATAGCAAAACAGGCATATAATAGCCTAAGGTCTATATAGATCATGAAAAACTACGGTACACGCATATACACGTATCGCCTCGCATATGCGTTACCCCCAACATATAACAAGTATTCTAGCATACGGGGGAAATACTCACAATCCAGCTCATGCAAGATTCTTACCTCATTCGGCTAGTCTTCAACGTCAAATCGCATCAAAAACTTTGTCTAGCCCTCCTATCAGGTAATTCCAAGCCAAACATCAACCAAGGAAGTCAACCAATACCATAGGAAGTGAATCCAGACCATAAGCTTTAATCTTTGAAGAAATTCCAAAAAGTCAATAAAAGTCAACCCCGGCCCGAGTGCTCGAAATAAGAAAATAAATACCTAAATTCAGTGACCATAATCTATCGAGTCCAAATATATAATTAGATTCCAAAATCGAGTCCCAAAAAAATCAGTACTCAAATCCCCAAAATACACTTTCTTAAAGTGTAGACATAAACCCCAACTTTCACTTTAAATTCCAAGTTTTAGGTGTATAAATCCATGGTGAATCAATATATAAAACCAAATCCAAGTAAAAATTTCTTACCTCCAATATAGTAGTGAAATTGCTCTTAAAAATATCCTCTTCTCGAAGTCCAAGTCTCAAAACATGAAAGAATGGGTAAAATCCCAAAAATGGGCAACTTATATACTCTGCCCAGTAGTATTCTTCTTGATCGCGGCAAAGCCTTCGCGATCGCTATGCATAAATTTACACCGCCTCTGACCTTTCTACGCAAATGCGGCCAATACCATCCGAATGGGAAGGACAATTAGCCTCACCACTCTGCAACGCGAGGGACCAGATGCGAACGACAATTGTTCGACCTCCGCCAACTCTTCACGAACGTGATATCCATCCCCACAACACTCTGCGAACACGAGCTCTTTCCTGCTACCGCGATCCAAAACTTCTAAACTGACAAAATCCTTCTATGGGATCGTGAGTCTTGCTTCGCGATCACGATGCACTGCAACACACCAACACATTAGCTATGCAACACTTAACCGAAATGGTCCGAAACCACCCCAAAACACACTCAACCCCCACAGGACTCTGTTTAATTATACCAACAACTCCAAATATATTATCAAACTTATCCAAAGGCTCAAAACAATAAAAATGACATCAAAACTAAGAATCGAAAACAAAATCATTCTCTTAATTTTTCAAACATTCAATTTCACCGAACTCGTTTGAATCACACTTAGACACTCCGGATCACAACCAAACTTCGCACAAATTTTTAATCAACTAAACGAACCCAACCAAGGTCTTAAAACCACAATAAATGTCCGATAATATCGAGGTCAACTTCCAGTCAAACCTATGAGCTTTTTGAATTTTCATATTGCCAACTTTCGACAAATAGAGCCAAAGTTTTCTAGAAACATCCAAATTCAAATTCGAACATACGCCAAGTCCAAAATCACTATAAAACCTATTGAAATAATCAAATTCTGATTCCGAGGTCATTTACTCAAAAGCCAAATCTTGGTCAACTCTTCCAACTTAAAACTTTTAAAATGAGAATCACCTTTCTAAATCAACCCTGAACCTCTCGAATATCAAAGCCAACCATACACGAAATTCAAAGCATCATATGAAGATAATAAAAGTCTCAAACCGCCGAACGTAATGCTAACTCTCAAGACGAATGGTCGGATCGTTACATTCTCCTCCAATTAAATATATGTTCGTCCTTGAATGTACTAAAAGTCATTCCAAAGCTTCCAAAACTACTATATAACTCATCATACATATACCCATGGATAATCTCACGTCACCACAAACAATATAGGCCCATTAACACAATTCAGACCGAAGATTCTTCATTCAACCTTAGCTTAAAATGCATAGAACCAACTCCAGCTTCTGGAACTCCTTCTGAGATCTAATTCTTATATATTTACACTGTATCAATCTCAACAAGTTGTATCAAACCATAAGTATGCTCCCAAGATGTAACCACACGATGTACCCCATAGCTCATATAGTCATAGCAACACTTTAGGCTGCAACAATTTCTCATTACCGCACCCGGTACTAATAATATATCTCATATCAATAAAACCTCATTCTAAACCTTTGCAACATTGCTAATGATGAAAGAAATATGTAGAAACTCATAACCACCTATCAAAATCAACAAATCGTGCAGTTTGCCATGCCCAACAAGAACCATTGCCAAGTTCTGAGCTAACTAATGAAATTCTCCAAGTTCTGAGATGACTAATGAAATTCTTCTTCTAAACCTACTGTATCCAAATCTGGTTAAACTAATTCTAGGTCTAATAGTCCCATCCCACCTAGTACGAGCTGCTCGGCTGACATGCCACATCTAATACCATCAAGAACCTCATACGACGCGATCCATGCGCCAAAAAAGTAACCACACAAATATGAACAATACTGAAAAGGGAACCAAAAGAGAACCATCCGACAAGTGTAATAGGCACAACGACGAAAGCATAATGCTATGAACCCATATGCCAAAGGTAAAACAATGCACACGAAAAAAGCAAAAGGAATCATATCTAACATAAATTTGTTACGACGTGCAACCGATCCACACATAATATCATTACGGTTTGCAACCTTATCCACAAGTATCAATCCACATAGGAATAACCATTGAGCCTTAATTCTCATACTCGCCAAATACAGGTGTACCAATAACAAGCTCGCAAAGTGCATAAACATAGCTATAGGGAGACGGGTACCATAATGCGCTACGAGGAAAAGTCAGGCACGACTAAGTTGCAATAAAAAAATCAACATCTCAAGAGCCATCTCTCTTAAATAATGCCACAAAGCCTAAACAGGGCCACAACATGTCTGTGAATAATCAAGTAGTCTCACAACCCATCGTGACATAAGAGAGTAACATATACAATAGATCAAGACATGAATAGCATCCATTCTACTCGATGATACACCCATAGAAAGTGCTGCATTACGCAAATAAATCCAATCCAGTGTAGAATACACATTCTTATTAGGCCTACCAATGAGCCTTCGAAATGATTTGGATAAATCCAAAGTAGGTAAATAGCCTTCCAAAAGCCCACAGTGACCCTATCCATGACACATACAATTAGCTATCAAATCTTGAGCACACTTCTATAATCCGCAACTAGAGGATAGTCCGCCTCTTAAAAATATAATCTCCAAACTGCAAGAGTACCAGAATCTCTATGCTTGATATCTAACTCTCCCACGTAAATGACTGTCATGTCATGCCATGACTACACAATCCCCCCATGAGAGATACTCCTTTAATCTTCAAAACCAAGTAGCAAAACTTGAACATTAATAATTACCTACGATGTGATTTCTGTAGTACTAGTCAAGCATCCACAATTCAATATACAATGCATCTTCTGCAAAACAATCCCTTCTACCATACTATCAAACATATAAAATCTCTCATGCTACCTAAAACTCATGACATTCCTTTCAAAACTAAACTGCAACCTTGTCCATTTAATCCAAATTCCATACAGCTCAGTACATTTATTATGCTATTATGCAAAAATATGACAATCCCATTATCAGCTCTGAATCATGAATAGGATACATACTCCATCGAGCCAAAACTCTTCTCTTAACAGAAGTAAATCGCAACAAAATTTCCATGCCTATAGAAGACACCAATTGCAAGTCGTGGCCAAAATTATCACAAACTCTTTGAAATCTATATGCACATAACCCAGCCATCAGAACTGAATCTCTTTAATCAACTAAGTCATGTAGACTTCCAAATCCAAAAGTGTTATCACAAGACACTTATAAATCCCTATTATACCAAAGGAATCGATTGTCTCTATTACCATGTTGATCCTAGCCACTACTAAACAGACCCAACTTCTTTAGATTTCTCATGACCAACCTTCACGACAACCCTACTATTTCCCATTATACTATAAACCTCAATCAAAACTTATCCCAAGTGATTCCTACAAGGATCTCATTATCCTAAGACTAGTAAAGCCACTTTATTCCCTATTATGCACCCAATAGTACCTCAAACCGAAATACCTACTCTAAAAAGGCCTTCTACGAATCTGAAGTTGTTCCTTTCATTTCTCAAACGCTGCCTCGTAGAACCAATAATGATACAGAAATTCTCCAAGTCTCTTTTACAATCCAATGCAAATCTTGAATCTTTAGTCACATACAAATAAAAAAATCCTTAGTGTCATGCCCCAAACCTGAAGAGGCTTGGCTAGCACCCGGTGCCATACTCAGCCCGAGTGTACCACTCTATAACTGTAAACTCTGGAGGGGTAACCCTCAACTTAGGCCGATGAGGCCATATTCTAAATCATCTAAGAATAACATCTATAACCACAAATACCAAACTAAACATCTACATATGGCTGGTAAAGACACAATACAGATATAAAGAAATGTACATGACTCGTCTACAAGCCTTTAGGGATAACTGAACTATATCATGGTGGGGACAGGGTCTCGACCTACCCATCAAACCTGTATATATAAAATGGACTTCAAGGTATAGACCTGGTAAATCCGAGGAAGTGGAGCTTACCAACCAAGCTGATGTTTGACTTTGGCTACTGGGAATATTTATCCAGCTGTCTATCAGGACCTACAGGCATGAAATGCAGCGACCCCAGAAAAATGGACGTCAGTACGAAATAATGTACCGAGTATGTAAGGCAACAAAATAACTGAAAGCTAAAACTGAACTGATAATATAATAACTGAAAGTACCTGGGAGTCAAATAGAATTTGAAGATATGCTTACATGTTGATACTGACTCATCTATCTCAATATAGTAAGTAAAATAGATGTCCAACCCTATAAGACTCGGTATGTATAACTGTTATGCCGTAGTAGGCTCGCTCATAGGCACTCGGCCATTCTAGGCTCTGTATCTTAGCCATTCTGGGCTCTCTCATAGGCGATCGACCACATTAGGCTCGGTATATAACTTACCATCTGATTAGAGGTTGACCAATAGGGACCTACCCATCGATTATAGCTCAATAGTGGTGAAAATACTATAATACTGTATATATATAGACTCTCTGCTCTCTTGGCTGAATGAAGACAAAAATAAACTGAATATGAAGTCCTAATAAGAGAGAATATTGTAGCTTATAAGACTAGGATAATGTACATAAATACAGGAATAAGAACTTCTCTTTATACCTCGTTATCAAACGTATGTATTTACGGGATCATGCCACAATAAAGAAAAGGTTTAACCGTAACATACTTTAACTTTGTTGAGTCCTTAATACCTTCCAATCAATTCTTCAAACAACTCAACTCAATCTACCATAGCATAAGGAGATTCAATATCAGTGTTGAGTAAAGGTTAAGTCCACAACTTAAACTAGTAGCTTGTTTACGTAAATTTGGGCAGCATCTCCCTTGTAACAAGGCCCTACTCCAATACTATATACCAATAACAACAAGAAAACAACAATAACAACATGTATGCGTTATTTTCCAACCTTATCTCCATCACAATATACCACAAAACAGCCGACACACCCTAATCACTCCATACATAAAATGACAACCAAAGTAGTGCCAAACAACCTAAAAAGTGTAATGATAAACAACCAGCCCACCATTCCATCATTATGTGGTATTTCTCCACACCTGTTCTCCTCCAAAACTCCATAAAACATCAGTGCAAGAGGCCAACATGAGTGGACTACAAAATAGTCCACTAAAAGTGAAATAAATAAAACTCACGGCTTCCGATCACTGTCCCGTGAGTTCTAACTATTAGGAAATGAATTAATCAACCTTCCTTGAAATTTAAATCTTAAATACAAAAAGTAGGAGTTTTCGTAACTATGAAGTACCTTCCAAAACTAAAAGTACAAAGAAACAAAGAGGCTATATAGCGATACTTACGTCGTAGGGATCGTTCTAATGTTATCGCTTCTTGATTTCGTATCCGGGATGTTAATATTCTTTGGAACCCTTGTAGAGAGCTTAAGGATAAGTTTTGAGTGTTCTATGGTCGTGTTCTATGATAAATGAGGAGAAAGACGATTTAAAACCCTATATATATCAACTTTTGAAAAGTCAAAGAGGTGCTAGCTTGGCACCCTAGCATTGGCCCTTTTTCTGACGCTTATATCTTTTTATCCAAATGTCGTATGAAGGAAAGGTTAAGAGCGTTAGAAACAGCATTCCAAGACCTTCAATTTGGTATATAATATTTCCCAAAAAGACCTCATATAACACACGAAATATATTTCTCAAAAAAGCTTTAGTGACACACCTATGCAGTCTCGCGAAACTGCAAATATCTCTCTACTACTATGTTGTATCGATGAACGGTATAATGCATTAAAAACTAGGCTCGTAGATCTTCAATTCGGTAGGTAGATAATCTCCTAATTCCAAGTATATTTGGATAAAAGCTCAGCTACATTTGACATAAGTTTCAATACATTTATGAATGTAACTAGAGATGATCTTTGCCAACTTTTGCTCCATAACTCGCTTGACTTCAAAATATAACACACGACTATCGTACGACTAAAATAACTCGTAGCATAATCTCCCAATAATATTAAGAACCCGAGTCTCACCCCAAAAGTACATGTTATAATATTCCCAACTTGTCGACTTTCGACGAAACTTATTTTCTTCAATTCGTTTAGCTTTTAAGCCTTCAAACCTTCTTGGTACTTGGTGTTCATGTTCTGTCACGACCCCAGTTCGCCCTCCGTGAACTCTCGTGATGTCACCTAGTCTCTACGACTAGGTAAGCCTAACAAATGCGGAACATAAATGAAACTTGCGGAAGAAATAATCAAAAGCCAAAATAACCGAATGAAAATAATAGTTAAACTGCCGCTCGACATATACAACACAACATTCTCAGAATCAAGTACGTTATCCCAAAACCCGAAAACTGACGGAACCACAAGCCTTTGGATATCTACAATGTCTAACTCCAGAATATCTAACAAGGGAAAGAAATACAGAAGGGCAAATGTTTAAAAGCTAGAATAGAAAGGGACTCCTCGGTCTCCAGATGCGGCAGATATACCTCGAAGTCGTTGGAGCAGTCGCCTCGCCTCAAGGGTGATAGGACTGAGTCGCAGTACCTGGATCTGCACATGAAAAAAATGTGCAGAAGGGGCATGAGTACACCACAGCGGTATTCAGTAAGTGCCAAGCCTAACCTCGGTCGGGTAGTGACGAGGAAAGTCAGGGCCCTACTGAGGTTAAATAATATATAAAGTTTGGCAGTGTAGAACAGAACAATATAAATAAATATAGTAGTAAAAGTAACACAGGATATAAAAAGGGCAACAATAACTATTACAGAGACAAGGCAAAACACGGAAAGAAATGCGACTTAGCACCAAAATAACAATCGGGGATCTCCCAGGATACCGTCCTATAGTCCCATATGTACATATCCAATGGATCTCACGGGATACCGTCCTATAGTGCGTGGGGATCTACCGGAATCATGTTCCGTAGTCCCAAATGTAAACACCCAGTACTGGGAATCTATCGGGTGCATTCTCGTAGTTCCATATAACTGTGCAGGGGGATCTACCGGAATCCCACATCCGTAGTCCCAAAATAAACAGACAAGGGGGACCTACCGAAATCCCACATCCGTAGTCCCAAAATAAATACACAGCAGCAATAGAAAAATATACAGAAATGGCAAAATTTCTTATTAAGGCAACAAGTGATTATAGCCTAGCATGCTGCACAGAATTCAGGTAAGGCAGGTTGAGCAAATAAAGCAATTAAGTCACTTAAACATGCTTTCCTAAGCTAACAACATGCTTAATAGTATAAGTAATAAAAACAGGAAGGGAAACATACTAGTGATTACTTAATGAAAATCAGATTTCCAACAATTAGCACAAGTACGCACTCATTACCTCACGTACAAGGCATTTCAATTACCAAATATACCAATCCTAAGGGGAAGGTCCCCCACACAAGGTTAGACAAGCCACTTACCTCGAACCGGCTCAAAATCAACCCGAAACCATGCTCTTGCCACGAGTACTCGACTCCAAATGGCCCAAATCTATTCAATTCAATTGCATAATATAAATAACACTTCAAGTAACTGATTCTACAAAGAAATTCTAAGCTAATATGCGAAATTAGAAAAAATGACCAAAATGCCCCTCGGGACCACGTCTTGGAATCGGGTAAAATTTACATTTTCAGAAACCTCGTACCCTCATGAGTCTATACATAACAATAACACTAAAATCGGAGTTCAATTGATCCCTCAAATACCTATGTTAAGGTTTCTTAATCTCAAGCCCTAATTACCCATTTTTCACAAATTTCTCACCACCAATTAGGTCTTTAATCACATATAAACGAGTTATGAAGTCAAAAATATTACCTCCACGTGATTCCCCTTGAATCCCTCTTCAATCCCCTTCAAAAAGCTTCAAAATCGCCTAAAAATGAAGGAACTTGGGCTCAAAATCGTGGAATAGGCCTTTTAAATCATTCTGCCCAGGCATTTAAATCCTTCTTCGCGAACGCGGTCAAAGCCTCTTGTTCGCGAAGCACAAATTGACTTTGATCAACGCGTCCCCTTATTCGCGAATGTGAAGGCTCAGTTTCCCAGCCCATCGCGAACGCGACTCCCTTCTTGCGAACGCATAGTTCAAAGACCCCAGCCCTTGGCGAACGCAGGACCTCCCTCGCGAACGCGAAGGCCAAACTTTCAGCTCCACATCCTAACCCTTCACGAACGCGAGGGTCCACTCGTGAACACGAAGAACAACTGGTCTGCAACATACACAGCAGTTTTTTGCAACTTCAAACATCATGAAATGGTTCGATTGACCACCCAAAATCCGATTGACCACCCAAAACTCACCCGAGGCCCCCAAGACCTCAACCAAACCTACCAACATATTCCATAACTTCATTAAAACTTGTTCCAACCTTCGGAATGCTCAAAACAACATCAAAACACCTATTTTTCATCGAATTCAAGCCTAAGAATTCCAAAAACACTAAAAATACTCTTTTGATCAAAAAGTCTATCAAACCTCGTCCGAATGACTTGAAATTTTGCACACACGTCACATTAAATACTACGGAGCTACTCCAACTTCTGAAATTCTATTCCGACCCTCGGATCAAAATCTCACTATCGAACCGGAAACTTCAAAAATTCAACTTTCAGCATTTCAAGCCTAAATTAGCTACAGACCTCCAAAACACAATCCGAACATGCTCCTAAGCCCGAAATCACCGAACGGAGGTAACGGAATCATCGAATTTTCATTCCGAGGCCGTCTTCACACTCTTCCAACTACGGTCAACTTTCCAACACTTAAGCTCTCATTTACGGACTAAGTGTCCCAAAACTCTCCGAAACTCAAAACCGAACATCCCGGCGAATTAAAATAGCAGAAATAAACCTGGGGAAAGCAGTTAATAGGGGATCGGGGCATAAATTCTTAAGACGCCGGCCGGGTCGTCACATCCTTCTACACTTAAACATTTGTTCATCCTCGAACGAGCATAAAGACATACCTGAAGTAGTGAAAAGATGAGGGCAACGACTGCGCATATCCTGCTCGGTCTCCAAGGTCACCTCTTCGACCAGCTGGCCCCGCCACTGAACCTTTACCGAAGCAATGTTCTTTGACCTCAGCTTTCTAACCTGCCTGTCCACTATTGCCACTGGCTCCTCAACAAAAGATAGATCCTTGTCCAATTGGACTGAACTGAAATCCAACACGTGCGACGGATCACCGTGATACCTCCGGAGCATCGAAACATGAAATACCAGATAAACTCCTGCCAAGCTGGGAGGTAAGGCAAACTCATAGGCAACCTCCCAAACACGCCTCAATATCTCAAAAGGACCAATAAACCTCGGACTCAACTTCCCTTTCTTCCCAAATCTCATAACGCCCTTCATAGGCAAAACCCGAAGCAGAACCCGCTCTCCGACCATATAGGAAACATCACAAACCTTCCTGTCTGCATAACTCTTCTGTCTGGACTGGGATCTACGGAGTCTATCTTGAATCACCTTAACCTTCTCCAGAGCATCTGAACTAAGTCTGTGCCCAATAATCTAGCCTCACCCGGCTCAAACTAGCCCACTGGGGATCTACACCGCCTACCATATAAGACTCATACGGTGCCATCTGAATGCTGGAATGATAGCTGTTGTTGTAAGCAAACTCCGCCAATGGAAAGAACTGATCCCAAGACCCTCCAAACTCAATCACATACGCACAAAGCATATACTCAAGAATCAGAATAGTGCACTCGGATTGTCCGTCCGTCAGAGGGTGAAATGTTGTATTCAACTCCACCCGAGTACCCAACTCATGCTGAACGGCTCTCCAGAATCGTGATGTGAACTGAGTACCTCTATTTGAAATGATGGAAACTGGAATACCATGCAGACGAACGATCTCCCGGATGTAAATCTCCACCAACCGCTCCGAGGAATAAGTAGTACACACAGGAATAAATTGAGTGGACTTGGTCAGTCGATCCACAATCACCCAAATAGCGTCGAACTTTCTCAAAGTCCGTGTGAGCCCAACTACAAAGTCCATGGTGATCTTCTCCCACTTCCACTCCAGAATCTCTATCTGCTGAAGCAACCCATCCGGTCTCTGGTGCTCATACTTCACCTGCTGACAGTTGAAGCACCGAGCTACAAATCCAACTATATCTTTCTTCATCCGCCTCCACTAGTAGTACTGCCTTAAGTCCTAATACATCTTCGCAGCACCCAAATGAATGGAATACCACGAGCTATGGGCCTCCTCTAGAATCAACTCTCGAAGCCCATCAACATTGGGTACAGAAATCTGACCCTACATCCTCAATACCCCATCATCACCAATAGTTACATCTCTGGTATCACCGTGCTGAACCTTATTCTTGAGGAAAAGCAAATGAGGGTCATCATACTGCCACTCTCGGATACGATCAAATAAGGAAGACCGAGAAACCACGCAAGCTAGAACCCGACTGGGCTCCAAATGATCCAATCTCACAAACTGGCTGGCTAAGGCCTAAATATCCATCACCATAAATAAGCCAAACTCCCCAAACTCTTTGCCCGATGACTCAAAGCATCAACCACCACATTGGCCTTGCCCGGGTGATACAAAATAGTGATATCATAGTCCTTCAGCAACTTTAACCACCTCCTCTGGCGCAAATTTAGATCCTTTTGCTTGAACATGTGCTGGAAGCTCCGATGGTCAGTATAAATCTCACAGGGAACCCTGTATAAATAATGGCGCCAAATCTTCAGGGCGTGAACAATGGCAGTTAACTCAAGGTCGTGGACAGGGTAATTCTTCTTATGTATCTTCAATTGTCTGGACACGTAGGCAATCACCCTACTATCCCGCATCAACACTGCTCCGAGGCCAATCCTCGAGGCATCACAATAGAACGTATAAGACCCCGAACTTGTAGGCAGTATCAAAATTAGGGTTGTGGTCAAAGCTGTCTTGAGCTTCTGAAAGCTCACCTCATACTACTTCATCCACTGGAACGGAGAACCCTTCTGGGTAACCCGGGTCATGGGGGCTGCAATCGATGAAAACCCCTCCACAAATCGGCGGTAGTAACCCGCCAAGCCAAGGAAACTGTGGATCTCCATAGCTGAAGATGGTCTAGGCCAACTCTGCACGACCTCTATCTTCTTCGGATCCACCTGAATACCCTCACTCGATACCACATGGCCTAAGAATGCCACTGAATCCAACCAAAACTCACATTTCGAGAACTTAGCATATAACTTCTTCTTTCTTAGAGTCTGAAGCACAATCCTCAGGTGTTGCTCATGATCTTCCCGACTCTGGGAATACGACAGAATATCATTAATAAAGACAATGACGAACGAGTCAAGATACAGCCGGAACACACTGTGCATCAAATGCATAAAGGTTGCTGGGGTATTGGCTAGACCAAATGACATAACAAGGAACTCGTAATGACCATACCGAGTCCTGAAAGTAGTCTTCGGGATATTTGGCTCCCGAATCTTCAACTGATGGTAACCTGAGCGCAAATCAATCTTAGAAAACACCCATGTGCCCTGAAGTTGGTCAAATAGATCATCAATACGAGGCAAAGGATAATGGTTCTTCACTGTGACCTTGTTCAACTAGAAATAATCAATACACATACGCATAGAACCATCCTTTTTCTTTACAAACAAGACAGGAGCAGCCCGAGGTGATATACCGGGTCGAATAAAACCCTTTGTCAAGTAATTCCTGTAACTGATCCTTCAACTCCTTCAACTTAGGAGGATCCATACGATATAGAGGAATAGAAATGGGATGAGTTCTCGACAACAGATCAATGCCAAAATCAATATCTCTATCAGGAGGCATGCCCGGAAGGTCAGTTGGAAACACATCGGAAAAATCCCGTACTGCTGGAACTGAATCAACTAAGGGGGTATTAATACTGACAGCTCTCACATAAGTTAAATACACGTCACACCCCTTATCAACCATACGCTGAGCTCTAAGAAAAGAAATAACTCTACTGGGAGTGTGATCTAAAGTACCCCTCCACTCAACACGTGATACACCTGGCATAGCCAGCGTCATGGTTTTGGCTTGACAATCAAGAATAGCATAATGGGGAAACAACCAGTCCATGCCCAAGATAATATCAAAGTCAACCATGTTGAGTAATAATAAATCGGCTCTGGTCTCAAAACCACTAAGAGCAACCAAACACGACCGATAAATGCGATCCACAACAAGAGAATCTCCTACAAGAGTAGAAACATAAATAGGGGAACTCAAAGAATCCCGAGATACGCCCAAATGCAGAGCAAAATAAGAAGACAGATAAGAGTAAGTGGAGCCTGGATCGAATAGAACCGACGCATCTTTGTGACAAATCAGTATAATACATATGATGACAAAATCGAAGACAATAGCCTCGGTACGGGCAGGAAGGGCATATTATTTGGCCTGGTCTCACCCTCTAGGGCGACCTCTACCTCCCCGACCTCCACCTCTAGCTGGCTGAGCAGGAGGGGTAGCAACTAGAGTTGTAACCATAGCCTGAGAACTCTACGGGGCACGCTGTGGCTGAGAAGTTTGTGGAGGTGTACCCCTCCCAAGTCTGAGGCAATCCCTCACCATATGGTGTGCGTTACCATACTCAAAACAAGCTCTGGGAGGATGTGGTAGCTATGACTGGCTCGTGCCAGGTCTGTTGGACTTACCACTGAAAGCACCCCGCGCAAGTGGCGCACTAGATACTGGAGGTGTATAATAAGGCTCCTAGGGCCTAGGAGGAGCTGAAACACCACTGGCTGCTGGAATAGCTGAATGAATGGGGCGACTCATATAACCCCTACCATGACGACCGGATGCTAGGGCACGGGTACTAGAGAAATGGCCCGACTCTTAAGATCTCTTGGCCTCCCTCTCCTCTCTCTCCCTAGCATGCATACCCTCAATCCTCCTAGTAATGCTCACCGCTTACTGATAAGAAATATCCATCTCCAACTCACGAGCCATGCTAGACCTGATGCTGGGAATAAGACCCTCAATAAACCGATGAACCCTCTCGCGAACGGTAGAAACCAAGGCTGGTGCATGCCTAGCCAAACCAGTATAACAGACAGCATACTCTGAGATAGTCATAGCACCCTGGTGCAAATGCTTAAACTCTGCGCACCATGCGTCTCTAAGGCTTTAAGGAATATACTCTCTCAAAAACAGATCTGAAAACTGAGTCCAAGTCAGTGAAGCAGCCTCATCTGGACTGTCCAACTCATAGGTGCGCCACCACTCATAGGCGGCTCCTCGAAGCTGGAAGGTAGTGAAGGAAATTCCGCTCGATCCTGATATACCCATGGTATGGAGGATGCGGTAACTCTCATCTAGAAATCCCAGAGCATCCTCTGATGCTAGACCAATGAATACAGGAGGCTTGTTCTTGAACCTTTCAAGCCTCAGTTGCTCCTCCTCGGAAGCTGCTGCCCTACCCTCGGGACGAACTGGCACTGCAGGCGGTACAGGAATATTCTCAGGGACTTACTCAACATGCACTCGCTGCTCAGGAGTGCGGGTGGCGGGAGTCTGTGCTCCTCCCCCATCCTGAGATGTAGCTACAGCAAGGGGAAGCAACCCTGCCTGAGCCAGAGTGGTTTACATGCTCATGAACTGTGCTAGAGTCTTTTGGAGAGTTGGAGTAGTAGTAGCAGTAGGCATGTCAGGTACTTGGACTCCAGCTGGAACTGTTGGTGGTACCTCGGCGGCAGATCGCACAGGTGCTCTGGCTCCACCATGTCCGCGTCCTCGGCCTCTACCCCGGCCCTGACCTCTGACGGCTGCAGTAGGAGGCGCGGGTGCCTGATCATCTCGGGTAGCATGTGTCCTCACCATCTGTGAGAGAATAGAAGACAGAAGTTTAGAATTTTGATGTCAAAATATTGCACGACAAGGAAATCAAATGTAGTGGAATTTTCCTAACAGTTACATAGCCTCTCGTAGATAAGTACAGACGTCTCCGTACTGATCAGCAAGACTCTAATAAACTGGCTTGTGATCTATGACTCCTATGAACCTAGAGCTCTGATACCAACTTGTCACGACCTCAGTTAGCCCTCCGTGAATTGTCATGATGTCACCTAGTCTCTACAACTAGGTAAGCCTAACAAATGCGGAACATAAACGAAACTTGCGGAAGAAATAATCAAAAGCCAAAATAACCGGATGAAAACAATAGTTAAAATGCCGCTCGGTATATATAACACAACATTCTCAAAATCAAGTACATTATCCCAAAACCCGAAAACTCACAAAACTAGGAGTCTTTGAATATCTACAATGTCTAACTCCAGAATATCTAACAAGGGAAAGAAATACAGAAGGGCAAATGTTTAAAAGCTAGAATAGAAAGGGACTCTTCGGTCTACGGACGCGACAGATATATCTCGAAGTCGCTGGAGCAGTTGTCTCGCCTTAAGGGTGATAGGACTGAGTCACAATACCTGGATCTGCACATGAAAAACATGCGCATAAGGGGCATGAGTAAACCATAGCGGTACTCAGTAAGTGTCAAGCCTAACCCCGGTCGGGTAGTGACAAGGAAGGTCAGGGCCCTACTGAGGTTAAATAAAATATAAAGTTTGACAGTGTAGAACAGAACAATATAAATAAATATAGCGGTAAAAGTAACACAGGATATAAAAAGGGCAACAACAACTATTACAAAGACAAGGCAAAATACGGAAAAAATGCGACTTAGAACCAAAATAACAACCGGGGATCTCCCAGGATACCGTCCTGTAGTCGCATATGTACATATCCAATGGATCTCTCAGGATCCCGTCCGGTAGTCCAACTCATAGTGCGCGGGGATCTACCAAAATCTCGTTCCATAGTCTCAAATGTAAATAGCCAATATTGGGGAAATCTACCGGGTGCATTCCCATAGTTCCATATAACTGTGCAGGGGGATCTAACGGAATCCCACATCCGTAGTCCCAAAATAAATAGACAAGGGGGAGCTACCGGAATCCCACATCCGTAGTCCCAAAATAAATACTAAGTAGCAATAGAAAAATATACAGAAATGGCAAAATTTCTTATTAAGGCAACAAGTGATTATAGCCTAGCATGCTGCACAGAATTCAGGTAAGGCAGGTTGAGCAAATAAAGCAATTAAGTCAATTAAACATGCTTTCCTAAGCTAACAACAGGCTTAATAGTATAAGTAATAAAAACAGGAAGGGAAACATACTAGTGATTACTTAATGAAAATTAGATTTGCAACAATTAGCACAAGTACGCACTCGTCACCTCACGTACAAGGCATTTCAATTACCAAATATACCAATCCTAAGGGGAAGGTCCCCCACACAAGGTTAGACAAGCCACTTACCTCGAACCGGCTCAAAATCAACCCGAAACCACGCTCTTGCCACGAGTACTCGACTCCAAATGGCCCAAATCTATTCAATTCAATTGAATAATGTAAACAACACTTCAAGTAACTGATTCTACAAAGAAATTCTAAGCTAATATGCGAAATTAGGAAAAATGACCAAAACACCCCTTGGGCCCACGTCTTAGAATCGGGTAAAATTTACATTTTCAAAAACCTCGTACCCTCACGAGTCTATACATAACAAGAACACTAAAATCGGAATTTAATTGACCCCTTAAATACCCATGTTAATGGCTCTTAATCTCAAACCCTAATTACCCATTTTTCCCAAATTTCTCACCACCAATTAGGTCTTTAATCATATATAAACGAGCTATGAAGTCAAAAATATTACCTCCAAGTGATTCCCCTTGAATCCCTCTTTCCCCTTCAAAAACTTCAAAATCGCCCAAAAATGGAGGAACTTAGGCTTAAAATCGTGGAATAGGCCTTTTAAATCATTCTGCCCAGGCATTTAAACCCTTCTTCGCGAGCAAATATTGACATTGAACACTTTTCCTTCTTCGCGAACACGTCCCCTTATTTGCGAATGCGAAGGCTCAGCTTTCCAACCCATCGTGAATGCGACTCCCTTCTCGCGAACGCGTAGTTCAAAGACCCCAGCCCTTCGCGAACGCGAAGGCCAAACCTTCAGATCCACATCCTAAACCTTCGCGAACGCGAGGGTCCACTCGCAAACGCGAAGAACAACTGGTCTGAAACACACACAATAGTTTTCTACAACTTCAAACATTTACATCATAAATTCTTCAAACTGTTACAACCTTCGGAACGCTCAAAACAACATCAAAACACCTATTTTTCATCGGATTCAAGCCTAAGAATTCCAAAAACTCTAATAATACGCTTTCGATCAAAAAGTCTATCAAACCTCGTCTGAATGAACTGAAACTTTGGACACACGTCACATTAAACACTACAGAGCTACTCCAACTTCCGGAATTCCATTCTGACCCTCGGATCAAAATCTCACTATCAAACTGGAAACTTCAAAAATTCAACTTTCGGCATTTCAAGCCTAAATTAGCTACGGACCTCCAAAACACAATCTGAACATGCCCCTAAGCCCGTAATCACCCAACAGAGCTAACGGAACAATCACATTTCCATTCTGAGGTCGTCTTCACACTGTTTCGACTACGGTCAACTTTCCAACACTTAAGCTCTCATTTAGGGACTAAGTGTCCCAAAACTCTCTGAAACTCAAAATCGAACATCCCGGCAAATAAAAATAGCAGAAATAAACTTGGGGAAGCAGTTAATAGGGAATCAGGGCATAAATTCTTAAGACGACCGGCCAGGTTGTCACATGTTCATAAATATTTTTAACCTCCACGTTAACATGATTAACTTACTTTATGTACTTTAAAAGATGATTTCATATCTGAGCTTACATCAATTGACTTAAGACGTACTCTTACATACGAAAATATGAGATGTAACATCACCCCCCCCCCCTCTTTGGAACATTCATCCTCAAATATGTTGGTTGATGCACTTATCATTCTCATAACCTAAAGCTATTACGAATATTTTAATACTGTCCTTGCCATCTAGGCAACTATACTGTGTATAAATCCGAAGGCCAGGGCATTCCCCCCTTTATGCCTCTTTCTCACACCGCAACTTGTTGTCGGAATTCTTCCAATCTCGTAACTGTTACGACCTTCTGTCATGCAGCCTCTACGACTTTGTCCTTGTATGTTCGCCAATGCAACTCTTCTGTCCTTTTTCCTCCAGCTTTTAGCCACCTTCAGGCTTCACTTTGGGAATATATACAAAACTATGGCAAGTTGTTCCTCCCAATATATATAGGTGTACTGAAGTTCTTTGCTCGGTACTTTGTTGTACTTACGACTGTTGCTATATCTTGTTTTGTAGCCTTGTATATCTATCCTTACGGCTTTACTACATCTAGGTAGGTTATACTATACCATAACACTTACTTCGGTTTATTATTACTTCGGTTTGCTACACAAATCCAGGTTGCTCTCATGCTGCTTATTCTATATGTATAAATCTAAGTCCTTTAATTCTTCCTCATTACTGTTCATCTTAAGAATGACGGCCTAATATCATCTCATACTTTGGAACTTTTTTTTATGCCTATTATTGATTCACCTTAATGTTGATCTATAATCTACCACTTATAACTTGAAACCTCTTACGTAATACATTGTCACTAGGGCTCACACCTCATAGGGGAACATCTGAAGTTAATTGTCTGATCCACCTAGGGACGATACTATACTTCAGTAATCATATTTCATCGCATCCCAAATTGATTCATCGGGGGGGGGGGTACTCTAATCTCATGCAGTTCATGAAACCCTTCTATTTGAATAATTACTCAATCGAAAGCCTAAATGTCATCCTCTTAACATTTATCACAATTACACCCTTATTTTACTACTAGGGCAACATTCCCTCTTTTTAAATGCTCATAGTCTTAAACTCATCTGAGTTTATTCAAGGTGTACTGAGTTTTTTTATAACTTACGGAAGCCATCAACTCTGTTGTGTTGATGTGTTTAATCCCGAGGGCTTACCTATTCTCATCACCTTCTGACTTACCTTTTCTTATCCTTACTCCCGTCTACCTAAAACCTTGTCACCCTACCATACTTTAGCTTACGACCTACACATATCTATTTATACTACTTGCGACATTCCTTTAACTTGATAGCACCATAGATTTCCTTATGTTATTCTAGAACCTCAAACGAGACATCACGTTGTCTCTAACTCTTCTTCACTCTCTTAACTAGACCTCTCGGTACCTGGAAACCATTGGGTGGAAGATATGCTATTGATGACACCACTATTATTTCTGGATACTGAATCATGGTGCTTCTAGCGCTCTATCTGAATTCTTGACTTTTCACAACCTTCTGCACTTGGCTATCTCGTACCTCCTTTACCTTTACCTTTCTTACCTTTAAATCTCGCATCGTTTCTTCTGTCTTTTTCATAAACACCCTTCCACATTAGTCGAATTCACATCTACAACTTGAAGTTGTACAATAATACTTGCACCTATAGTGTATACATAATCCAGTGGGAGTTTTATACTTACTCCTTATGAGGCTGGTACTTTTCCAACTAGCTTTATCGTAGAGCCGTTATAGAATATTGCTATTGTACTATCTCTCTTGTACCTTTAAAATTAAGAGTGATTCTTCAGTGTTTTGATTCATGATTTATTTAATTATCTGGGTCTAATAATAAGACCCCTGATTCACTTAGCTGATGTTACTCTTTAGTTTCCTCTTCTCTCTCAGCCTTTAAGTAGGCTTAAGCTATCTTTCGATCTATGGCTCAGGGTATTAGTTATTACTTTCGCATTTCATGTACGCTATGGAACATCCATAATATAATCTTCTAACAATTGAAGCGTTTGTCTATGAGGTGGGCTCAATTAAACTTATATTGGAGTCCCCTTATAGCTATAGGAATGTCAATATATATGCTGCATGGATAACACTCCAAAATCTTAAGTGTGATCATAACATAACTAACTCTAGGTCATTGATCGAATAATTCTTTTCGTACCTTCTCAGTTTTCTTTAAAAGTAAGCAATTACTTTTCCTAGTCATTCTACCACTTGTTTCATGAATACGTGGCTTACCTTAGGGCCTACACCTATTGGAATTTCATGCAGCTCATATGATCTCGAATATTACTTTTTTTTCCCGTTCATTAGCTAGATAGGTGCCACTTCTTATGGAGTGTATACAATGTTGTAGTGAGAATGTTGTTATAAGATCATTTCCTCTTTAGGTCACTATGCTTAGCTTGAAGCCTTCTTCCTTATTTTCTCAGCTAGTTTTTATTTGCAATGCTTAGGGAAGACCCTATGACTCTTGTAAATCAGCGAGCTTATTTCATTGTATACCCCACGAAATTTCTGATGTTCTTACTCGCCTATCATTATCTTTAGTTACTTACCTTCACGCCCTTGCGCTCGTAGGGTTTCTTCTGAATTGAAATTCGATTGTCTCCCTAGTGGCACTCTCTTTTATTTCCGTAACAATTATACTGTACCTTCTACTACCCCAACTCTTATCTGAATATTTCTCAAGGATTACGATGTCGTATCTGCGAGACTAAATTTCCTATGCTGGTTTCACTATGTTTATCTTGCATGATCTACTAATTTATCTAAGACCTCTTGTCTAACCATAACTAGGCTCTTCATGAATCGACTACAAACTACTCGTCAGTCCATGCTCATATCTATATTTATTATGATCTCTCTTGTGTTATTCCCATTGTCTTAACTTATCTCTCACACTGGCTCCTTATGCATCAAGTGCTCATTCACACTATTTATTAATAACATCCTGGGTGGGAACCCTTACTGCGTCTCCCTAGCGTCACGCTTGTATATTCTCTTGGGGTCATAACATATTTGTAGGATCTAAATAAATGCAATCTCATTCCTTTCTCCTTTTTACCACATTTTTTCTTTACTATTCCATAGTTACTTGAACTACATAACTCTTACTTACTACCATATCAGACCGTCTTCCCCCCTTTAGGGGAGTACTAGCATTTAATGCTACCTTTATATGGTTTACCTCTTCATCTTTGGCGTCTTTTCACGTCTTTACTGATTCTTACTCGCCCTGCGGCAACCCTTCTTTACCAAGGATAACTGAATTCCTTACGCACGAGGGTGACCCCCAGTGTAACTGGCACACTTAATCCCTTAAGCATAACTTTGCTCAAAGTTTTTTGCTTTGGCGGAGTGTTTCCTGAATGACCTTTCAAGGTTATTCTTCTGTTGTACATTTTATTATTGCTGGAATGCGATCTTTGAAATTCTCTTGATGTCGACTATTATCACATCATTCGACCCTTAATTGTTGTTTAGTTTATCTTGTTCACTAGCCCATGTTGATTTCTCTTATTCTGGGAGTCTAAATTTTTGTTCTGGTCATCACGTTGGACTCACTAACTCATTTCTTGAAATGAGAATATGACTTTTAGCCTATACTTTTTTTATTGTCTCAAGGCCTGTCAGCTTTTGTCTTTTCCTTTACTTGACTATAGCCTCTGTCATCATACCGTATTTTGATTTATCACTATCACCCATTTATCACATCTTGCTCGTAATACTTTATTTACTCTCGTCTTATTCTCCTGCTAATATTTTCGACCATTACCTTATTCTAAAAATTTCAACAAAATATTCTTTCGCTTTTAGCTCCCGTTTCTCTATCCACTGGCTCTTCGGGTCGCCTAGCATTCTCTCTTTACTAGGGATGGGACCCATACAAAGGTAAATATTTATCCCTTCTAGGATTCCACTACCTGTCTTTTGAAAATTTTCTAGACATTCTACTATTCATATCTAAATGTATTATTCTAGAGTGCACCATCGGGGTGTCTCACACGGAGAACTATTACCATGTTTGCAATATTCTTCCGGAAATGTCAACTAATGCTAACAATTCATCTACCATTTTAGGTTACTCTAAACACAGCTGGATCATTATATCTCATCCTTCTCTTAAACAATATATGTTAGCTCCCACAGGGCATAACTAAGATGGGTATGGCCTATTGTACATACTTCTGTTTTTGTTGACGGTAACTCAAATACTTATATTTCTCTGCCTGAATTTTAAATACTGATAATATTCACTAACTAGGTACCTCGTACCCTTCTCCACCTTGCTTCTTTTACTTATTGAAACTTTTATCTACCTTCTGATTGTCTCGTTTCTTTTTCCATATGGGTGGATAAATATTCATGCCATAGGGATCCTTACCAAGAAGCTTACACATCTTAGTACACCCATGATCTACTGAAGACCTCACATTTACTCATCATAAACATGATGCAAAATCGAGTCTTCTGACCCAGCTCTTCTACAGCCACATTTAATCTCTTACCAACTATCTTTCTGGATGTAGGTGTCGTTGTATTACGAATAAAATAAAAGTTAGGAGTTTGAATCTTACAAATGAGCTCTACCACATGATCTAGAGTAAGAAGAAAGAGTGACAGTCCTAAATGCCTTGTAGCCTCCTACTTATAAGTGTGGTTCACAACACATCCATAAACAAGACTCTACTAGACACAACTTGCAGACTCTCTAGGATAGAACTGCTCTGATACCAAGTTTGTCACGCCCCAAACCTGAAGAAGCGTGGCCGACACCCAGTGCCATACTCGGCCCGGGCATACCTATAACAACCCGATCGGTCATTCTAAGCAATTGCACTTCACTCGATAGTTTTCAAGCATGAGTAGCTCTGTATGATGTATTATGACTTATGTGAATCGTCGGTTTTGGTTTTCAGGTTATTCAGAATTGATTTGGAGGAATGATTCTTAGCTAGGAGCATGACTGTCCAACGGTACAGGTCATCCCGGTCTCGTCTTGCATCCCGTCCCATCCCAGCCCACTTCATGTTAAATGGGATAGGCCAATGTTAAACGGGACACGAGATGGGACGGGACAACCATTTCGTCCCATTTGTCCCGTTCTGTTTCGTCCCGTCCCGTCTCGCAATATCTATTAGCTCCCACGGCCAAAAACAGTCTAAAATGGCCTCCACCCCCTCCCCCGCCCCCAAACTTTTAATATAACCCCTAAGTTTATTAAATTACACTTTGGCCCTATTTTTTACTATAAATACCCCTATCCTTCTTCATTTTTTCTCACAAAAAATCAATCATCCTCTCTCAAATATCTTACATTCTATCTATATTATTCTCTCAATTTTCTTACTATCAACTATCAAGTGATAACTTTCAAGTATTTGGGCAAATTTTTGGAGCAACTTTCAAGCTTCAAATTAATTTGTCAAGTATTTGGAGCAATATTTTGGGTAGTTTCTTCAAGTTTCAGTATTTAATCACAGTGCACTCGTTCCATCTCCTAATTTTAATATATAATTTTTGTGTATCATTTTAGTGCTTAATTTTTGTGTTTACTTTATGTGTTCTATTTTTGTTTTTTATTTGTGTGTTTAATTTTTGTGTTAACTTTTTAAATTTAATTTCGTATTTAAATTATGGCACCTAAAAATGTATTTGGCATGTTTAAAAAAAGTAGTAAAAAAAATAGTAAAGGTGAAAGTAGTAGTAATCCTAATCCTAGCCCTTCTCCTAGAATTAGAAAACATATAGATAAATGACTCATGTTGATGAAACGTCATTTTTCCAACCCCCTGCATGTTATAATATTAATTTCGGAGAACAACTAGATCATGAAACTTTACAAAGACAATTTGGCAATGATTTTTTTTTATGACGAAGAAATTGAGGATGAAGAAAATGAGGAAGAAGAATTAGATGAAACACCCACTAGTCCCGCAACACAAGCTCTAACTCATAATCAATCTCGGTCTAGAGTTTTACCCCATGTACCCCTGTAAGGGGTAAGCCTAAGGCTGAACGTCCCAAGACATCACTTGTATGGAAATTTTTTAAACATGATAAAGTCAATAATCGTGTTATATGTGAAAAATGTAAGGAACAATTTGCACACACAAAAAATGGTGGGACATGGGATTTAACCAAACACTTACGTAAAGATCACAAATCTTTATGGATACAAGCTAACATAGAAGCCGGAAAAATTATGGATCCTAGCACCGATACTAGCAATCCTAGTGGATCTGGCGGGGGTTCTAATTTTGTACAACAACAGCTTGACCCTGCTTCTGGTAATGTTTTACGCCCTTATAACAAAGATAGAGATCGTGAGAATTTAGCAAAAATGGTGGTTGTCTGTGGCTTACTTTTTACTTGTCCTTGTCACCCTGCTTTTATGAATTATATACAAAAAAACTTATAACCCTGCTTTTCAAGGTTTTTCTAAGATCACGGTTAGAAATAATATTTTTAAATTTCAAATCGAATATCTTCAGTATATTCGTTGTGTATTTTTTCACTTAGATTGTAAAGTGTCTATCACATCCGATATAGGTCGTAGTCCTAATGGTTGTGATTATTTAACTGTTACATATCATTGAGTTGATCATCACTAGACATGCAAAAACGTATTATTGGTTATAAATTTATTAATTCAAAACATACAGGAGCATATATTGCAACTACTGTTCTACAAATACTTGATTTTTATGGACTCGTTGATAAAGTTTTAACTATCACCTTAGATAATGCTTCTGCTAACACAACCACAACAAATAGCTTAAAAACTAGACTTTGTCCAATTAATCCAACAATTTTTCATGTTAGATGTGCATTCCATATTTTTAATTTGATTGTAAAAGATGCTCTTAATTTATTTTCTGATGCTTGTAGTAAAATACAACATGTTTGCGCCTATATTTTTCGTGCTAATAAAGCGAGTAGAATTCGTGAATTTGCTCAACAATGTGCTAGTGCTAACCTTCCATTTAGAAAAGTTCCAAAAGATGTTTGTACTAGGTGAAATTCTACTTATGAAATGCTTAAAGTTACTTATAATTATAGGGTGCCTATCCAAAAGGTATTTAATATGCATAATGGTATCACCGCTGATCAAATTGTTGATTCTAATTGGGATGAGGTCAAAGAGCTTACTAAATTTTTAGAAAACTTTTATTATGCTACAAAACAATTTTCTGGTATATATTATCCTACTGTTACATAAATATTATGGTATATTTTGTGGAATTTCTATTGTATTTGGTAAGTATAAAATAAATCCAACTTATGCACCGGCCATTATTCCCCAAGTTTATTTAATTTCTACTCTACTTAACCCATCTTTAAAACTAAGAGGTGCAAAGGGACTTGTTCGTAAAATTTATGGGAATTTAGCAATTCAAGAAAATGAACAACCATCTCTCGAAGAATGCCAAGCTAGCATATATTCTTATGCTAGATCAATATTTGATAAATATAAATCTATGGAAATAATAGGTTGTGAAACTGCTCCTTCTACTTCTAAGTCTAGAGTAGAAGTTTATGGGAAGATATGGATGATATAACAGGTTTTGATTCCTCTATTGATGATGAACTTGATTCTTATCTTAATCAAGGATTGGAAAGTATTAAAGACGAAGAAGACAACGAACAACTTTTAGCATGGTGAAGGGAGCGTGGCAAGGCTTTTTCAATACTTTCAATAATGGCCCGAGATATCCTGGCTATTCAAGCATCATCAATAGCATCAGAGAGTGCTTTTAGCGCGGCAAGTTTCAAATTGGAGATTATAGACATGCATTAGCGGAGGACAGTCTAAAGATTTCCGTATTATTCAGAGATTGGATTAATTCAGAAAGAAGAAATCTTGGTTTTGAAAAATTAACCACTAGATAAGAAGAAGAATACAATGAGATACTTAGCACTGGGAGCGATGACGGCATGGAGCTCATGGAACATCAATCAACATTGCCAATTCAACAACAATGTCCGAGAGATATTATTGATAAGTTACAAAGAAGCTATATAGGAGCTTACAAATATTAGTATGATAATTTATAATTGGCTACTAAGAGTCCTAGTTCAAACAGAACCCTTCCTAGAAGGTGGTTGCGTAGATTAGGTGCTCTTCAAAAGAATTCTATTTGTATGTGAGATTTGAAAGTTCTATTAATAAAATAAAAGTCTCTAAGCGTTGATTTTTTTTTATGAATTGTCTTACTTACTTAATACTTTGAAATTATATTAAATAAGTTATAACTCTATTATAATTACTAGAATATTTCATTACAAGTCTTTTATTTTAATATTTTATAACTTTTTACTTAGTTTTCTAATTTCTGTTTTAACATTTAAGTTTACTAAATAAGTCAAAACTAGTCGTTGCAAACTTTAAAAACTTAGTGATTGTCATAAAACTATACATTTTTAAAAAAAATTGCACTTAAGGCCCGCAAACATGTCCCGTCCAATCCCGTCGTATCCTGTTTGTTAGCGGGATGGGATGGGCTGACCATTTCATTCCATTTGTCCCATCCCGTTTCATCTTGTCCTGCTTAAATGTCGTCCTGTCCCGTCGCGTTAATTCTCCCATCCCATCCTGTTGGACAGTAATAGCTAAGAGCTTTAAATTTGAAAGGTTTGACCAAGTTTAACTTTTTAGTAATTGATCTCGGATTGGATTTCTGATGGTTCCATTAGCTCCATTAGGTGATTTTAGACTTAGGAGTGCGTCCGGATTGTGATTTGGAGGTCCGTAGTAAAGTTTGGCTTGAAATGAAGAAAGTTGGAATTTCGAAAAGTTTGACTGGAAGTGAAAATTTTGATATTGGGTTCGGATTTTGCTTTCGGAAGTTAGAGCAGCTCTGTAATGTCAAATGTGACTTGTGCGTAATTTGAGGTCAATCGAGCGTGATTTGATAGGTTTCGGCATCGGTTGTGGAAGTTTGAAGTTTCAAGTTCATTGAGTTCGAATTGAGATGTAATTCATCGTTTCGACATTGTTATATGAGTTTTGAGGCCTCGAATAGGTCCGTGTTGTGTTATGGAACTTGTTGGTATGTTTGGACATGGTCCCAAGAGGCTCGTGCATGTTTCAGATTGTATTTGGATCATTTTACTTCATGTTTTCATTGCTGAGGAGCTGCTGGTTCTGGTGTTCCGCACCTGCAACTGATATTGCGTAGGTGCAATGGCCGCAGATGCGATCCAAGCGTTGCAGATGTGAGATTTCACTGAGGGGTGGAGGTCCACAGATGCAGAGGTAATTGCGCAGAAGCGCAGCCGCAGATGTGGTCAGGGCCATCGCAGAAGCGGCTCTCTCGCAAATGCGAGTCCATCATCTGCAGAACAAAGGTCGTAGATGCGACATTTTAACTCGCAAATGCGGAACAGCTGGGCAGAGTTATAAAAATTGAGGGGTTTTGTTCTTTTTTCATATTTTGAGATGTGTTACTCGGATTGAGGCGATTTTGAGCAAATTTCATCACAAGGATTGGGGTAAGTGTTTTCTACTCAGTTGTGATTATATTTCATGAATCTATCTTCATTTTTGGCAATTGGTTGATGAATTTAAAAGAGAAAATTGGGGGTTTTGGCCTAAAGTTTTATAATATAAATTTTTGAGTTTTGAACATCGAACTGGAGTCCAAATTGAGTGAAACTAATATGGTTGGACTCACAATTGAATGGGTTATCGGATTTTGGGAGTTTTGTTGGGTTCCGAGGTGCGGGCCGGGGTGTGATTTTTGGCCGTATTTGAGATTTGAGTTAGGATTTGATCTTTATCATTTGTAATTGTTTCCTTGGGCTTTATTTGATGTATTTGAGTTACTTTTGGCTAGTTTTGAGACGTTCCAAGGTCGCTACGCGCGTGATGGCATTCTTGGAGCATCACTTGGCTTGCTCGGTATTGGAATTTAGCTTGTTCGAGGTAAGTAACTCTTCTAACTTAGTGTTGAGGGTATGAAACCCCAAATTACGTGCTATGTGATTAATGTTGAGGTGACGCACATGCTAGGTGACGGGCGTGGGGGCGTGCACCTGTGAATTGTGACTCTATTGTTTCCATGGCACTGTATAGTGGCCCCATTTTGTTGATATTTGTATTTTCACCAAATGATAAAGTAAATGAGCTATCCATTTTGCTAGATATCATGTTTAGGCTTTATGCTTATATTTCTAGGATCCATAGTGGTCGTTGCTTGCTGTCATCTCACTGATTTCATTGATATTTCGTACTCAGTCATATTCATGCATTCATATCATATCTCAGTCTCAGCTGTTATTTATTGATACATCATATCATTGTTTCGGGATTGTTTTCATGACATTGTGAGCCCGTGGGTGAGACTGAAGAGAGCGATGATAGAGTGAGGTCGAGAGCCTGATTATGAGTGATAGTTATGGGATCGGGTTGCACGCCGTAGTAGTTATATTGATGATTATGATAGCGCTTGGGATGTAGGATCCCCTCCGGAGTCTGTAACACACCCCTAGTGAGCGCGGATGATATTATTGAGGGATGGATTTCTCTGGACATGGATTTGTCCGAAGTACTTGATACCTGGAGATGGATTTCTCCACAGGGTTGGATTGCCTTTTTTCTTGGTACTGGGTGACTTATAGTCAGTGTTGTATATGTTCATGGATGGATTTTCCTGGGCCGTATGGTCCATATACAGTACCGAGTGGTTGAGCATGATGAGGGGAAAGTGTAAGATAGTGAGATTAAGTACTCTAAGAGTGTGAGTACATGATTCATCTCTGAGAAACATGGCATTGGCATGCACACATGACATATAGGCATAGAGATGCATTTTTCCTCATACTGTACGGTATCACGTCATTCATGACTTTTTACACATATTGATATGTAGGCATAGAGAGGTATTCCACAGTTGCTATCTTGAAAGAAAATGAAACATCTAATTTTATTGTGGAAAGGATTTTTGGAAAAATTTATAGTTTTCAAACTATCTCATATTTTACGACAATTTCGGTAAAGGATTTGAGTTTTTACTGATATTCTTGAAAATGGGAACTATTTTCGGAAACCTGTGAAAAAGCTAAGCATTTTTATCTCTGAGTTACTTTCTTATTTATATGTTCTACGTTGTTATGAACTGCTATTGGTTATTGGTGTTGGACTCGACCTTCCCAGATCGTCACTTCTTTCAATCTAAGGTTAGGTTTGTTACTTACTCAGTACATGGTGTTGGTTGTACTAATACTACACTTATGCACATTACGTGCAGATGTTAGCTGTTGTTGTTGTTGTTGTTAGGTTAGGTGTCATCACAACTAGCGGATTTTTGGTTCGTGACAGATTGGTATTAGAGCTCTAGGTTCATAGGTTTTGCATGTCATGAGCAAGTGTCTAGTAGAGTTTTGCGGATAGGTATGATGACGTCCATACCTATCTTCAAGAGGCTACAGGACATTTAGGATATATTTCCCATCTTTCTCTCCTTATCGTGTGGTATTGATTCAGCTTGAAGTGTAAGTCTTTGATTTTCCTCCATGCATTAGTATGTGCACATAAGCGCTCAGTATCAGCTATACATTGACAGCTTGTGATTCCATGGATAAGGTGCGAGATGTGATTCCAGTGTGCTGATAATGGGCCAGTCTGGAGGACTTGAGACCGGGTTGTGACTATAGCTTGAGCATAAAGATGTTGATTGTGTGAGCACGTGCACTTGGATTTATATGTCTGGTAGTGTCCTTATTAGTGGAATTTGTGGTTGGATGGCTACGTGATGAGTATGATGTGACTGCGAGATGTGTTCATATGGTTTGAATGTGATGAGAATGGTTTGCTTGAGGTATAGAAATAACTATTGGGTGCTTGATTTCCATATTGATTTGACGTAGAGTCTCAAGTTATGGGTGTGTTGGAGGATCTTTCATGTTGTTTAGTTGTGGAGTGAAGTAGATTTTCACATTGTGATATGGGTTCACTTAGGAATATTAAGTGATTGTGTAATAGTTATGACCGTGGAAGGGAATAGAGCGATGTCAAGTTGAGGCAAAGCAGGTAGGTTATCTCCTAAGTGGTGTCTTGAGGTTTGTGTGATCCCTATGTTGTTCTGTAGCGAGTTCCCTTTTACCAGTGAATTATATGTACTGGAATTTGAGTTTGGATCGTTTATGAGAGTTTTCTTGACGGTTGCAAGGGTGAATGCGAGATTTGCAGATGATTTGAGCTATTAGATGGTTTGTGTTACATGAGCGTATGAATGATTTAGTTGAATTTCAGCACGGGATTTTGGGCAGCAACAGAGTATGTGTATTATAAGTTATCAAATGCTTTAATTCCTTGGCTTTGAGCCAAGTGGGGTAGTATGATATTGATAAGTTGATTGCACGGTTATGTGTTGAATTAGTTTCGGTTGAGGTATACTTGTGAAGCAGTTAGGGCTTGCCGATGTCGATTTTGATGATGAATTAAGAAAGGAACTTCTGGATACATGTTATGTTACACTTTAAGGGTATATGTGAATCATGGGATTATTAAGTTGTTATTCGTAAAGGATGTAGTATGCACGGAGTAGGGATTCGCTCGGTTACTTAGAATTATAGATTTCTTCTTAGGGTGTTGGTGTGAAAATGGGGCACAAGTCGTTCGCCGTTTGATCGGTTTAATTGAGATTTGAGCAGAGTGGATGACTCTCGAGAATGGTTCTAATGGATTCAAGATTTATATGTGGCAATTGAGAATTTTGCGGATTTGTATATGGCTAGAAGCTGAGAGTTACATTGGATGGTGTCAAAGCTCGCAATATTTCTATATCATTATGGATTCTACATTCAATATCAGGAAGGTAAAAGGAACAACTTTAAATTCACAGAAGGTCTCTTCAATGTGGGTGTCTCAGTTATGGTACTTTTGGAGTGCTTAAGAGAGCATTTAGCGGCTTATGAGCCTTAGGGCGATGTGGTTTTATGCTAGGGTCTCGTGTGGTGAGTTTTAGTTGAGGATTGTGGTATTATGGCGAGGAGAAGTATCAATTTGAAGGTAATTCAGAAGGAACTCGGAGAAATAGGACACCTTGGTAGTAGGTTAGATTGGCATGGTAATGGATATAATCGGTTCTTTGGGTGCTTATGATGTGGTGGGTTTCTACAGGTGCTTCGTGGCAATGCTCTTGGGTTTTGGCAGCCTGCGTGGCTTGGTTTAGATAGAGAGATTTAGTTCTGATGGCTTGATTATGTGCAAATGGGTATCGAAGAGTTTTCAATGGTTATTACCATAGTTCGAGGTATATATTTCCTACCGGTGTGTGGAATATGTTGTGAATAGGGATTTTCTCCTGGATGGGAATAAATGGAAGGTTTCTAACTAGTTGAGTATGTAAGTTGTTGTGACTCGGAGTGGATTATGAGGTTTTCGTACTTTTCATACGATAGCATGGTATATGCGGTGTATTGTATGTGATTGAGATTTGTATGAGCAAGGTTACAATGTATTCTTAGGCAACATATAGGGTTTCAGATGACTAGGTAGATGATATTACTATTTGGTATGGTTTGTTGATAGTGGATATTTAAGGGTGGTGGGTAATGTGTTTTGATTTATGGATACTCCATTGGTACTGCGGCACTCTCCTGGTTGATCGACTGTTGATATTCAATTTTGCCATGAGGCACGGAAGAATTATAGAAGTATTCCTCGCGGGATGATCGTGTATTGGAGAAGTGTTAGACATTCAGGTGGTGAAGTTGAGATCGGATATAGTGATCCGTGGGTTCTATAGATTTGGAGATTGGGAGTTCTCATGAGTGGTTGGTTACGTGGTTGTGGACTGTGAAAATGTAGCCAAGGTTAGTCAGAGGGTAGTATGTGTTATGTTTCAGTCATTGTGGATTTTCGGAGGGTTATTTATCTATATATGGGTAACTAGAGCGGATTTAGGGTCCATTAGTAGGCCTAATTTGGATATACATTCTGCACCAAGCCGGATTGGTTGGCTCCATACTGTTATTGTTGAGGGATGTGCTATTCGAAATTTGCCGAGCTTATCGTGTTTCGAGGTGATCTATGAGTTACTCTTCTATGCTACGAGGAGTTGTGATTCGTTGGTTATGTGCACATATGGTACGGTTCTATTTGGGCTTTATAGCGGAATTTGAGCGAGATGAGCATTTGACTGCATGATTGATTGCGCGTTGGCTATGTTCTTTCCAGATTGTGGTATTGTGTTATTTGCTCTTCGTGGTTATGGTAATGCACTTTGGGTATTGGATGTTGAATCTCGCGTGGTTATTGGTTTTGAGCAAGGTGGCTCGAGGTATGTAATATGGACCAGCGTCAGGACACACTGCGGTAGAGTTATGTTGAATACGATCCTTTGTGTTAGATTCGTGTTTTTTAGTTCTACGATGTGTTCTAGGCTCTTAGCATGGCGTTGTGATGGTACTTGTTAAGCTGGCAGGACAATTCTCTCGTTTGAGTCATTTTCATGATTGAGTACATTTGGAATGTTGCCAATGGGTTCACGGGCTGCACGAGTTGTGATTTTAGATTGTATTGATGTGTCATGCCACTGGAGTGGATGGGTTGGATGAGATGAGGTCATTGAACCTAGGATGGATACTATCGAATTTGATTGTGGTATATTCGGAAGGATAATGTCGAAAATCAGCTTGGAAATCTGCTATAGTTGTTGTTGGAGGAGAGGGAGCTCCACGACCTGGTGATCTAGTGAATGGTTATGAGTTGCTCCATGATTCTTTCATCATTGGCAGTGTATGAAGGTATTATAATGAGGCTTTGTTTGATAAGAGGTTTGTCACAGGCATTGGATTGTTTGGAGCAGCTACTGTGATTAGGAGATATCGCTATGAGTATTTGAGTTATTCGGTATATCATGTGATTAAATCTTGGGTCATGGTGAAGACTTGATACATCTTATTCAGACTTATATAGTATGTATATGCGAGATACTGATTTTATGGAAAATTTCGGATGTAAAAAATTTGGTTCTAAGGCTTATGGGCTAGGTTGAATTATGGAATTCAGTTGTGTTGTGTTATCAGACCTATATAGGATAGGGTGACTTGGGATCACCCCCGAGTATGTGCATGGTAAGGTAACAATGCGGCTTGATGGCTTTGAGAACAATTCTGGGCACGTTCAAGGAAGAACATATGTTTAATTGGAGAAGGATGTAACAACCCGGCTGGTCGTTCTGAGCAATTTCACTTTGCTCGGTAGTTTTCAGGCATGAGTAGCTCCATATGATATATTATGACTTATCTGAATCGTCGGTTTTGGTTTTCAGGTTATTCGGAATTGATTTGGAAGAATGATTCTTAGCTAGGAGCTTTAAATTTGAAGGTTTGATCAAGTTTGACTTTTTAGTATTTGATCTCGGATTGGATTTCTGATGGTTATGTAAGCTCCTTAGGAGCGCGTCTGGATTGTGATTTGGACGTCCGTAGTAAAGTTTGGCTTGAAATGACGAAAGTTGGAATTTTGGAAAGTTTGACCAGAAGTGAAACTTTTGATATCGGGGTCAGATTTCAATTTCGGAAGTTGGAGCAGGTCTGTAATGTCAAATGTGACTTGTGTGCAAAATTTGAGGTCAATCGGCCGTGATTTGATAGGCTTCGACATCGATTGTGAAAGATTGAAGTTTCAAGTATATTGATTTTGAATTGAGGTGTGATTCGTCATTTCGATATTGTTATGTGTGTTTTGAGGCCTCGAGTAGGTCCTTGTTGTGTTATGGGACTTGTTGGTATGTTTGAACGTGGTCTTGAGGGGCTCAGGCGTGTTTCGAATTGTTTTCGGATCATTTCGTCTCATGTTTGCATTACTGATGAGGTGTTGGTTCTCGTTTTCCGCACCTGCGACTGATATTGCGCAAGTGCGATGGCCGCAGATGCGATCCAAGCGTCACAAATGCGAGATTTCACTGAGGGGTGGAGGTTCGAAGATGCGGAGATAATTGCGCAGAAGCACGATCGCAGATGCGGTCAGGGCCATCATAGAAGCGGCTCTCTGGCAAATGCGAGCCCATCATCTGTAGAAGCGAAGGTCGCAAATGCGACATTTTAACCGCAAATGCAGAACAGTTGGGCAAAGTTATAAAAATTGAGGTTTTTGGTTATTTCTTCATATTTTGAAATGTGGGACTCAGATTGAGGCACTTTTTGGAGCAAATTTCATCACAAGTATTGGGGTAAGTGTTCTCTGCTCGGTTGTGATTATATTTCATGAATCTATCTTCATTTTTGGCAATTGGTTAATGAATTTAAAAGAGAAAATTGGGGGTTTTGACCTAAAATTTCATAATATGAATTTTTGAGTTTTGAACATCGAGTTGGAGTCGGAATTGAGTGAAACTGGTATAGTTGGACTCGTAATTGAATGGGTTGTCGGCTTTTGGGAGTTTTGTCGGCTTCCGAGGTGTGGAACCGAGTGTGATTTTTGGCCGGATTTGGGATTTGAGTTAGGATTCGATCTTTATCATTTGAATTGTTTCATTGGGCTTTATTTGATGTATTTGAGTTTATTTTGGCTAGTTTTGAGTCGTTCGAAGGTCTCTACGCGCGTGATGTCATTCTTGGAGCATCGCTTGGCTTGCTCGGTATTGGAATTTGTCTTGTTCGAGGTAAGTAACTCTTGTAAACTTAGTGATGAGGGTATGAAACCCTGAATTACATGCTATATGATTGATGTTGAGGTGACACACATGTTAGGTGATGAGCGTGCGGGCGTGCACCTGTGAATTGTGACTCCATTATTTCCACGGCACTGTATAGTGGCCCTATTTTGTTGATATTTATGTTTTCATCATGTGATAAAGTAACTGAGCTGATTTTGCTAGATATCATGTTTAGGATTTATGCTGATATTTTTAGGACCCATAGTGGTCGTTGCTTGCTGTTATCTCACCGATTTCATTGATATTTTGTACTTAATCATATTCATGCATTCATATCATATCGCAGTCTTAGTTGTTATTTATTAATACATCATATCATTGTTCGGGGACTGTTTTTATGACATTGGAGCTCGTGGGTGAAACTGGAGAGAGTAATGACCGAGTGAGGCCGAGAGCCTGATTATGAGTGACAGTTATGGGATCGGGCTGCACATCACAACGGTTATATTGATGTTTATGATAGTTCGTGGGCTGTAGGAGCCCCTCTGGAGTCTGTAACACACCCCTAGTGAGCGTGGATGATATTATTGAGGGATGGATTTCCCTAGACATGGATTTGTCCGAAGTACTTGATACCTGGAGATGAATTTCTTCACAGGTTTGGATTGCCCTTTCTCCTCGGTACAAGGTAACTTATAGTCAGTGTTGTATATATTCTGGGATGGATTTTCCTAGGCCGTATGGTCCATATACAGCACCGAGTGGTTGAGCATGATGAGTGAAAAGTGTGAGACAGTGAGATTGAGTACTCTGAGAGTGTGAGTACATGATTAATCTCTGAGAAACATGGCATTGGCATTGGCATGCACACTTGACATATAAGCATAGAGATGCATTTTTCCTCATACTGTACGGTATCACGTCATTCATGACTTTTTACACATGTTGATATTTGGGCATAGAGAGGTATTTCACACTTGCTATCTGGAAAAAAAATAAACATCTAATTTATTTGGGAAAGGATTTTTGTAAAAATTTATAGTTTTCAAACTATCTCATATTTTATGACAATTTCGGTAAAGGATTTGAGTTTCACTGATATTCTTGAAAAGGGAAACTATTTTCGAAAAACTGTAAAAAAGGCTGAGCATTTTTATCTCTGAGTTACTTTCTTATTTATATGCTCTACGTTGATATGAACTGTTATTGGTTATTGGTGTTGGACCCGACCTATGTTCCAGCTCATCACTACTTTCAACCTAAGGTTAGGTTTGTAACTTACTCAGTACATGGGGTCGGTTGTACTGATACTATATTTCTACACATTGCGTGCAAATGTTAGTTGTTGTTGTTGCTATGATAGATAGTTGCAGGATTTGAAGATGTACCTGCATTTCTGTTGTAGCTGCCTCTTATTCATGGTAACCTTAGATTTATAAAAACTCTATTTATGTACTTTTCAAACAAAAGATGTATTTACTTCATATCAGCTTTGTAAATTCTATTCTTAGAAGCTCATGATATGTACTAACAGTCCTTGGGAATGGATTAAGATTCAGATAATTCCTTTATTTGATTGTCTTGTCACTATTATTGAAATTGGACAGTTATTAGTTGGCTTACCTAGCGGGTTGGGTTATGTGCCATTACGACTAGCGAATTTTTGGGTCATGACAGTACCACTCTATAACTGTGAACTCTGAAGAGGTAACCCTCAACTTAGGCCGATGAGGTCATATTCTAAATCATCTGATAATAACATCTACAACCACTAATACCAAACTAAACATCTACATAGGGATGATAAAGCCACAATACTGATTTAAAAAAATCTACAAGGCTCTCTAAGGATAACTGAACTGTATCATGGTTGGGACAGGGCCTCGACCTACCCATAAAACCTGTATATATAAAATGGACTCCAAGGTATAGACCTGGTAACTCCGAGAAAGTGGAGCTTACCAACCAAGCTGATGTTTGACTTTGTCTACTAGAAAGGTCTATCAGGACCTGCAGGCATGAAATGCAGCGTCCCTAGCAAAAGGAACGTCAGTATGAAATAATGTACCGAGTACATAAGGCAACAGAATAATTGAAAGCTGAAACTGAACTGATAATATAATAACTGAAAGTACCTGGAAGTCAAATATAATTTGAAGATATGCTTACATGCTGATACCGACTCATCTCTCTCAATATAGTAAGTAAAATAGATGCCCAACCCTATAAGGCTCGATATGTATAACTGCTCAACCATAGTAGGCTCTCTCATAGGAGCTCGGCCATACTATGCTTCGTATCTCGGCCATTCTGGGCTCGCTCACAGGCGCTCGGCCACAGTAGGCTCGGTATATAACTTACCATCTCATCAGATGTTGCCCAATAGGGGCCTGCCATCGATTATAGCTCAACGGTGGTGAAAATACTGTAATACTATATATATATATACTCGCTGCTCTCTTGGATGAATAAGACAAACTAAACTAAATATGAAGTCTCCATAAGAGAGAATGTTGTAGCTTATGAGACTAGGATAATGTACATAAATTCAGGAATAAGAACTTCTCTTTATGCCTCGTTATCGAACGTATGTATTTATGGGATCATGCCAAAATGAAGGAAATGTCTAGCCTTAACATACTTTAACTCTGTTGAGTCCTTAATACCTTCCAAGCAATTATTCAAACAACTCAACTCAATCTACCATATCATAAGGAGATTCAATATCGGTGATGAGTAAAGGTTAAGTCCACAACTTAAACTAGTAGCTTGGTTACGTAAATTTGGGCAGCATTTCCCTAGTAACAAGGCCCTCATCCAATATAATATACCAACAACGTCAAGAACACAACAATAACAACATGTATTCATCCTTTTCCAACCTTATCTCCATCACAATATACCACTAAACAGCCCATATACCCTAATCACTTCATATATAAAACGACAACCAAAGTAGTGCCAAACAACCTAAAAAATGTAACAACAAACAACCGGCCCACCATTCCGTCATTATGTGGTGTTTCTCCATACCTTTTCTCCTCCAAAAATCCATAAAAAATCAGTACAAGAGGCCAACACGAGTGGACTACAAAACAGTCCACTAAAAGTGAAATAAATTGAACTCACGGCTTATGATCACTATCCTGTGAGTTCTAACTATTAGGAAATGAATTAATCAACCTTCCTTGACATTTAAAGCTTAAATACATAAATTAGGCATTTTCGTAACTATGAAGTACCTTCCAAAACTCAAACTACAAAGAAAAAGAGAGGCGATATAGCGATACTTACGTCGTAGGGATCGTTCTAATATTATTGCTTCTTGATTTCATATCCGGGATGTTAATCTTCCTTGGAAACCTTGTAGAGAGCTTAAGGGTAAGTTTTTGGGGGGTTCTCTGGTCGCGTTCTATGAAAAATGAGGAGAAAGACGATTTATAACCCTATATATATCAACTTTTGAAAAGTCAAAGAGGTGCTAGCTTGGCATCCTAGCATTGGCCCTTCTTTCGATGCTTATATTTTTTTATTCGGATGTTGTATGAATGAATAGTTAAGAGCATTAGAAACTAAATTCCAAGACCTTCAATTTGGTATATAATATTTCCCAAAAAGACCTCATATAACACATGAAATGTATTGCTCAAAAAGCTTTAGTGACATACCTATGCAATCTGCGCAGTCTCGTAAAACTGCAAATATCTCTCGACTCCTATGTTGTATTGATGAACAGTTTAATGTGTTAGAAACTAGACTCGTAGATATTCAATTTGGTAGGTAGATAATCCTCTAATTCCAAGTATATTGAGATAAAAGCTCAGCTACATTTGACCTAAGTTTCAACACATTTATGAATGTAACTTGTGATGATCTTTGCCAACTTTTGTTCCACAACTCGCTTGGCTTCAGAACATAACACACGATTATCATACGACTAAAATAACTCATAGAATAATTTCCTTATAATATTAAGCACCCTAGTATTACCCCAAAAGTACATGTTATAACATTCCCAACTTGTCGACTTTCGATGAAACTTATTTTCTTCAATTCATTTGGCTTCTAAGCCTTCAAACCCTCTTGGTACATGGTGTTCATGATCATAAATATTTGTAAATTCCACGTTAACATGATTAACTTACTTTATGTACTTTCAAAGGTGATCTCATTTTTGAGCTTACATCAATTGACTTAAGACGTACTCTTACGTACGAAAATATGGAGTGTAACACTTAGATACCACATATTAAACCTTGAACCCACTAGAACCTTCTCGAGAGTCATCCACTCAGTCGTAGTCCTGAATACATAGCCAATCATGCCGAAAGATTAGTGCCACATTAATAAATGAATACTCCAAAAGTAAATAATTGAGTGAATCCTTTCTCTTGCACATTACCTCCATAGGAGAATATCGAACCCGAGTCCTTCCACGACCTTCATATATCACTAAGGTGAAGTATAACACACATCCAACAAATTTTTTGCCCGAATCTCCTCGAAGTCATCATCTTTAAGTCATATCTAATCCATAAGCGTCCCTTAGTCTACAATCTATAACAACACATGACTAAGTGACCTAATCGTCAATGGTAGACTCCCCTATTGGCCTTAATCCACAATCACATAACCCAAGAAGCAATAATGACTGCTCCTCGTTATCAGCCATGATCCTATATTGTTACTTAGTTGAATTTCTCATAAGTTTATGTTGCACCAACCATAACGTATCCCAAATTATCAACCCAATACATGCTCAACCTTGTGACAGTCGTGTCATCTTCCTCAAGCGATCCAGACCCATATTATAGCACATACATCCTACGAGGTAGAAGATTAAACTCTTCATGGGAACCTCATAAGAATTCATGCAACCTCCAACCTCTCACAGGAGATAGTGCACCTGTGTAGCCCCATATCGACATCTTTCTATAACCCACTATGGGAACAACCGCTATGTAATTAATTAAACCCTCCCGAGTCCATTGTGATGACCAAAAATCTCACCAAGTCATAATGACACCTAACCCAACCCGCTAGATAAATCAAATAGTATAAGTCACTACTATAATTATAAATCATCAATATTACTAATAAAGACCGTAAAGAATTCAATACATTTATCCTAAGGATTGGTAGTACAAGTTTTGAGCCATTATGATTTGGATTTACAAAACTGATACGGATTATAAATACAATATATGTTTGAAGTTTAGGTAAATAGAAATGAAGTCATAAACCATCATGAACAAGAGGTAGCTTGGATCAGGAACACTGGTACGTGTTCAATGCAAGGCTTCGTCTTCCACTGCTACTCAACGCCAAGATGTGCACGCAAGGTGCAGAAGTATAGTATAATTATAACCAATTTCATATACTCAATAAGTATCTTGACTAACCTCAGAGAAGTTGTGGCAAGGTCTTAAAGTCCAAAAGATACTCACATAACCTATATAGCTCAATGATATAAAACAAAGAAGAATCCAAGAAGTAGTCACAAAATAATAGATATCAAATATTAAGAGTGCACAACTGAGATAAAGATAATAAAACAATTTTACTAATTTCATAGATCCTGAAATTACAACTTCTATCAACCCCACACAATATGAGACTTACACCAAATAGGATGTACTCAAACTCTAAAACATAACCATGGGGTGTCGGTGCATAACAATGGGCCAATTCTATATTAATAGCCAAACAATGTGCTCATGAGAACGTTACAAGAATCCAATATATCAATGCATGATGATAACATTATTATCACATCAATATGATATGCTAACGACAACTCCACAAACATGAAATAACAACCCAACATAGAAAAAATCCATCTTGACAACCACATCGTCAAATACAATAGGGGCATATGATAGCATGTTAGTAGAAACAAAGGAAAGCATGTAAGATGCATGACAAAACATAAGGAATTCACTTGCACATTCAAAAATATCACCCTCTTACTCTAAATTTCATCATAATAATAATAACCACCCTTATTGATATGTATCCTGACACAATAATAATATTCATCCTTATCACTCCATGTACAATACAATAACAATATTCACCATTATCTCTCTGTAACAATAATATCCACCATCATCACTCCGTAAAAATAATATCCACTCTCATTGATCTGTAACAATAATATTTACCTTTATCGCTCTGCAATAATAATATCCACCCTATTGCATCGTGCCCTGACACAATAATAATATTCTCCTTTATTGCTTTGTGCCCTAACATAATAATAATATCCACCCTTATCTCTTCATGCCCTAACACAATAACAATATCATTCACACTCGCACAGTATTGTGACATTCATAATTTGACATGTACATTTAACATGTAGGCATTGAGATGTATATTTCTCATGCTAGATGGTATATGATAATTGATAACTTGACATGCATATCGAGATGTAGGCATAGAGATGTACTTTCCTCATACTATTTGATAATGAAATATCTTCTATGTTTCTGAAAGTTTGGGAAATATCACAATTTTTCTGATATACTCATATTTTGGAGATTCCTGTGAAAGCTTTGGGCTTTACTTTATACCTGAAAATCATGCCTACTTTTTCATAACTGTAAACGAGCTGAGCATAATATCTTTTGAGTTATTATTTGTACTGCCTTCACTATACTATTACAGTTATTTACTCTGACTGTTTTCTGAGCTCGTCACTGCTTTCAACATAAGGTTATGTTTGTTACTTGTTGAATACATCGGGTCAAGTTTACTCATACTACACTTCTGCACCTTGTGAGAAAATTTTGGAGCTGATGTTGCTGTGTATGGCGGGAGTTGCCATTGAAAATGCACCTGCATTCCGGTTATAACTGCCTCTTGTTCTTGGTAGCTTTAGATTTATAAATCTATTTATGTATATTTTGATCATATGATGTATTTCTTTCGTAGCTTTGTAAATTTTAAGTCTTAGAAGCTCATGACTTGTACTACTAATCCTTGATATTTTATGTTGAAAGCTCAGTTAGTTTATTTATTGATTCATGTTATCCTATTTGAATTGTGTTGTCTATTAATTGGCTTAGATGGCGGGTTGGGTTAGGTGCCATCACGATTGGCTAGATTTTGGGTCGTGACACTTAAACATTTAAAAAAATATTCGGGGTTCTACAATTAGACAAATACATGAACATTGTCTCATAACATACTCCTTCAAGTGATTTTAAAACCATGTCCAAGTCTTTTGACTTTCATCGACACAAAGAGCAAAGGCGAGAGGAAAATTTAGCCATTAGCATCTGATCCAACGGCAATCAACATATTTGTATCATACTTTCCATACACATTTGTGCCGTATATGGAGATTAACGACCGACAATGAACAAAACCACCAATGTATGGTTTAAATCCCCAGAACACATATCTAAATATGTTTTATGGAATGTCAGGATGCCGTTCGTACTTCCATTCAACAACTCTCCCGGAATTAAAGTATTGCAAAGCAGTCATGTACCTCGGCAGAGCCGCAAATGAGTTATCCCTATTGTCAAAAACAATCTCAAACATACGTTTACACCCGAGTAATGCCTTTTTTGGATAATGGTACACACATAAACCTATGAAACTGATGTTATGCACTCCTTCACCTTATATCTCAGGGATGATTCAATGTGTGGAATTAAGACAAGGGAAATCAAATCAACATTCAAGTTAAAATGATTCTCATTAAATGTGTCCATATTACAAGTATGCTTGCCAATGTATTTTCCCACCATCCACATATTAGTTTTCAACTTTCTCCCACTTAGAATCCACTTACAACCTTGGTCCCATCTATGACAAACCACCTTATATATTTTTTTAGATGGCTCAACAACCTCAATCTCGCGGCCATTTTTTGTGCTATAAATTCGTGTTCCCTTACTGAGGCCAGCCTTGTCATTGAAAAGCGTATTTTTACAGAGCTCCATTGCTCTACTTTCATCCCATATTGTTGTAAGAACTTCATCAAGATCCCTTTTGAGGGCATTTACATCTGACATACTTGGCAAGTGATCAAGATAGGGAATCTCCCTTGGATGAAAGAGCACACACGACTCGTACACTGTTGGTCTAATAGTAGGTGAAGTCTGCATATACGGAATATGTTGAGTGGTGACATTATGATCCATCGTCAAATCTGGTTGCTCATTGTCACTCTCATTTGTAAAGTGTGGTTCCTCATCGTCACTCTCATTAGGGAAGGGTGTTTATCGCCCGACTCCTCAGTGTTGTTGTCATAATTACTGTCATCTTCCTTGCTCTATGCATCTACCATATCCTGATTCAAAATATCGTCATCACCAAACGGTGTTAGGGCAAGACCATCATGTTGCTCATTACTGCACAACCAATAAAATAATTAATATTTTGTACATCTCAACATAATATATTAACTTTAATACTTAAACGTTCCATTCATAATTTGCAGATATCCTATGATGCACATCGTCAAATTACTGATGATCCGAGGATGGACCAGCATGATCCATCACTCCAAAAGTATGTAAATTCCAGCTGTTGGTTGGTTCATAACTTGTAAAATTCATATCTGGTCGTAACCCTATGAAAGATATAAGAGTTAGTACTATTATACATAAAACAAGTAGTTATACTACAACAAGGTAAATTGTGTAATGTAACATTCGACCTGTGAATTTTGTAAACTAGGTGACCCTCCATGCTGCTGCATTGACGAGAAATTATGTTATCGCTCCTCATTAACCCTTGGAAATAAGTTTAGATCTGGCCAAAATCTTCCATATGGAACTTGTTCAGATAAAAAAGCTCTGAAAACACTCACACATGGTTGAGTGTTAGTCATAGTTTGCGGAACATCAGTACTGTTGACGTCTTCGGACTTTACATACATTTCCATCATGCTTAACACAAGAACATCCCTGTGTTCATCCAGAGTCCTCAAATAATCTTGTAGAGTTTCATCGCCATCGATATTAAACTCAGCATAACAAGCCACACCTTATGGAGTAAGCGAATATAAATATCTTCCGGCTACCTTAAGATTAACTGAATGTTTACTCACACTCATTTTTTTATAAATTAGAGGTACTAATTTGTGGTACTTCAATGTGAGTGTCACCTTAATAATACACAGTGGAGAACAACTATATTGTACCGAGTTATTCCCAAACACAACCTCATTGCCCCAATATAATTCAACCCTAATTTTTTGCTCATCAATGACCGTAGAAAAATTTAAAGAGAAATTGTATATATTGATGAAAATGAAAAGAAGTATAAAAGGATGCTGAAGAACAAAGGCAAATTGGTTCAAATTTACTCAATTTTTTTTATGAATGTACATTCGACTTTAAATAAGCAACAATAAATTCCTTAGGCACGTGAAATGTCCATATAGCGCATGTAATATATGCTATGTACAGGTATGCTATACTGTTAATCATCATGGCAATCATAATAAGCATACGTTAACGAGGTAAGTGATCGTTAGTACTCTGTTTGGATCATTGTCCCCCATCGTTTTATAATGTATTGTATCATATTGTATCGTATGGTTTTATGAATACAATTTTTGGATAGATTGTATTGTTTGTTATTGTTAAATAATATTTTGTTGTTTGGTTTGATTGTATCGTACTATACTGTAACTAATAAGTTTACTAAAATACCCTCAATTGTTTAAATATTAAATTTATCAAAAATTATGCAGAAAAATAATTTTAAAAAATAAAATAGAAGAAGGCAAAACACCTTAAGAAAGCAGAACAAAGGAGCGAGACAGAAGAAGACCAAACAAAGGAGCACAACTAATTAGAATTGAGTTAAAAGCAAAATACGAGAAAAAATAAAACAGAAGGCGGCAAAACACCTTTAACGTTGACGATAGAAGTTCTGGAAAAACACAAAGTAGGTTATATGTTGGAGATTTGGAGTTAAAATAGAAAAAAAAGGCAAATGGTAAAATATATTGTGGAGTAATAAGTTAGGGCATAATTGGAAAGAAAAAATAGGAAACAATCCCGCCACACCAAATCGGTTGTTTAAAAAAAAAGGGACTTTTCATTGTTCCGGAACAATGAAATTAACAATACAATACAACCAATTTTAATGAAACAATCAAAACAAACATTGTTTTAGGATGATAATACAATATGATATAACGGGAACAACCATCCAAACAAGCTGGTATAACACATGTAAAATATACACTATATATAAAATAGTACTCAGTTTTTTTTCCACTAATTTTGGTCTCTTGAATCAAAATAGTTGTTATTTAGGTTCTGGACTCCGTAAAATAAGTACGACATAACATATGAAATTTTAACGCTGTCCGTTCCAAGTAGAAGAAGCTAAGCAGGAGCATTACTTCAGCAGTAAGAAATAATTAGTGAACCAGCATAATTGGTCGCACTAGGCCAAAACACAGTAAAATTCATGGGTCATAGTACCGATTTGTGTATATTTTCATTTTCATTAGTAGTAGAATACTTGGGTTGGTCATAATTGTAGACTTGCTCAAAGACAGCGGAAGCAACTAAAAATAATTTAAAAGAGAAATTGGAAAAAGGGGTAAACCTTCAGGAAAATGAAAAGACCGCCCTTTGGTTTCCCACGAACTACGTCCTATTCATTTCCTATATCTCCCACTTTTCCTCTTCTTCTTTTTTTTTCCCGTACAAAAGTCCTGTTTTGCTTTAGGTCGCTTCTCATTTGTTGTAAAGAAAGCAAGAGTACTGTTAACTTGAAAAAGAGAGAGTTTTGATCGTTCCTTTTATTATCTTTTCTTTGGTAGCGCTTTTGTACTGGTACATATTCTTGAGGTTGATTATCTTTTGGTTTTTCCTTCGTCACAAAGAAATCTATCTTTTGCATTTCCTTTATTTTTGGGCACAGTGTGTAAGAAAAAATTTCATACTGCCGCATGCAATAGTTTCGACAGTGACATTATTCATATGAGGTTTTTTGTTTTTTTAATATGTGTGTTTCAGGTGTAAAGCAGGATAATCTGAGTTAAGAGCTAGGGATGGAGGGGGTTTCTTCTTCTACTAGTATGAAGAAGAGAGCATGGCCTAAAGATGACTTTATTGATTTGGTCTTCTCGTGGTCTATCGAAAATATTTTTGATGAGACTCTGTATGAAAATCAGGTACACTTTTTCTTTTCCATGCTTCTTTAGATTGCTCTTGGTAGAGTTTATTTCTCTAAAATGCTTCTAATACTCTCTCTTTTTCTTCTTTTTTGTTTTAGTATCTCAGTGATGGGGAACTTAAGTTTGTCAAAATAAAAATGCTGCATGACTAACATTTTACAAAATATTTTTGTTTGGAATTTGAATAGAAGGATTTTTTCCTTTAAATATCATCTGTTAGCCTCAGGAAGTTGCATGAGTCTCTAATTTATACCTCTATTTTTCTTGATCTTTGAATAGATTTTTCGCATCGACTGGTTTATTGAATGCGTCTAGCCTTGAAACTGAACTTTGCTATTCAACTATGGATTCAATATTTAAGCTATATTTGCTTCCATTTCGGGGCATGTTTATTCAATGGGTTAAGGACCGTAGGAAATTTCGTATGCATTTCTTATTTTCTTTTTATAAGCAGTAATCTAAAGGGGACTACAGGTGAATTCAATTTGAAATGATAAAAAGAAGCATAAAGAGAAATAAGCCTATCTACCCTTTCGGGGAAGGGTAACGTCTGCCTACACTCTACCCTCCCCAGACCGCATTAGTGGGATTTTACTGGGTGTGTTGTTGTTGTTGTGTAAGCATAGAGAGAAATAAGATTTAAGATGTCTAAGAACAAAATATTTTCCCCCTTTTTTCTTTCCACTTTCGTTGAATATTTTTCTTTAAATGTTTTTAACTTTTAACGGTTCTTTTTCCTCTTTGAAAGATTAATTTGTTTTGGAACTTTAAAGAGAAAATCTTGAATTGTTGTAAGTGGACTCCTTAAATGTTATCTTTGCCATAGCACCTTAATAAAGAAGATATTATTGTTGCCAATTTGTAAATGGGATGCATGGCTTCCTATAGAGACAAAATAAGTTGCTTCTTTCTTAATTAATTATTTGCTGTGTAGGTGGAGAAGATTCCAGAATCATTTGAATCAGTGGATCATTACTTGGGTTCATTTTACTTCCCTTTACTGGAAGAAACCCGAGCGGATATTGCTGCTTCCTTGGAAGTCATAGACCAAGCACCTTTCGCCGAATTGATCTCCTTTGATGAACTAAAACCACATGGAGCATTACTTTTTGATGTTAAGGTTGATTACTGGAGGTATATATTCAGTGATGGGAAAGAGCCTTACCGAACATTGCCTGGAGATATTGTTATTATCTCAGATGCTAAACCTGAAACTGCTTCTGACCTGCAGCGACTCGGATGGAATTGGAGCTTTGCATCTGTAACTAATATCAGTGACAATGAGAACAATGATTTAAATGCATCCACTAATTTTAAAGTCAAAGTTGCTAGAGATATTGGAATTTCTAAGGGAGTGCAAAAATCATTTTATATAGTGTTTTTGATAAATTCGATACCAAATAAGAGAGTATGGAATGCGCTGGGAATGAGAAAGAATTTAGACATTATTGAGAAAGTTCTGTGCAGTGGGCATGAGGTAAGTAATCTTGCTGATTTACCTTTTTTTTCATCCTCTCAGAAGCATCATCCATTAGATGCCTCTTTGTAAGTGTGACTGGAAAATACATAACAAGGATGACATCAGCATTTTTTCACAATTGAAAAAAGAAGAATGGCAGCGTATGAAAGTTTGACAAAAGTTATCTGTTGCTCGTGATGATCTCTTTTTTCCATTTACAGCAGCTGGATGATGTCGTCTAGTTTTCTAATCTTTTATTGATGGTTAATTTTCAAATTTGTGTTGTCTCAGAAATGTTCCTTTACCAAAACCTTTGTAATGTTGATTCAATGGTCTCTTGGGTCGCGAATAGCCATTCGTTCTTGCATTTCTTCTGTTTCCAGAACTTTACTCTTTATTTTAGAAAATATGTACTCTTTGGCAATTAAAAACAATGTGTTCGTTGTCATTCTTGGGAAAAAAAGCTGAAACATACTCTTTTTGCCAGATGCAGCCTCAACTGTTGTTTTCTTCCCTTAAGAGTGTTCCTATGGATTTGGACTATATGCTTGTGTTTTCCTATTTTCAGTATCTGTTTCGTTTAGTGGATTTCAGAATGAAAAAGCATTGTTTTTGTGCAGAAACAGTGCGGGAATAAATGTGATGTTTGTTCTACATCCATTAATGATGGACCAGCTGGAGAAGTTGGTAACAGTCTGTTGACTAAGCTGAATGATTCTCAGGCTAATGCAATCTTGACCTCTCTTGATACATTGAAATGTCGCCACAAGCCTTCCATTGAACTCATATGGGGTCCACCTGGTACAGGAAAGACTAAGACTACAAGTGTCATGCTCTTCATACTGTTGAGAATGAAGTATAGGACTCTTACTTGCGCCCCAACAAATGTAGCAATAACACAAGTAGCTGCTCAGTTGGTTAAACTGGTCAGAGAGTCATTAAAAAACCATTCTGCAGAAATGGATATCATTTGTCCTTTGGGTGATATTCTCTTGGTTGGGAATAAGGACCGGCTAAAAGTTGGTCACGATATTGAGGAGATTTACCTTGATTATCGTGTTGATAGGCTGGTGGAATGCCTGGGACCACTGACTGGATGGAAACACTGTATAAGTTCCATGAGCGGATTTCTAGAAGATTGTGTTTCTCAGTACCACATCTACGTGGAGAATGAGTCGATCAAACTGAAGGAACTTGCTGACCAAGAGGAAGCACAAAAAGAAAAAGCAAAAATCAGCTCATTGATTGATTTTGCTAGATCTTGGTTTAATTCTACAGCATCCTCCTTGAGAAGATGCATGTTAGTATTCTGTACCCATCTATCAGTATGTTTTATTCAAGAGGAGAACTTTGAAAGAATGGTGCGCCTTATCTCCCTACTTGATTGTTTGGAGGGAATGTTATTTCAAGAGAATGTTGGTTCTAAAGAACTGGAGGAGCTATTTTCATGTAAGCAAACAATTAAAGTCTCTTCTGAGGCCGTTTTGGATGAGCTTTCTTTACGTTCTTTAAGAAGCCAGTGCCTTGGACTTCTAAAAGATGTTCGCCAATCTCTTGGAAAACTGAGTCTTCCTGGTGCTATGAGTAAGGAGTCGATTAAGGAGTTCTGTTTCCAAATGGCGTCCTTGGTATTCTGCACTGCTTCTAGTTCATATAAGCTTCATTCACTGGATATCGAGCCATTTGACTTATTAGTCGTTGATGAAGCTGCCCAATTGAAGGAGTGTGAATCTGTCATACCCTTCCAACTTCAAGGTCTGACGCATACTGTTTTGGTGGGCGATGAGTGTCAACTGCCAGCAACAGTTAAGAGTCGAGTAAGTTTGCCTTCTTTTTCTTACGTGCAATTTCAAGTAATTGCAACTGATGTCTTTTCACTATATCGTTTTACATAATTCTGTTACTCTGAAATAGGTTTCTGAAGAAGCTGGCTTTGGAAGGAGCCTTTTTGAAAGACTCAGTTCACTGGGACATTTTAAACACCTGCTTAACATACAGTACCGGATGCATCCATCAATTAGCCAATTCCCAAATTCAAATTTCTATCATAATCAAATTCATGATGCCCCTGATGTAAAGTATAAAACGTACGAGAAAAGATACCTTCCAGGAAGGTGTTTTGGCCCATATTCCTTTATAAATGTTCCATTGGCTAAAGAAGAACTGGATGATGTTGGACATAGTCGAAGAAATATGGTTGAAGTGGCTTTAGTGATGAAGATTGTGCATAACTTATTCAAAGGTATACTCATATTAATGAAACCTGCCATTTTGTGGTTAGAATTTTCCTGAAATGCTCTTTTGTCTTTTTGCCTGTAACTATTTGTACCTTTGTCAAACTCAACTTTAATTTTTGTTTCTGTTTAAGGTGTGATGTGCAATGATACCGATATGTGTATCAAGGTATTGAAGGTTCTAGTTTCAAAAGTAGCAAAAGTAAACAGGTGTTTTGTGCATGAGGTATCCTTAAACTATATTTCGTCACCACCAAAAAGAAACATAGACTGAGTGAATATATATGGTTCATGTACAGCAGTTGGGAGCTAAAATGGGAATGCCTAATTTGAGGCTAATAGCCAATCGTACTTTGTTATAACTATGAAAATTGTAGAATTAAGAAAAAGCCTTCTAAAGACAAAACAACAAAAGCTGGGTTTCTTGAATTCTTTTTCTTGTCTTTTTTATAGGTACTAGGATCTGGAAATGAGGCTGTGATTGTCCAAGAGTCTTTAATGCAGAACACCTAATAACCCAGATTTTGTACTTGGGCTTGTGTCGTTTAATCTTTGAATAGCGAGATCTCCACTAGAAAACTTGGTTTGAGTGGCATACACAAGTTGCTTTACTGTTTCCTTCCTTGTAACGAGTGTACTCTGTCAAATATTAGGTTGGCCCTCTCTTAATTCATGTTTAATTGGGTTTGAATGGGTGGGTGGTTCTCTGTAGCTTCCACGTATTTCTATTTTCTTTGTTGTTGTTGTTGTTATCTTCTATTCCTTATTTGCAGCTTGGAGTAGCTCCAGGAAGAAACTCAGCATTGGTGTTATATCACCTTATTATGCACAAATTTTGGCCATACAAGGTAAACTTGGGCAGAAGTATGATAACCTGGAGGGTTTTGAAGTTAAGGTGAAGTCAATAGATGGATTCCAGGGAGGGGAGGAAGATATAGTAATATTATCTACTGTGAGATCTAATCGTGGTGGATCGATTGGTTTCTTGTCTAGCTTTCAAAGGACTAATGTTGCTTTGACCAGGGCTCGGTATGGATTGGATTTTTTCGCTGTTACGTAGCATTTGGATCTTCTTTTTTTCTTCTAAGATGATTTTGCAGGGTTTTATTCTTATAGGCACTGTCTTTGGATTCTTGGCAATGAACAAACGTTACTTGAGAGAAACTCTGTTTGGCAAGCATTAATTCTTGACGCCAAGAGTCGTCTGTGCTTCTTTCATGCTGCAGAAGACAATGACATGAGGACAACAATTTTAAATGTTAAGAAAGAATATGATCAGCTGGACGATTTACTTAATCCAGAGAGTATTCTGTTCAAATGTCAAAGATGGAAGGTATGTCTTGTGCTTTTGGCTCTTTCACATAGATTTTTTTCTTCTTAAGTACAGCTTTTTAATTGACTATGACTTGAGGTCAGTTAATGTCTAATGGAGCGAGTTATAAAAAGGATTATGTTATAATGAAGTTATGGCACCATGAACATTCAAAACGTTATCTTGTTATTTTATTATTTATTGAATTCAAAACGTTATTTTCTAGGGGCTTTTCCTGTGAAAAGAATATATACTTCTTCAGTGTTACATGCTCACAGTGGTTTATTGCAATGAGTCAAGTGTGCAGAGAATTAGTAGTTGATCTTGATTCACATTCTCATCCTCAGAAGCATTTAACCAAGGATCCAATATTTCATGTTTGGATTGTTATACCTACTCGTATTATCATGGGTGGATCCAGTGTTTTTTCGCTCCAGATTGCTTGTTGATGTAGTATTTCAGTTTTTTGACCAGTTAACGTATGATCTCTTGATACATAATGGGTTATGTATATGCTATCTTTCTTATGGTTTGCTTTTTCAGTTCTAAACTAACACCTTGCATTAGCATTCATTACCGGGACTCTTCCTCCCTGAGCACATATTGTTCTCTGTTTAATTGTTCTACCTCCCATGAGTTATAGTCAATTGAAACATCTGTCTTGATCCATGTTATATGTTTATTCTTTTTAAGTTTGTGCTTCACTCATTGAAGGTGCAAAACTTTGGTCAGTATCATTTGTCACGCATAAGTACGCGGTAATGGTTCCTGTATTAATGAGTTTACTTGGCCGTTGTTGTATTTTCTTCTATATGGTTGCCAGGTACTCTTCAGCGACAATTTTAGAAAATCTTTTGTGAAGCTGGCATCCTCCCGCCTGAGGATGTCTGTGATAAATCTTCTGGTTAAGCTGGCTAGTGGATGGCGTCCCAAGAAAAGGAATGCGGACTCAATTTCCGAGAGTTCATCTCAAATTGTAAAACAATTTAAGGTTGAAGGGCGGTATGTCGTTTGCACGGTTGATATTCAGAAAGAGTCCACCTATACTCAAGTGCTGAAGGTTTGGGATATTTTGCCCTTAGAGGAGGTCACAAAATTGTTAAGGCGCCTTGATAGCATATCTTCAATGTACACTGATGAATTCATTAGTCTCTGCAAGGAAAAGTGTCTTGAGGGGTAAACTGAATCTTTTGTGCTCTATTATTTCCAATATTATAATGAGCTGCAATTGCTTCTTGTAAATTTTACTTTATTATTTTCACTTTTGTTCAGGGACTTGGAAGTTCCAAAGAGTTGGAAGCTCTGTCGTGATATCATTCAGTACAAGAGTGTTACTGCGAGCGAATTAAACAATGAAACAACTGGTGCAGTAGATGGTAGAAGTTATGTTGAAAATTCAAGAGTCAGTGAAAGCTTATTGCTAATGAAATTTTACTCTTTATCATCTGGTGTTGTCAACCATTTTCTCTCTAATCACCATGGTGAAGAATTAGATCTCCCTTTTGAAGTTACTAATGAAGAGAGGGAGATAATCCAATTTAGTAGAAGCAGTTTCATCCTTGGTCGCTCAGGCACAGGAAAAACAACAGTTTTGACCATGAAGTTATTGCAAAAGGAACAACTCCACCACAATGCTGTCGAAAGATTAAATGTAGCTGGGGAAAAAGATGTCAGTCAGCGTGCAGAGGATATAGGATTTAGACGACATGAGGAAAATGAGGAGAACCAGTGTGTAAGAGAAGCTAACAGGGCTACCTTGCGCCAGCTTTTCGTAACAGTTAGTCCTAAACTTTGTTACGCTGTCAAACAACAAATCTCTCAGCTGAAAAGGTGAGTTCTAGTATGCTGTCAGAGAGTTGCCTGATGGGACTGTGCTTGCCTTAATAAGCTGCATCCTTGTTGAGCAACGATCCTTGAAGTAATGTGGTTCAGTATTCTCTTTCGTTTTATTTGGTTTTCTTCTGAGTTTACAGTGCAAGTCTAAGATTTATAATGCATGAAGAAAGAACGATATGAATTAGTTTCTGTGCTGTAACTTAGTGGTTAATGAAGCTAGAAAAACCATGTGAGACCTGAGTAATTCCGTCATTAGGCAAAAAACCGAAGTTATCTCTTTTATGTGTCTAAGCATTGGTGAAAGTAGAGTTTCCTGGTACGTGTATTGGTAGAGGGTGCAGGTATAGTTGCTCGAATACTTATAAGGAAAGCTAAAACTCATTGAGCCAGCTAGGAGAAAAGTGGAGAAGGAATACCCCATAAAATATTCTCAAAACGAGAAATGAGTGGTTGAAGGCTTCATTTCAAAACTAGGCTTAAAAAAGAGCAAACATATTCAGATTTACAGCATGGATGTAATAATTACTTATATGCTTTCGTATTCTGTGGTTGTTAACGTACATCTAAATTGAGAGCTAGTTGCTATGGTTATTGATGTTTGGAATTATGTTTGAATGATCTAGCAAATTCTCACCCAAATGAATTTATTAACCATATCTGAACTCAGCAAAAGGTTACCTATTATTGTTTGAACACCATCTGCTCCATGAACTTCCTAGACCTTTGTCCAAAAAGATATTTGGAACATAACGAAGTTGGCGGTCTTAACCATTAGTAATGCATAGTATGCTCTTCTTTGTTCAGAATTTCATAAAGCTCTATGACCAAACTGAAAATTGTTGATACAGTAATGTAAGAATGATGATAGTTAAGGTTCTTACATGATAATAACTCTTCCTATAACCTTGATGATTTGGAGAGTGCATATTTAAATTGGAGATGGGTAGTCGTGGATTTTCACACGTCTAATTGCATTTCCTTTATGCTATGTTTATGTTTTACTGGTTCTGACCTGTAATTCATACTGAATTAATGTTGTGTTATATAAGCTTGAACGGGGTTTCTATTTTTATCCAATTAAGAGGTGTACAACCTGCTCCTTTGATGCTAACTTTCTTAAATTTGCAGCTTCATTTGTGGCGAAAGTTTCTCAGCTGAAAGCAGCTTGCTTGAAACTGATGATTTGGATGGAACGACACATTTTAGAGATATACCAGACTCTTTTATTGACATCCCGTACATGAAGTACCCTCTTGTGATCACTTTCCGTAAGTTCCTAATGATGCTTGATGGAACTATAGGTCATTCCTATTTTGATAGGTTCCATTTGAAGTGGGAGCTTTCCGAAGACAAAAGTTTGAGGTCAATCACTTTGCAAACTTTCATAAGAGAGAAGGAGGTCAATTATGATCGCTTTTGTAGTTTGTATTGGCCTCACTTCAGTACTCATTTGACCAAGAATCTTGATTCTTCAAGGGTGTTTACTGAAATACTTTCTTATATAAAAGGGGGGCTGAAAGCAGGGGACTTTCCTGACGGGAAACTCAGCAAAGAGGCTTATATTTCAATGTCAGAATATCGTGTATCTACTGTAAGTGCAGAACAGAGAGAGAGAATATACAGTATTTTCCAGGATTATGAAAAAATGAAGATCGAGAGTGGTGAATACGATTTAGCTGATTTAGTTAATGATCTTCATCTTCGGCTAAAATATCAGTATCTAGATGGGGACAAGATTGATTTTGTATATATTGATGAAGTTCAAGATCTCACTATGAGACAAATAGCTCTTTTCAAATATATTTGTAGAAATGTTGATGAGGGCTTTGTTTTCTCTGGTGATACAGCACAAACAATTGCTAGGGGGATAGATTTTAGGTTTGAAGACATTAGGAATCTATTCTACAGTGATTTTGTTATGGAGTCAAAGGGTGAAGAAGTTGTAGGAAGAAGATGTAAAGGACATCTATCACGTGTTTTTCAGTTGATTCAGAACTTCCGGACACATGCTGGTGTGCTCAAGCTAGCACAGAGTGTAATTGAACTGCTTTGTCATTATTTCCCTCAGTCTGTTGATTTCTTGAAACCTGAGACTAGTCTTATATATGGTGAGGCTCCCGTGTTGCTCAAGCCTGGAGCTGATGAAAATGCAATTTTAACTATTTTTGGGAATAGTGGGAGTATTGGAGGGAAAGTAATAGGTTTTGGTGCAGAGCAGGTCATACTAGTGCGGGATGAATCTGCCAAGAAGGAAATCTCTGGTTGTATTGGAAGGCAAGCTCTTATTTTGACCATTGTTGAATGCAAAGGCTTGGAGTTTCAGGCAAGTCAGTTTGCTCATTTGTTATTCCTGGGAATTCAATTATTACTGTCTATCAACTTCTCTTTTTTATTTTTTGGTTTTGTTTGTAATGATAATCGACCTATTTATCTGTAGGCTAGCTAATTTAATAAGCATCATAACTACTTCCTGCGCATGATTGTTTGCTTAACGTATCTAGTCTCTTTCTGGATGTACATGAAGTATGAAACAAGCTTTACCTCCCACTTACTCATGCTATTCAAAGGCTTGTATAATAAGTAATCCCCTCCCTTCATCCTCTTGTTTTATCATATTTTTGCATGGATAGAGGCATGAATTTAAAAAAGAAAGGTAGTTTCAATATCTTACAAGTTTTCGATGTTTTGAAGGATCCAAATCAATGACTTATGATTTTGTTTTAGAGTACACATAATTTGCCTTTAGTTTTAGAGTTCCCATAATCTTTGGTGTAGATGGGTTTGAGGCACACTTCCTGCTTCCTGGTTCATTAGGATTCTATTTTCACTTTTGGGTATGGTTGGAATGGGGTTAGTCCAAGAATTCACTTCTGGATAGAGACATGGACAAGCTAACTAATATTTCAACCAAGTTTCCATTTGAGTAGGTAGAACAACGGTAAATTGCAAATGCGTCATTTGAAGAACACAAACATTGATAAACCTAGATTGCATCTTCTGCTAAACCATATTCTCTTTTCTATTGAATTCTTCTGTAGCATCTCATTTCCTTCTTTTATATTTGTAGGACGTGCTGCTTTACAATTTTTTTGGGTCATCGCCGCTTAGAAATCAGTGGAGAGTGGTATATGAGTTCATGAAAGAACAAGGTTTACTGGATTTATCCTTCCCAAGTTTCTGTGAAGCAAGACATAATGTCTTGTGCTCTGAATTAAAGCAGCTTTATGTAGCTATAACTCGAACTAGGCAAAGGTTATGGATTTGTGAAAATATAGAAGAATTTTCCAAGCCTATGTTTGATTATTGGAAAAGGTTGTGTCTAGTGGAAACAAGGGAGATCGATGATTCACTTGCACAAGCTATGCAAAGTTCCAGCAGTCCAGAGGAGTGGAAGTCAAGGGGAGTGAAGGTCAAGTTGATTTTCCTTGATCTGATGCTATTACCATATTCATTTGTTACACATTTCATTCTTGTGTTGCTATATATACCTCTCAGTATTATTTGACCCTCATAAAGTGCATTGATGTTATCATGCAGCTCTTTTGGGAGAAAAACTATGAGATGGCAATTATGTGTTTTGAAAAGGCAGGAGAAAAGAATTGGGAGAAAAGGGCAAAGGCGGCTGGATTCAGAGCAGCTGCTGAACGAATTCGTGATTCAAATCCCAAAGAGACTTTCACCTACCTACGTGAGGCTGCTGAAATATTCGATTCTATTGGAAGATTTGAGTCTGCAGCTGAATGTTTTTATGACTTGAGGGAGTATGAAAGAGCAGGTAACAAATGGTTCTTTTCTCCGGAAAAGTTGCCTCACTTTCTCAAGTGTCGCTCTTTTCATGCCTGGCATTTTTTTTTCCTTCGAATCCATGCCTTGTGTTCTCAATATTTCACTTTTCTGCATTTCCATTTCTTACGGACTTGCATCCAGTTTTCAGCTCTAGTAATAACATCTCTGAATGTAACTCTTGGGGGACAATGAGCTATGCTAAGTAGACCTCTAGGATCTTATTACTTAAGTTACATTCTTCTTACCCAAATCTCCCCTACTGCCCTCCCCCAAAACCATAAAACAAAAAATTATGAACAATGCCATCTTTTTCCTTAATTAACTCATTGATTAGTTAAATGGAAAATATTAGTGTGTACCAATACAACAATCAGTTGAAATGTTGCAAGTTTTTTGTCCCACTGCCATGGTTATCTGTAGAGATTATTGTAACACTGCCAAATATACAGTTTTTCCCCAACTTGCATTTTTTGAGCTATCTATGTTTTTGAGTTGATAACTGTTGCGGAAGCCAAATGTATATAGTGTGAATGAGTCACAATTACTATACCAAAAATTATGACAGCCACCAAATAATAAATAAGACAATAAAGCAACAATAAAAGGAACACCAGAATTTACGAGGTTCGACCAATTTTGCCTACTTTCTCGGACACAACCAATATTTTATTTCACTCCAAAAATACAAGTGAAATAATACTAAAGAGAGAAGAAACGAATGCCTTAAGAAAATAAGAAGGCAAATGAGAGGTGTGTTTAAATCCTAAATATTAGGCCTTCTCTTATAGGGAGAAATTCTTCCCAAATTAAGTCTCCCATCGATGTGGGAGTTTGCCATTTTCAACAAATCTCCACCTTGGCAAAATTCCACATCTTCAATTTTCTCATCTGTAACAAATTTTGGTTGTGTCTTCATCTTCAATCTTCAGTGTTCAACAATGTTGATCAAATCCAAACAATGTTGAAACTTGACCGCAATCGCCACTTTGTCAGCATATCAGCAGGATTCTCTGTAGTATGAATTTTCTTCACCGTGACTCCACCTTCTTCTATGATTTCTCGTACGAAATGATACCGAACATCAATGTGCTTCGTCCTTGCATGATAAACTTGGTTCTTTGCTAATTGAACAGCACTTTGACTATCACAAAAAATTGTGATACTTTTTTGTTCAACACCAAGCTCTTTTAGCAACCCCTGAAGCCAAATTGCCTCTTTCACAGCCTCTGTAATAGCCATGTACTCCACCTCTGTTGTAGACAAAGCAACTGTTGACTGCAAAGTAGACTTCCAACTAACTGGTGCCTTTGCAAAAGTAAACACATAACCAGTAGTTGATCTTCTTTTGTCCAGATCACCCACAAAATCTGAGTCACAATATCCAATTACAGACTGATTGCCTTCCTGCTCAAAAACTAACCCAACATCTACAGTATTGTGAATATACCGTAGAATCCACTTCACATCTTGCCAATGCTCCTTTCCTGGATTATGCATATATCTGCTAATAACTCCAACAGCTTGTGAAATGTCAGGCCTCGTACAGACTATTGCATACATCAAGCTACCAACTACATTTGCATATGGTACCCTTGACATATACTCGTGTTCAGCTTCATCTTTTGGCGACATAGTAGTACTTAGCTTAAAATGGGGAGCAAGTGAGGTACTAACCGGCTTAGTCTTCTCATCTATGCCAAAACGCTGCAGTACTCTCTTCAAATATTTTTTCTGAGATAAACAAGTTTCTTTGAACGTCTATCTCTTATTATTTCCATGCCAAGAATTTTCTTTGTCTCACCTAGATCCTTCATCTCGAACTCCTTCTTCAGTTGAATCTTCAACTTATCAATTTCTTCCGAATTCTCGAAAGCTATCAACATATCAACATATAGGAGAAGATATACAAAGGAACCATCTTTAAGCTTGCGCAAATACACACAATGATCCTATTTGCTTCTCTTGTACCCTTGCCGCAACATAAACTCGTCAAATCGCTTGTACCATTGTCTAGAAGATTGTTTCAATCTGTACAATGATTTTTCAAGTTTGCACACCATATTTTCTTTTCCAGCAACTTTGAATCCTTATGGCTGAGTCATGTAGATTTCCTCCTCCAAGTTTCCATGTAAAAACTTTTTTACATTCATCTGAACTAGTTCCAAATCCAACTGTGCTACCAAAGCCAACATAATTCTAATGAAGGAATGTTTTACAACGGGAGAAAACACTTCATTGTAATCAATTCCCTCCTTTTGAGCATATCCTTTGGCCACCAATCTTGCTTTGTAGCGAACATCTTTTTGGTTAGGAAATCCTTCTTTCTTTGCAAATACCCATTTGCATCCAATTGCTTTCTTTCCCTTCGAGAGATTGGCCAATCTCCATGTATGATTCTGATGGAGGGATTGTATTTCATCATTCATGGCAATCCTCTACTTATCTTCTTCTGAACTTTGGACTGCGTCTTTATAAGTGGTAGGAACATCATCAGCTACAATTGAGGTGGCACAAGCAACCGCCTCTATAAGACGAACAAGTTTTGTTATTGTCCTTTTTGGCCTACTAGTTGCAATTGATTCAAGTTGTTGTTGAGGTTCCTGAGTTGGAATCTCCCTCTCTACTGGCTCTTTTTCCAGAGGATAATCTTCATTTGTTTCCTCCTCTACTTCTTGTGTAGGAAAAATAAATTTTCCCTCAAACTCCACCTGCCTAGAAGCACCCTCATTTTGTTTGGTATCTTCTGTTACCTTATTTACCATAGCAGATTCATCAAAGGTAACATCCCTGCTCAATAGTACTTTCTTTGTCATAGGACACCATAAGCGATATCCTTTGACTCCAGAAGTAATACCCATGAAAATAGCCTTCTTTGCCCTTGGATCCAATTTTGACTCTGTCACATGATAATATGCAGTTGAGCCAAACACGTGCAAAGAGTCATAATCTACAACAGGCTTTCCATACCATTTTTCAAATGGTGTCTTGCCATCAATAGCAGCAGATGGTAAGCGATTAATGAGGTGGCATGCATATGTAACTACCTCAGCCCAAAATTCTTTTCCCAAGCCAGTATTGGACAACATACACCGTACCTTCTCCAGCAAGGTCCGGTTCATACGTTCTGCCACTCCATTCTATTGTGGTGTATGTCTGACAGTGAAGTGTCGGATGATGCCATCATTTTCACAGACCTTATTAAAATGATCATTTTTGTATTCACCTCCATTGTCTGTGCGAATGCACTTGATCCTCCTGCCTGTTTGATTCTCCACCATCATTTTCCATTTGAGAAAAATTCTCAACACTTCATCTTTGCTCTTCATTGTATACACCCACACTCTTCGGGAAAAATCATCAACAAAGGTTACAAAATAGTGCTTCCCACCTAATGAAGGTGTTTTGGAAGGACCCCAAACATCAGAAGTGTACATAATCCAAAATACCTTTAGTATTATGGATCGCTGTACCAAATTTAACCCTTGTCTGTTTCCCTTTGACACAATGCTCGCAAAACTCCAAGTTGCAAGCCTTTACTCCTTTTAACAATCCTTGATATGATAAAGTTTTCAAGGATTTTCCTCCAGCATGTCCCAAGCGCATGTGCCACAGCCTGGTTGCTTTTGCCTCTTTTTCATTACTGGATGTTACTGTTGATGTCCCAATAACTGTACCACCGCGATAACGGTACATGTTACTGTTCTTCCGATTGGCCTTCATTACCACTAGTGCACCAGAGCATACTCTCATCACTCCATTTTCTGCAATAATTTTGAACCCTTTTGATTCTAGGGCTCCCACAGAAATGAGATTTTTCTTCAAACTCGGTACATATTGAACATCTGTTAATGTTCAGATCATTCCATTATGGTTCCTTAATCGTATTGAATCAATGTCATATGAGGTAAGAGGGCTGTTATCCGCTGTGAGGACGACTCCATATTCTCCTTCTTGAAAATCCACAAACCAGTCCCTGTTGGGACACATATGATAGCTACAAACCGAGTCCATCAACCATATGTCTGATAATGTTGATGGCTCTGTTGTAACTAATGAGAAGTCTGAATCATCACCATCAGCTACATTTGAATCCATAATGGCCTTTCCATTGTTATGTTTGGCCTTATTCTTCAACTTCGGACAGTCTTTCTTCCAGTGCCCCTTTTCTCGACAAAAGGTACATTCATCTTTGCTGGGTCAAGATTTTGACTTGGATCTTCCTTTCTTTGTCCTCGTTTGATTTTGAGGACAACCCCTCACAACTAGTGTTTCTCCTTCTCCGCCCTTCTGTTTTTCTCCCTTTCTTTGTTCATAGCTGTACAAAGCCGAACAAACTTCTCTGAGAGAAATTTCGTCATTTCCATGGAGTAGAGTAGTTTCAAGGTGCTCGTACTCATCAGGAAGTGACCCCAACAATATCAAGGCCAAGTCACCATCATCAAAAGTTGCATCCATATTTTGCAAATCTGTGACCAACTTATTGAAACTGGTGATATGTTCATTCATCGTAGTACCGGGAACATAGGTGAAGCGAAACAGTCTCTTCTTCATGTACAATTTATTTTGACTATTTTTCTTCAAAAATTTATCCTCCAGTGCTTTCCATAATTTACTTGCAGAAGTTTCCTTCGTGTATGGATATTTCTGCTCTCTAGCAAGGTAGGATCGAATGGTACCGCAAGCAACACGATTAATAATTCTCCAATCTTCTTCTCCAATAACATCTGGTCTTTTTTCTTCAATAGCAAGATCTAGCCCTTGTTGAAAAAGGACATTTAGAACCTCGCCTTGCCACATCCCAAAATGTCCTGACCCGTCAAAAATTCCTACCGCAAATTTCGCATTTGACGCAATTCTTGTCATAAGCGAAGATGTCAATGATGACGTATTGTTGACACTTGATGTAGATTCTTCTTGTTTATTGTCTCCCATCTTTGACACAAATATTATTTAATAACTGACGACACAAATAAAGATTATTTCCTTTCTGGTGTGGAAGATCAGACTAAGCTGCAACCACAGAGCATACTCAGACAGAACCTTGACTCGGTTACCAAGATAAATCTTTTCTGATGTGGAAGATCAGACTATGCTGCAACCACAGAGCATACTTAGACAACACCTTGGCTCTGATACCAATTGTTGCGGAAGCCAAATGTATATAGTGTGAATGAGTCACAACTACTATACCAAAAATTATGACAGCCACCAAATAATAAATAAGATAATAAAGTAACAATAAAAGGAACACCAAAATTTAAGGTTCGACCAATTTTGCCTACTTCCTCGGACACAACCAATATTTTATTCCACTCCAAAAATACAAGTAAAATAATACTAAAGAGAGAAGATACAAATGCCTTAAGAAGATAAGAAGGCAAATGAGAGGTGTGTTTAAATCCTAAATATTAGGCCTTCTTTTATAGGGAGAAATTCTTCCCAAATTAAGTCTCCCACCGATGTGGGAGTTTGCCATTTTCAACAATAACTACAGATTTCCTTTTGCAGTCTTGCTTTGCATCATGGTAGCCTATATCAAGACTAAAGAATGTTTTCGTATCTGTTTTTTTTGTGTTCTCCCGTTTAACCTGTAAACTTATCCACAGGTAAAATTTATTTGGAGAAGTGTGGAAAACCTGAACTGGCAAAAGCTGCTGAGTGTTTTACACTGGCTGGATGCTATGAGCAGGCAGCAGGAGTTTATGCAAAAGGCAATTATTTCGCTGAGTGCTTGTTAGTTTGCACGAAAGGAAAATGTTTTGACTTGGGTTTGAAATATGTTGAGTACTGGAAGCAATATGCTGGCAAGGGTAATACTGCAGGGAAAGAAGCTCCTGAAATTGACAAAATTGAGATGGAGTTCCTGGAGAATTGTGCATTTAATTATTGTGAGCTCAACGATAGAGAATCCATGATGAAATTTGTTAAAGCATTCCCTTCAATGGATACGAAACGCAAATTTTTGAAGTCTCGGGAGTGTCTTGATGAGCTGCTGTTGTTAGAAGAAGAATTAGGAAACTTCACTGAAGCTGCAGAAATTGCATGGCTGGAAGGAAATATTCTTCGTGAAGCGGATTTAATTGGGAAGGCACGGGATTTTGACAAGGCATCTTCACTCATCCTTTTATATGTTCTCTCTAACTCCCTATGGGTGCCAGGAAGTAAAGGTTGGCCTCCAAAGTCATTCACACAAAAGGAGGAACTTCTGCAAAGGTTAATCTCATTTGCGAGGCATGGCTCCAACTTTGAAGCCATGTACATTGTGGTTAAAGTTTTATCAAATGAGTCAAGTGACTGGTCTACCGTGAAGCACCTGTTTATTGCGTCTCAGAAATGCAAGTGTCTAATTGCTGAAATGTTATGCTGTAGAAAAATCTTGGATGTTCATTTTGAAAGTAATGCAGCAAAGTATGATTGGCATGATATGGAATCAGTCAATATACAAAGTTCAGAAGAACTGATTTCATGCAGCCAGGTTAGTATCAGAACACTGCTTCTGTTTTGGAATTTGTGGAAGAAGAATATCATTGGTCTTCTTGATTCTCTTGATGTCCTTGATGTTGAAGAATTCGGAGAAAATAGGAATTTTTGTGATTTCTGCCTAAATTACTTTGGTGCAAGGCAGCAATTGAATGATCTTAATGTTACATATGTTCTGTTGCATCCAGCAGCCGAGTGGGTTAAAAAAATTCACCCAAGTTTCATCAGACGGAGCAAAAAGATGGAATTTATTGATTCTCGGCATTTTATTTATGCCGCTCGAAATCACTGGCATGCCGAATTGCTCCTTGTAGGTTTGAAAGTTCTGGAAACTCTGGAATCCCTCTATAAGTCGACTGCGACTTCAATGTCTCTATTCCAGCAAAGCATATGCCTTCTAAATATATATGAGATTGCAAAATTTTTGAACGAGTCCAAGGGCAAACACCTTGATTCGAAGAGTTTCGAGTGGAGAATACGGAACTTTTTGATGCAGTCCTTCAAATATTTTGATAATGTTTTCCCCCTCGACCCCCGGCAGTCAATGGTGGAGAATATGATTTCTCTAAGGAGAACCGAGCTTTCCAGTGACTTGCTCGAAGAATTCGTCCTTCAAGATACTAACAATAAAGGTCTTTTGAGCTATGGACAAATTGGAAGGACGGTCATGATATTGCTTGCATCTGGAGGACATTCTGAAGATCTATACAAGAAAATTGTTGGAAAAATTCCAACAGAACCATGGAAATCATTCATGGAAATTCTCGGCTCCAAGAAATCAACAGAACGCACGGAAGAAGAACGCACGGAAGAATCTGTGTCTGTCAATCCCATTTGTGAAGGCAAAACTTTGGAGTCTCATGAAGCTTTTTCGTCAAGCAATAGTGATCTTGAGTGTTGTCGAAAGTCTTTAAATAATCCAAGTGAAGTTCTGGATCTTGTATTTGTTCAGAAATTTAGTGAAGCTTTACAAGATACCTTCAATGCAAATTGGATCAGACTAAATGACTACATTTCCCCGGGTTGTTTCCTGTATCTTGTTGAGCGCTTTTTGATCTTGGCGTCGCAGCGCCGGGGATCCTTTTTCACCACAAGATCTTCATTGGTGGAATGGCTTATTTCTGAACAATCTGAGGTCTTACCCACTTCCAGGCTTGCAATCAACACGCAGTCTTTGGAAAATTTTTATTATTCCATTCTTGTGATGGTGAAACAATTCATTTTCGATAAAGTTGGTACTGTTGAATGGATTTCCCGATCGAAGATTAGCGTTAATGCATACTATAAGCTATTTGTTTTGAGATTGGTTGTTATCCTGTGCTTATTGTGTGTGAACTGTGGTAAGTACTATGATGTTCTTTACCAAGTGCTCAGTAACAATGATGTTAGGAACCAGCTTCCGAAGTACTTCTATGGCGTTCTTCGACAAGGAATGAAGCGCAATTACCTTCAGACAAGTGAAGTTGGAGAAGCTTTTCGAAATGCTAGTGATCCTCTTTTGTTTGTCAGCTTGGGTGAGAATGATACCAGGAAGTATTCTAATGTCATTCCAGTGCAGCTGGGAACAAACTGCAATAGAGAAGACATTATTGACTCCCTGTTTCCGGCAAGAATTGGGTCGCAAACTCCTAATACCACCGTTCCAAAAGTCATGACTAATCAATTCACTACTTCTCCCTCGAATTATGGTAATCAACCAAAGAGTTTGATAATGCCACTTTCTGAAGTGACTCCTCTGTCTGAGCAGATTCTACAAATGAATTGGGCCCTATTTCACGAAATATCTGATTTTTTGAAGCTTATTAGCAGCAGTGAAAATGATGGGACTTTTGCAAATATATCTGTTGTTGTTCAGAAGGTGAAGGTAATCTTAATTCTCTTGTGACTATAACATTTTTTTTTGTTGTTATTATTATTATTATTATTATTATTATTATTATTATTATTATTGAGCTGCTAAACTTATTATTTATTAAGGAGGAAATAAATACGCATATAAATTTCTTGACTGCTGCAATTACTCTGCCTGCGGGGAAGAAACTTTACGCTGGTGAAGACATGATTAAGGAACTGCACCTTATGCTTCAGGAGCTGAAACAGCTCCATTCATTGCTGGAAACGAGGTATGCTGGTTTCTTACCATTGTGAACTTCAATTTTTGTTTTCTGGAATATATATGTCCTGCTGCTTGTATTTATGAAGTAGGAGTTCATTTTATCCGAATGTCGGGCAGCAGGTGCTGCTAGCTGTTATATCAAGAAAAATGGAATTCCACCCCACCCAAAATTTAACTTGAATGGCAAGGGGCAGACAGGATCATGGTTGTCAAGATGAAATTGCTTGGGTGTAAAATCCATTTCCGACCAATTCCTTCATGCTAGTACATTATCTTTAATTTGACATTGTGGCCTTTTGCTAGTGAGTTATTCCTGTTGTGAGCCCTTTGCTTATGTAAGGTTCTGTTAGCCAATAATTTATGCTAACTACTTCTATATGGTACATACTCAGAAAGTATATATTCTTCAACTTGGTCTTGGTAACTTCTACTCATTGTCATGCTTGCACAAACATATTTTAGAGTGTCGGGGCAAGATGTCCAACTTTTGTATGAAACTCTTGCTAAATTGTTGCCTTGTTACTATATAGTGATTCAGAAGTAGCAAGCGCTGAGCGACTACTGAAGAGCTTGCTGTCAAGAAAGCCCAAGCTTGAAACTTTACTGAGTCAGTGCATTGTACCCGAGGATAACAATGATTGTGAGGAAAAAGGCAACACGGTGTGCGGTGAAGTTGAGAAGATTGAGTTGCCGTCTGCCACCACCAATGTTGAAAGCAATAACCAGGTTGCTGAAAGGAAGCAGCCAGGGAAAGGGAAGAAGTCCAAGAAACACAAGGGAAAAGGAAAAAAGAAGTGAAACCAGCATGCAACATTAGCATAGAGAGGATAGCTTCAGGGCCCTCATTTTTATGATTTTCAATACTTTTTGTGCAATCTACGTGCTGTGAATGTAAAGGAAGGTGAACTGAATTCTTCTGGTGTGAAAAATGGAACAGTACATATAAGAAACTCTATGCCTGTGTACTTTGTTTGCATAATTTTGTCCTTGGTCGGTTCTAATTTCTCACATCTTTATTTATATCTATACTTTATATTATCTATATCTCTATCTATATTTATTATTATTTTAATAAAACATGAATAATTTATGTTAAATATTGAACATTAAGATTTCCTTGAAACTTTCATAGACTTTTATACCCTTAGATATTTGAGTTTATGGTGAATGTAATTGTAATATTTGGAATATTACCTAAGGATAGAATTCTTTCTCGATTTGAACTCCACAAATGCCAACCGTAAATTACTACTCTAAATAGCCTAGTTTTTGTTTTTGGTCGTGGAAGATAAAACTTTATAAACTAAAACAGTTACATGAGGGGAGCATTTAGGAAAAAGGTTAGATAGCAAGCCTTTCCCCGGCCGGAGAGCCTCCAGGACAAGGAGGCGGTGATCAATCATCCACGCTCGAGATTTATATTGATCAATACACCTCCGCCCTTCATTTCATACCTCAGTCCGGTGCCTATGGGCTCTAGCCCCATGACCTTTCCATATTCAATGAAATGAATAACTTGGATTCGGCAAGGATCTTACCCCCTTCTACTTCGGAATGATTCAAAGAGAAAGATCTTGGCTGGTCATCTACATTATACAAAAAGGCGTTATATTGCCAACCCTTGGTGGATCCAAGGACAGAAGACTAACTGTAGTACATGGGTTGGATGTAGTAGCAGGTACATTAGAACTAAACAAAAAAGAGGTCAGAGGCATTTGATTGCCAGTTTGTAGTAGATTTCACTAGTCATCGACAAGCGATGCCTTGTTTATCAGCAAGCAAAAGATCCAAGATTCAAAAACTATGACTGTTGCACCTGAGTTTACTGCAATACCATGCTTCGCTAAAGCATTTGCCTCCTGATTTTGCTCCCCATATGTGTGGTGTGGGTAACTAAAGGATCTCCTAGCTGGTGGATCGCGGATCTGCAATCATTAAGAATGTGTGAGTAAAGTCGATTATATATCTGTATGCAATAAATGTAATACCTCAGAAGCAATAAATGTAATACATAGCCCTAGTTTGTACGTAACAAGGATGTAGATATAATCCTTTGTGGACTTAATATTACATTCATTTTGGATTGCTGCTCACTGCAAATACATATGCATGGTTCATAGGATAGTAAAGATGGATAAACTTCTAACACCAGTCTGATGAGGTCCATCTCATTGAAGAAGTATTAGACATGTGCCTAATAAAAGTTTTCTTTGGTTTGGTAGCCAACCTTGTTGACTTGGTTTGGTTGGTAGCCAACCTTGTTGAATTAGTTTGGTTTGGTAGCCAACTTTGTTGAATTTCTTTGGTTTGGTAGCCAACTTTGTTTAATTGTGAAAAGTGTGTGTAAATTGTCAAATATGGTAGGCTTTAGAGAGTGAAGCTTTGGCTATAAAAGGAGAGCTTCAACTCTCATTTCTACACACCAACAAAGAGAGAAAGAAAGAGTGAGGTTTCACAGACAAGGTATAAGAAAATAGTCTGTGAGGAAAATAGAGAGTGAGCGATATTGTAGTGAGGTGGGAATATCAAAAGAGGGTTATTTCTTTTGAGTGTTGTAGTGGTCTTTGGAGTATTTATCTCCGACCTACAAAGTGTAAAATTCCTTACTATAGTGATATCAGTTGCTCCTCTCGGGGTCGTGGTTTTTTCCCTTATTCAGAAGGGTTTTCCACGTAAAAATCTTGGTGTCATTATTACTCTTTTATTATTGTTAATTACCGTATCTCGGTGCTACATTATTATTCCGCTTTATTACCGTGAATATTATTTTGGTAAGGGGTTTATTCCCAACAACTGGTATCAGAGCACAGGTTCTGCTCGTTCACTGAAATACTATTCACTGTCGGTAGTACTATACTTGGTGAAAAATAAAAATGTCCGGAGTAAAGTACGAGGTAGCAAAATTCAACGGAGATAACGGTTTCTCAACATGGCAAAGAAGGATGAGAGATCTGCTCATCCAACAAGGATTACACAAGGTTCTAGATGTTGATTCCAAAAAGCCTGATACCATGAAAGCTGAGGATTGGGCTGACTTGGATGAAAGAGCTGCTAGTGCAATTAGGTTGCACTTATCAGATGATGTGGTAAATAACATCATTGATGAAGACACTGCACGAGGAATTTGGACAAGGTTGGAAAGCCTATACATGTCCAAAACGCTGACAAATAAATTGTACCTGAAGAAGCAGTTATACGCCCTACACATGAGTGAAGGTACGAATTTTTTGTCACATTTAAATGTGTTTAACGGACTAATCACACAGCTTGCCAACCTCGGAGTGAAAATCGAGGAAGAAGATAAAGCCATCTTGCTATTGAACTCGTTGCCATCTTCGTACGATAATTTGGCAACAACCATCTTGCACGGTAAGACTACTATTGAGTTGAAAGATGTCACATCGGCTCTTCTACTCAATGAGAAGATGAGAAAGAAGCCTGAAAATCAAGGACATGCTCTCATCACACAAGGTAGAGGCAGGAGTTATCAAAGGAGTTCGAACAACTATGGTAGATCCGGAGCTCGTGGGAAGTCAAAGAACCGATCCAAATCAAGAGTCAGAAATTGCTACAACTGTAATCAACCAGGTCACTTCAAAAGAGATTGCCCAAATCCAAGGAAGGGCAAAGGTGAAACCAGTGGCCAGAAGAATGACGACAACACAGCCGCCATGGTGCAAAATAATGATAATGTTGTCCTCTTTATAAATGAGGAAGAGGAATGCATGCACCTGTCAGGTCCAGAGTCGGAATGGGTGGTTGACACAGCGGCATCTCACCATGCCACACCGGTAAGAGATCTTTTTTGCAGATATGTAGCAGGTGATTTCGGCACAGTGAAAATGGGTAACACAAGTTACTCAAAGATTGCGGGGATTGGTGACATTTGTATCAAGACAAATGTCGGATGCACATTGGTTCTAAAGGATGTGCGGCATGTACCTGATTTGCGGATGAACTTGATCTCGGGAATTGCTTTAGACCGAGATGGATACGAGAGTTATTTTGCAAATCAAAAGTGGAGACTCACTAAGGGATCATTGGTGATTGCAAAGGGAGTTGCTCGTGGCACGTTGTACAGGACAAATGCAGAAATATGCCAAGGTGAATTGAACGCGGCACAAGATGAGATTTCTGTAGATTTATGGCACAAAAGAATGGGTCATATGAGCGAGAAGGGATTGCAGATTCTTGCCAAGAAATCACTCATTTCTTATGCCAAAGGTACAACTGTAAAACCTTGTGACTACTGTTTATTTGGTAAGCAGCATAGAGTCTCATTTCAGACATCGTCTGAAAGAAAATTGAATATACTTGATTTAGTATATTCTGATGTTTGCGGCCCAATGGAAATTGAATCAATGGGCGGTAACAAATATTTTGTTACTTTTATTGATGATGCTTCACGAAAATTATGGGTTTATATTTTGAAAACCAAAGATCAGGTGTTTCAAGTTTTCCAGAAATTTCATGCTCTAGTAGAAAGGGAGACGGGTCGAAAGCTAAAGCGTCTCCGAAGTGACAATGGAGGTGAGTACACTTCAAGGGAATTTGAAGAGTATTGTTCAAGTCATGGGATCAGACATGAAAAGACAGTTCCTGGAACCCCACAGCACAATGGCGTAGCCGAGAGGATGAACCGCACCATTGTGGAGAAGGTGAGAAGCATGCTCAGAATGGCTAAACTGCCTAAGTCATTCTGGGGTGAAGCAGTTCAGACAGCCTGTTACCTGATCAATAGGAGTCCATCAGTTCCGTTGGCGTTTGAAATCCCAGAGAGAGTTTGGACCAACAAGGAGGTGTCCTACTCGCATCTGAAGGTGTTCGGTTGCAGAGCTTTTGCACATGTACCAAAAGAGCAGAGAACAAAGCTGGATGATAAATCTGTTCCCTGCATATTTATCGGATATGGAGATGAAGAGTTCGGGTACAGACTGTGGGATCCTGTAAAGAAGAAGGTCATCAGAAGCAGAGATGTAGTCTTCCGAGAAAGTGAAGTTGGAACTGCTGCTGATATGTTAGAAAAGGCGAAAAATGGTATAATTCCTAACTTTGTTACTATTCCTTCTACTTCTAACAATCCCACAAGTGCAGAAAGTACAACCGACGAGGTTGCCGAGCAGGTGGAGCAACCTGGTGAGGTTATTGAGCAGGGGGAGCAACTTGATAAAGGTGTCGAGGAAGTGGTGCACCCCACTCAGGGAGAAGAACAACCTCAACCTCTGAGGAGATCACAGAGGCCAAGGGTAGAGTCATGCATGTACCCTTCCACAGAGTATGTCCTCATCAGTGATGAGGGGGAGCCAGAAAGTCTTAAGGAGGTGCTGTCCCATCCAGAAAAGAACCAGTGGATGAAAGCTATGCAAGAAGAGATGGAATCTCTACAGAAAAATGGCACATACAAGCTGGTTGAACTTCCAAAGGGTAAAAGACCACTCAAATGCAAATGGGTCTTTAAACTCAAGAAAGATGGAAATGGCAAGCTGGTCAGATACAAAGCTCGATTGGTGGTTAAAGGCTTCGAACAAAAGAAAGGTATTGATTTTGACGAAATTTTCTCACCTGTTGTCAAAATGACTTCTATTCGAACAATTTTGAGCTTAGCAGCTAGCCTAGATCTTGAAGTGGAGCAGTTGGATGTGAAAACTGCATTTCTTCATGGAGATTTGGAAGAGGAGATTTATATGGAGCAGCCAGAAGGATTTGAAGTAGCTGGAAAGAAACACATGGTGTGCAAATTGAATAAGAGTCTTTATGGATTGAAGCAGGCACCAAGGCAGTGGTACATGAAGTTTGACTCATTCATGAAAAGTCAAACATACCTAAAGACCTATTCTGATCCATGTGTATACTTCAAAAGATTTTCTGAGAATAACTTTATTATATTGTTGTTGTATGTGGATGACATGTTAATTGTAGGAAAAGACAAGGGGTTGATAGCAAAGTTGAAAGGAGATCTGTCCAAGTCATTTGATATGAAGGACTTGGGCCCAGCACAACAAATTCTAGGGATGAAGATAGTTCGAGAGAGAACAAGTAGAAAGTTGTGGCTATCTCAGGAGAAGTACATTGAACGTGTACTAGAACGCTTCAACATGAAGAATGCTAAGCCAGTCAGCACACCTCTTGCTGGTCATCTAAAGTTGAGTAAGAAGATGTGTCCTACAACAGTGGAGGAGAAAGGAAACATGGCTAAATTTCCTTATTCTTCAGCAGTCGGAAGCTTGATGTATGCAATGGTATGTACTAGACCTGATATTGCTCACGCAGTTGGTATTGTCAGCAGGTTTCTTGAAAATCCTGGAAAGGAACATTGGGAAGCAGTCAAGTGGATACTCAGGTACCTGAGAGGTACCACGGGAGATTGTTTGTGCTTTGGAGGATCTAATCCAATCTTGAAGGGCTATACAGATGCTGATATGGCGGGTGACATTGACAACAGAAAATCCACTACTGGATATTTGTTTACATTTTCAGGGGGAGCTATATCATGGCAGTCTAAGTTGCAGAAGTGCGTTGCACTTTCAACAACTGAAGCAGAGTACATTGCCGCTACAGAAACTGGCAAGGAGATGGTATGGCTCAAACGGTTCCTTCAAGAGCTTGGATTGCATCAGAAGGAGTATGTCGTCTATTGTGACAGTCAAAGTGCAATAGACCTTAGCAAGAACTCTATGTACCATGCAAGGACCAAACACATTGATGTGAGATATCATTGGATTCGAGAAATGGTAGATAATGAATCTCTAAAAGTCTTGAAGATTTCTACAAGTGAGAATCCCGCAGATATGCTGACCAAGGTGGTACCAAGGAACAAGTTCGAGCTATGCAAAGAACTTGTCGGCATGCACTCAAACTAGAAGACAATGCTACCTCCTCTAGATGAATGAGACTGGAGGGGAGATTGATGAGGTCCATCTCATTGAAGAAGTATTAGACATGTGCCTAATAAAAGTTTTCTTTGGTTTGGTAGCCAACCTTGTTGACTTGGTTTGGTTGGTAGTCAACCTTGTTGAATTAGTTTGGTTTGGTAGCCAACTTTGTTGAATTTCTTTGGTTTGGTAGCCAACTTTGTTGAATTGTGAAAAGTGTGTGTAAATTGTCAAATATGGTAGGCTTTAGAGAGTGAAGCTTTGGCTATAAAAGGAGAGCTTCAACTCTCATTTCTACACACCAACAAAGAGAGAAAGAAAGAGTGAGGTTTCACAGACAAGGTATAAGAAAATAGTCTGTGAGGAAAATAGAGAGTGAGCGATATTGTAGTGAGGTGGGAATATCAAAAGAGGGTTATTTCTTTTGAGTGTTGTAGTGGTCTTTGGAGTATTTATCTCCGACCTACAAAGTGTAAAATTCCTTACTATAGTGATATCAGTTGCTCCTCTCGGGGTCGTGGTTTTTTTCCTTATTCAGAAGGGTTTTCCACGTAAAAATCTTGGTGTCATTATTACTCTTTTATTATTGTTAATTACCGTATCTCGATGCTACATTATTATTCCGTTTTATTACCGTGAATATTATTTTGGTAAGGGGCTTATTCCCAACACAGTCAAGTTACAAAATTCTCATCTATTTGCCATATTGTGTTGTACTTGCTTGTCGAAGTCCCATACCAATCTGACATGGACACAAGCACTTTGAAAAACATATGACATGGAGAAGGATACTTTGTTGAAAAACATATGAACATGGAGAAGGATACTTTGTACAATCTACATCTTTACTTCGAACAAATTAAATGGTACTTATTGTTTTGCACTATTAGAAATCCGGTAAATACCGACCAAAAAATTCGACTAATTTTGGTTGGTTATGGCCAATTATCGACCAAAATACGACCAAATACGCTTGGACGGTATTTTGATGGTAGTTTTAATATACCGACCAAAGTTGGTCGGAAATTACCGACCAATGTTGGTCGGTCAATTGAATTAAAAAAAATTGCAAAAAAAAAAAACGACCAAAGTTGGTCGGTTTTTTTAATTATGTAATTAAAAGATTCACCATATGGAAATCGAACCGAGGTGTGTACTGTGACAGGATACTATTCTATCACTAGACCATTGGTGCATTTTGTTTTAAGATTGTCTTATTTTTTATTTATACTCTTTAATTGTATTTTCGCATGAAAATAACCGACCAAAGTTGGCCGGTTTTTTTAATATTAATTTTTATTTATTTTAATTGCAAAAACCGACCAAAGTTGGTCGGTTTCTTGAAAAATAAATTGTGCGGGACTCAAAAATAGTTTCCCACATTTTTGCGCCAAAGAAAACCGACGATTTTGTAAAAAAAAAAAAATTAAAAAAATTTGAAAAACCGACCAACTTTGGTCGGTTTTTGGCCGGTTTTTTGACCGACCAAAGTTGGTCGGTTTTTCTTGATTGGTTTTTGCCGAACTTCTAGTAGTGTTGGAATATCAATATTCTAGAGGTAATTTATTAATTTCCTTTGTTAGATATAAAAGAAGCATCAAACTCGTGAAGGAACGAAGTGCACAGTTGCCGATGTAGCATTCAAGCTTTGGCGAAGTGAGTAATTTACTTCAGCAACTTTGTGTTTTAAATCTGGTTAAGATTTTTTTCCTATAATTTCATCAAGTGAGTTCCTTGGGAAATTTTAAAAGAAGGAACTGTAAGTTGTAATGCTCTCAATGGGGAATAAAATATGTCAGCTTGACTTCTTGTTTCAGTGTATTATTTATCCGTCCTGACATGATGATATTTTTAATAATAGGCTTTATCATTTGTTGTTGCACCCAAAAACATAAGTCTTTCTAGAGGTAAATTAATTTCTTTAACTTCATTAATTTTCTCTTAAAGATTAACTTAATGTATCCGTCTAATAGAGAATTCATGAAGTACACCCGCATGTATAGTGTTGGGGAAAATGCATAATTACCCTCATATCCTATACCCAAAGTTCCAACTACACACTTTTTTTCACGGGAATCCTAGTATCCCTAAACTATTTTTTACCTTAATATCTTGGACCTTTTGTGCTGAACTAAACTGGAACTCAGTTAAAATACATGCGCTGTAGACACGCGCATCATAAACCGATGGCCCCCCATTCCATTCCCTTTTTTTATCTCTTCATTAAAACATAGCACAAGACAAGAGACTATCTGAGACCTAAAATTTTCTCCCATTCTTCATTGCACTCTTCGATCCTTTAACCAAATCATCAAGACATAAAAAAATTTCTTTGTTCTCTTGCAATTGGATACTAATAGATCGAAAATAAGTATAAAGCCTCATTTTAATGGTTCGATTCAAGGAAGGATCGGTCAAATTCGAAGGTTAAACAAGAATAACGTTCTAGGGTTTTTCGTGTATCGATTGAAGGTCAGATTGGAACGCTAAGCTTTTTATTCGTCACAATCCAAGAGCAAATGTTAGTTTTTTACTGCACTTAATTACTTTTTTGTTATTTTAGAATTTTTAAATACTTTTAGCCATTGCGATTTTGTGATTGGCTGATTAAATTTGAGGTTTCTTGTTTGCTTGTTAACCTTAGAGATTTGATTGTGTATGGATTCAATGAAAACTTTTAGTTTTTAGCAAATAAGTTCTTTTCTAATACTAGTATCTATAGTTAGTCGAATTCTGCTGAATTTTGTTTTATCGATTTTTTTGTTGCTTTGTTTGCATATAGGTATGAGTGAGTTTGCTTTAATCACTTTAAGACTATACCATGGTGCGGTCTTAGAGTTTGGAAATGGGGAACCAAAATATGTTGGTGGGGTAATGAGTGAATATTTGAATGTTGATGTAGATACCCTATCCTATTTTGAGTTGAAGGATTATATTAAAGAATTAGGGTACAACTCAAGTTGTAAATTTAATATTCGGCCACCTAACTAGGGCATTTTAGGAGATATTGAAAATGACAGGGCTCTTTTAGCAATTGGTAAGTCTTTACAATATGGGGCTGTTTTGGAAGTATATGTGCACATGCTTGAGGAGGAATCTTGTTCAGCTTTTAATAAAGAGGTTGCTTTTAATGGTCCTGCTCCTCCTCCAAACACTGTTGCTTCTTCAAACACTGTTGTTGCTCCTTTAATCAATGTTGTTGCTACTCCAAACACTGCTGCTCCTCCACACACTGCTCCTTCAAGTACAGCTGCTCCTGCAGATCCAATTGCTGATCCAGCATACACAACAGCTGCTCTTTCAGATCCAGAATCTTCTCCAACTGAAGATTACTCAAGTGAAGATGGATCTGATGAATCAACTGAAGATAGTGTTGATTCTAATGAAAATGACTTCTTTGGGGGGGATGATTATGGCAGTGATGTACATGAGGAGTACATAGAGATTATGAAGGAAAGTAGGTCATTTCAAAGGAGAAAAGGAAAGGAGAAAGTTGTTGTTGATACTAAATATGTACCATGTGGTGATGCTGGGCCAGATATTGGTTTTGATGAGACTAAAATAGGTAAAAAAAATGTAGAAGGCAGGCTAGGTGGTGATGAGCCATATTATTCAAGTTCTGATGCTTGTAGCTTTGAAACTGATGAAGATGAATGTTGGAATGAAGATGGGGAAGACAAGAAGGTAAAGCTAACAAAAAGGATATCCAAATCTACAAAGAGTGTGAAGTTTGATAAAACATGTAAAAAGATTGTATGACAGTTGGGTATGATCTTTGAGAGTGTTGATGACTTTAGAGATGCAGTAACTAGGTATGCACTACAAAAAAGAGTTCTGATTGAAAAGCATGTAAATGAGCCAACTAGAGTCAGGGTGAGGTGCATCAAGGATAACTGCAATTGGCTTTTATTTGCAAGCATGGATAGTGTAAGTAATAATCTTATTTTAAGGACTTACAATCAAGTTCACAAGTGTGAGAGGGCCTCCAGAAATTATTTGTGCAATTTTAAATTCTTGTCCAAGGTCTTCAAAGTTTGAATAACTGAACAACCAAACATAAGAGTCTTCACCAACTGCTGCTAATGCACCTGATACTGCACCAACATCATTTGTTGGTGCTGAGTTTCCATCAACTTCTTCACTTGGTAGTTGGTTTACCTATTCTGTTCCTAGTTCTATAGCTCCTGATGCAGCATCTACTACTTCTGCTACTGCTAGAGACAGGGGAAGAGGAAGGGGAAGGGGAGGAAAGCCATAACACATCATTCACTTGAAAGTTGGTTTTCATGTTCAGCTCAAAATGCAACTGATACTGTATCCGCTGCACCTATTTCTTTTGCTACACCAAGTTCATCTACTGCTACTAGAGGAAGGGGAAGGGGTATTGGAAGCTCAACACCATATAAAAGGCCAAGACTGATAGGAATGGGTGTGTTTTAGGCTGAGAATAGCTTCACAGCTATTAATGTAAGTGAAGATGCAATCAATTATGTTATTATCTTAATGTACCTTAAACTAATTAAACTACTTTTGTATAACTTGGGCTGCCAAGTAGCAGAATAGTGTCCACTGGATCATCAACAAAGATAACAAGATCAGCTGATGTTACTAGTGGTATTGGTTTCAAATCCACAAGTGGACTGAAGTGGAAAGGAAAACAAGTAATTACAACAAGAAGACTTCAAGAAATTAGAGACAAATCAAGGAATGTTGGTTCACAGCCCCAAGAACCATGGAAATTATATGTTGATAGGACCATATGGTGTTTTTTTGTTATGAAGCTGCTGGAATTTTTTTGTTATTAATGCATGGATCCTGGCATACTTGTTAAAAACTAATGTTTTGCTCCTAGAAATGGTACTCAAAGTATTATGTTGGAAATGTTTGTTTTGTTATTAGATTATTGGTATTAAAATGTACCATTGAAGTGATTTGTTGGAAATTATAGTAGTTTTCTTCATTTGCAATTGGTTTGGATGTTCTGAAGTCGTGGGTAGTGCTGCTAAGCAGCTAGTGTTGTTAACCAGCTGCTGCCAAGAGGCTTCTTATTTTTACCCCCCAAAATTTGCTTAAACAGCAACAACAATAGATTTGTCAATAGAAATTGATAGTATGATACCAAAATGATGTTTCATTCTAACAAAATACCAAAATTATATTTCATTATAATACCAAAATAAAGTACACAACCAAACCACATCAAACTTACCCTATCCGACATCAATACCAAAATGATCTTCTATTACGACAACAACCAAATGATCTTATATTACTACAACAACCAGCTATTATGGCAACTCCATTTGATTTTTCTTTAAGTTGCCAACTTAGATTAAGCTGCTAACAAATATAACAACTAAAAAAACCATAATATACCAAATGAATTTTCTATACAAGTTCCTTCTATTTTTTTCCTTCATACTCTTCTCTTTTAAATCAACATTCTGTTTTGAATCTTCAAGATCATCCAAATACAGCTTAAGACGGTCGTAATTTTCTTCTAACTCTTTGATTTTGTTTACCAATATTGGAAGAATAAACTTTGATCTTTCATCAACTGTTTCATTGTCTCTCCATTTGAAAAACTTGCAATTTGTGGCCTGAAATTTAAAGAATTCAATAACGACCCAATCAATAATAATTTTCAAGTTAATCAATAGGCTTAGAACATGAACACATACCTCATAGTGAGGACAAGACCAAAATCATCTTCCGGGATTCCGATCTGACCAATAAGTTTGCATTTGCAGCAAAATACCATGTTTGCATCGCACTTCGGCATTCAGCATTGGATCATCTTTGTACATGCACAATTTATTCAACTAGATATTTGTCATTCCTAACCCTAAGATTTCACAGACCGAAATTGGGGAAGAAATTAAAAAACCCTTAACAGAAAAAAGAGTCAAACGGAGGAATTTACATAAAAAATTCACTTACCTCTTCAAACCAAAGAAAATTGGAAGTCAAAACCCACCTTCAAAGGTCTTGAAAATGGCTGGTATAATGGGGAAGAAGAACGTTTTATGTTTAGAAGAAGGGGTCTTCCAAATCAGCTTTGAGAACGACAGGTGTCCATTTCTTATAGGCTAAAGCCTTTTTATTTAATTTACAACGCGCTTGAGGAAGGTGTATTCACGTTCCAGTCCAGCTCAGCACAAAAGGTCCAAGATATTAAGGTAAAAAATAGTTTAGGGAGGTACTAGGATTCCCGTGAAGAAAAAGTGTGTAGTTGGAATTTTGGATATAGGATAGGGGTAATTATGTATTTTCCCTATAGTATTGTTATTTTTCTTTCTTTAAAACTACTTTTAGAAAAAAGTTAATATCTTTTTTGTTTTGGGTGATCCTAAGCTTCTTTATTTTTTTGAAAGACAGTAGAATTTATTTACTACAAAGTAGAGATAAAGTCATTACAAGCTGTAGTGGCATTTCCAGAGATGCTTATCATAGCATCAATATTACCTGGGGTTACTAGTTTGTTACAAACGACAAGAGATATATTACAAACTACTACATCACCATTTTTGTCCCCCAGCGTCCTAGACTCGACAAAAATGGGAGGTTTATGATAGCAAACTAGATTATTCATGATAGGCTGCCTTGATCCTTCTTTTGCCAAAATGTGAGCCATTGTGTTGCCTTCTCTACAACTATGCCTGAGGATTATTTGTCCCAGCTTGTTCATTAACCATCTGCAATAAAAAATAATATTATTGTAAGTTATGTATCCTTTGTCAAGATAGTGTATAACATCAGTGGAATCAGTTTCCACTTCTATTGGTGTTAGATTATTTGTTGCTGCGTAGCCCAATCCTTGGTGTAGGGCTAGGAGTTCAGCATGTATTGGGGAATCTGCATGGACTGATTTCATGAACCCTAGGATCCATTTAGAATTTGCATTCCTGATTAATCCTCCGATACCTGAGAATTCTGTAGTACTATGAAAAACACCATCAGTATTAAGTTTGTACCAACCTGTTGGGGGTGCATGCCATGAAATTTTAGTAGAAATAGTTCTAGTAATGTTGGTTACTTTTTCAGAATAGAACCTATATTCTATGGCATATTTCATTATTAAAGAGGGTGAGAGGGGTATGTTTGTATTATTAATGTTGTTACTATTTCTAGTAAGCCATAAGTTTCAAATTATGAAGGGAAAAAGATTTTCCTATTTTATGATGCTGGGAAGAGGATTTGAACAACTAATGGTCGGGGGTTCCAAGTTTTAACAGTGATAAGCCAGTGTTCATTGGTGGGGTGGTGACTATAGGAGTAGAGATTTTTAATAGGGAGTGCCAAAAGTTTTTTGCTGTGTCACAGTGTAGAAAAATATGTTCGATGCTCTCTTCTTCTTTACGATAGCAAGTACAATTTGGGTCTATATTTATGCCAATAGAATGTAAGTATTTCCTAGTAGGAATTCTTCCATGGTAACAGAGTCATAGGAAAAATTAAATTTTATTAGGACAGTTAAGGGACCATATCCAGTCAAAAATTTTCCCTGTTGGGGTATTAGAAGAATCATCGAGGAGGTTGTAACAAGATTTAGTGGAGAAGATTCCATTGGAAGTTTTATTCTAATAGATTTTATCATGGAGATTACTCCGAGGGATTATAATGGAATTAATCTTGTTAGCTATTGAGGAGGGTATGTCAAAGGAAATTTTATCAAGAGCCCAAGAGTTATTGTGGTAGAGAGCTTTTGGAGTAGGGAGGAGATCACTTTTATTCAAAGGTCCTATGAGGATTTGACGGAGAGGTTCCAAATGTCTATGTTGGAGTTGTGACCAATTGACCAGGCTGTTCCTTTTGAGCAAATTTTTCATCCTATTTTAAGACCTTTCCAGATGAAATAAGGATGTTTGGGAGTGTTATTGATGTATTTAGTAATAAGCAGATTCGCCCAAGGGGGTGTTGGGTAGTTTAAAAATCTCCGAGCAAGACTTGTAAGGAGTGTTTTATTCTTTGCACGGGCTTTCTTAATACCTAGCCCCCTTATTGATTTGTCACAAGTAACAATATTCCAATTTAAGAGATGTAACTTTTTCCTAGTATCAGTCATACCCCAAATGAAATTCCTAATGATTCTATCAATATGCACAATAATCTTACTTTGTAACATAGTGATTTGCATGACGTAATTTGGAACACTAGCTAGAGTAGATTTAGCAAAGGTCAATATTTAAGAAATTAGTTTTCCAGCTGTCTAGTTTAGTTCTTAAAGTATCTAAAATGTTATAGAAGTCCCTGTTTTTAGGATGGTGATTGTGAATAGGGAAGCCTAAGTATTTTTCAAAGGTCGTAGTGCTTTTGATGCCTAGGTAAGTTGAGACAAAAACAATATCATTTTTATAGCAGTTGGTTGAAAAGTAGACCCTGAATTTTGAGTAGTTAATTTTTTGCCTTGAAAGATTATAAAAATTGTTGAGACAGCTAAGGATAGTGGAACAATTTCTCCTAGTAACTTTACCCATTAGGGTTAAGTCATCGGCAAAAAAGTGGCGGGAGAGAGAAGGACCTTTGGGTGTTACTTTAATGGAGTCCCAAAGGTGGGTATCAACTAAATTGTTAATGCATCGTGAAAGCATTTTCATGTAGAGAATGAAGATATAGGGAGACATGGTATCCCCTTGGCGAATTTTCCTATTGGGGCAAAAATAATTATTTTTTTGTCCATTGACTAGAATAGATATTTGGCTAGTGGTGATGCAGGACATAATGACCTTGGTAATATTAGGAGAAATTTAAAGTGGTGAAGCATTTGATAAACAAAAGACCATTTGATTCTGTCAAATGCTTTTTCAAGGTCAATCTTAATAATCATGTTACCAATCTTACTCTTTTTTTATTAATAGAGTGAATGACTTCTTGGATAATAGTAGCATTATCACTTGCCCTTCGATTTTTCATAAAGCTTGCTTGGTAGGGGCTTATGATAGTTGCTAGGAAGGGTCTTATTTGATTGACAATTATTTTAGTAATGATTTTGTATATGGTATTACAGAGTCCTATAGGCTGGAAGTTCTTGAGGTTATTTGCATTAGAAAATTTTGGAATGAGACAGATATAAGTATTGTTTAAGGGGGGTGGAATAGTGCAATCTTTAAAAAGCTTATTGCAATAAGATATTACTGAGGGTCCAACAATATGCCAATATTTTTGAAAGAAAAACGGATGTAGATCATCTGGTTCAGGGGCTTTGAAATATTTGAAAGAATATAGGGCATTTGTGATTTCTGTATTTAATAAAGATTTATCTAATGAGGAGAGGTTAAGGTTGGAGAAACTCGTAGGGTTAGTCTTAATGAATTTTCAATTTGTGGAATTCATAGTGGTAGTGAACAGATTTTGAAAAAAATTAGTAGTATGACTCATGATAGCTTCTTCATTATCAAAACAATTACCATGATCATCTTTAAAGAAGACTGTTTGGTTATTTTATTTTCCGTTAGAGGCACTTATATGGAAAAATTTAGTGTTGGCATCATTGTCGTTTATCCAAGCAATCATGGATCTAATTTTTCATTAATCCTCCTCTATATTTAAAATGCCATTATAGTCCTTTTTAGATTTCCTTCTAATTTTTGGAGGAATGTACTAGTGTGATAATGGCTTGAGACTTGGATACCACTTAGTCTAGCTAGGATAGTCCTTTTGTTTTTGAGAATGTCTCCAAAGATAGTATTCTTCCATTCTAATATATTTTTTTGAAAATTCCGGGAGGCGGTAATTAACTTATTAGACCAACTAGAGTTGATAAAATTAACAAAATCGGGATGATTGCACCAAAAAGAATCTAGACGAAATGGTTTAAGACCAATATTTATATTGATATTGGAAAGAGTAAGGAGAAGGGGATTATGGTCCGAATAGGTTTTGGGAAGGTGGGTAACAAAAGCAGTAGGGAAAAAATTTAACCAATTATCATTAACAAAAATACGATCAAGGCGTTCCATGATCAAACCTTTAGACCTTTTTCTATGATTTAACCATGTGAACTTGCAACCCTTGTATCCAAGATCTATAAGTTGCAATGGCTAATATATTTTCATAGTAGTGATGATCTTATAGGGTTTATTGGTCTGCCACCTAACTTATCACTATCCATAAGCACACCGTTAAAGTCTCCACCAATCAACCATGGACCTTTATAAACAGTAGAGATATCTTTAAGGTTATTCCATAGACTATTTCTATTAATAGCAGAAGTACTAGCATAAATAGAGCTAAAGAGCCAAGTTTTTTTTAGTGGTAATTACCTCAATCATTGCATGGATAGCTTGATCTCTTCTAGTGAAGCTATGTACGTTGACAATGTTTATATTCCAAAGGATTACCATTCCTCCTGCTTGCCCCTCCGCAGGAACTTCGATCATATTGGTGAAGTCATGATCATTTAGGAGAAGAGTAAGCGAGGTCATTCTAGTTTCTAGCAGGGTCACCACACAAGGTCTGTGGGTGTCCATTAAATCCCTAAAGTGCATACGAAAGGTATTATTGTTGGCTCCTCTCACATTCCACAGGATAATACGAGCATGTTTATTCATTTGTGGCATTGGATGGTTAATCACATTCCTCCCCTCATCCGGTGATAGAGGTGGGGTTCTCCTCAGGCATGGAACTAGGATTATAGCATGCTTTCCCACAGTGGGGTCCTGGGGGGACGTATGTCCATGGAGAACTTGTACAGTGCCATTGGACAACTGAAGATGTACTTCTTGTCCTGCATTTCCCTGAATAGTAGCACTTTTACTTCTCCTAGACTTGCAAATTCTATTGTTAGCTCGTGGTGGTGGAGGTCTAATTCCTCCTCCTCGACTCCCTGATTTGGCACTAGGAGGGGGTCGTTGGGAGGGATATTTTCTTGCATGGGGATTGGGTCATCCTCTTGAGGTGGTGACTAATTGTGGTGGGGCTGAATTTCCATGGCATGAATATTGGGTTGAGTGTGGTTTGCTCCTCTAGTGGAAAGAATGGGAGGTTGGGGAGTGAAAGTGGTATTGTTGGTAGTTGATTGTGGGGAGGAAGACTCCAGTGGTTTTGCATTTCTTGAATTAGAGTGGGATTGAGATTTGGAGCTAATGGTTGTAAAATATGACTGAGTCAAGTTTGATTCACATAATAGTTCATCGCTAGGTGCATTCCCTCCAATACCAGTTGTGCTAAGTACTGAGGGTTTTGAATGACTAGGACAGTCTCTTGGGCATTGATCATCATATTGAAGGAGATCGCATGGACCATGAGCCCCATATCCAACCAAAAGAGTGGCTGGTGGTTCTGAGGGGGTGGTGGAGATGTGCAGTAATGAGGGGGATTGGGTATTGGGAGAGGAAGGTTATTCATGACTGTTTGGTGCTGGTAATTTAGGATTTGGATGAGCCTCAAACGTCTCCTGTGAGATAGAGGGATCCTTGGCATGGTTATTAGGATGGTTTATAGAAGCTTTATTTTGAGAAGGAAATTTAGTAGTAGTAGGCATAGGCAGATGGATACTTATAGCATCTATGGACATGCAGATCATTTGAGAAGGCCTGATAGAGTTAGCAAAATATTCAGGAGAGATATCAATAGATTTTTGGTGATTTTCAGTAGACACTTGGCTTATACATGCAGAGGTATTTGACAAATATAGAGAGGTACGAGAGGTAGAGGTCGGGTTTTCCACTGTTACTGCATGCAGCTGGCTAATGATGATATCTTCAAGAGAAGCTTCCCGCTGAGTAGGGGAATTAGTAGTAGGAATAGTAGAGGTAGAATGATTTAAGCATGGTTTATTAGTAAAAGTGATAAGTAATGACTGAGTAGGGGCATCTGCCACGTGGAAAATACCATTGGAAAGAGGCTCCAAGTCAAACTCCATGCATTGGTCCTCATCGGAGTCTCTTGCTGTGCTAGAGGTGGTTTTGGCATTATCAGTGGGCTGAATTTGCATGGCTGCGAATTGGTTAGTTTTTTCAAGGATGTTGAGGTTTGGGTCAGGCTTGTAGGAGTGTAACCGATTCTTGTTGGAGCCAATTTTCCTGGAGATATCTTTATTAACGTATTTAAGATTTTGAGTATTTAAAAACTTACCTGTAACTGCATCAAAAATTCTAACTTTAATACCTTTTCTTCAAGAGCTGGAGGAGCGAGATGTCGTGGGGATGAAGGTTTCCTTCTTGAAAAAGAGACTGTATGCCATTCCTCTTCGATTGTGTTAGTCAGTGGTGCAGATATGTCTGCTTGCATGGTTGGGTGCTCCACTGATATCGGGGTTTTTGTATCGATCTTTGCATATGGACAATTGGATTTGGTATGGCCAAGTCTGCCGCAATTCTTACATAGAAAATGTTCCTCTTCATATTGTATTAACTGTCTATGCTTACCAATGTAGACCTAACTGGGGAATCCATCAGAATTTTCAGGTAGAGTCTGGCGTATCCGCCTCTAATGGTCGCAGATGTACAAGCATCGATCTTCACCAGCTTTCCAATTTTGTTGTCAATCTTCTGGAGGATGAGCCCATCATAGAATTCTGTGGGTAAGTTAGGAAGGCGGATCCAAACTGCTGTAATATGAGGTCTTGCTTCAGTGGCAACAAAATTTGGGGACCATTTCTATATGGATAAATAACAGCCATTAACGAACCATGGACCCCCTTGAAGGGCTCTTAACATATTTGCTTCTAGGTTAAATTTGACTATATAGTAGTCCTCACCTAAATCGATTAGAGGAAAAGATTCTGTGGATTTCCACATATCCTGTAATTTGTTTTAAGATAGAGGTGCTGGACTCTTTTGCCAAGTAGTTTAACATTTAGGGAATGCCTCCATGGATGGTAGATACGTTGCAATTCATCTGAAGAGAGATTTATTTGTAAATTCTCATCCTTATTATGTTGGTCTTGGTCCATGGCTTCAGCGCTATTTTCCATCTCCATTGCACTGGAGACTGTTGGAATATGGATGGAGATAGGTTGCTCAGGGGAGTTTGAGAGGAGGATCTTTTTGAAGGAAGGGTTTGGATCATTAGGGGTGATGCTTGAGAATGGAATAGATTCATCTGTAGTAGTCGGAGGTACTAAATCTGGTGGTTTTGGGGGAATGGAGGAGGGGGCCAGTGGCGGTGCTGTAGAGAGCATTTCCTCCTTAAGAACAATTATCCTCAAATATGACGAAACTGGGGTGATCCTAAGCTTCACTTTAACATACCCACCAGGAATATCAGTATAAATTTTTAGCATGGTTCTGCAAATTGGAACTTGGAGGAGAAATTTTAATTCTTAGCTAAGATTCCCAAAATTTGGACAGGGAAAAGGACTAACAACAACTTTCATAATATATATTTATGTTGAGAGTTTACAATTGTTTAAGCTTTACTTTTATTGTAGTATAGTTTAATAAAGTTTGTTTTATGCCGTGTACCAATCAAGAAATCTATATATGCAGGAAAATTGATCTTGAAATTTAAACATATTATTTATGCATTTACTGAAGAAATGTCAAAAAGCAAGTTGTAATTAAAATTTTCAAAAAGGTTTCAAAAAGGTTGGTTACCTCTACCTTTCTAATAGCGTATAAAATTTCATGTACCTAATTAACTTTTGATTGTTCATCTTTTACGTTTAACTAATATCTTATTATCTTGACCTTGAAAAAAAGTCATTGTATGTACGGCGGTCCATATTGATTATTCCTGGCAACTTCTGCTTCATAACTTTCATGTATAATTACTAATTACTAAAAAGTTTGTTTTAACTCTATAAATTTTATTTTATAATAAAAGTGCATACATGTGTAACACACTTATCGATAAACTAATATAAGCAAATGCTGAAAATTGGACCTTATGTGGAAAATTTACAAGTATGGGTTGATGCTATTTGATAAAACACTAAATTGCATATCCATGAATGACTTAGGACAATCATTGATTAGTAGAACATCGAAGCTGAGCTAATTATCATATTTGACTAGTGTGAGCACGTGATTTTTGTTTCGCACGACAATTGCTTTAAAAGAAATAAAAAATAATAATAATTGGCCCTGCTGTACAAATTTTGGATTTTTACATGGCACTTTGTTGGTTATTTACGATTTTTGCTCATTTTTACTTTATTAAAACAAAATACAAAAAAATGTGTGTGTCATGCATAATTCGAACCGTAATCCGGTCGTTAAATAGAAAATCATAAATAGGCATCTTCGTCCGTGATTTTATTTTGTTTGATTTTACCTATTTTGAAATATTTTAGTGTGTGTGCAAATAATTGTATTGAGTGTGTATTTAATTTTAATTTGATTTTTTTTGCTTAGTTTTGTTTTTAAGAATAAATAAGAAAAAGAAATAATAAAAGAAAAAAGAAATCTCTCTTCTTCTTCCGGATTGGGCCAATTTATTAAAATTGGCCCAAACAAACAATGCCCAAACCAGGCCTGCCCGGTCCAGTCCAACCTGATACCCAGGGTGTCCAAACGACGCCGTTTTAATCCAGTTTGATCCGGGCCGTTGATCTCAGATTGATCAACGGCCAAGATCACATTCCCCATACCCACGAACAAAACCCGACCCGTTCCACCCGGACCAACCCAAACCCCCTTCAGTTGAAACGACACCGTTCCCCCTAAGCCTCTAGATCCAAGCCATTGATTTCAGTTGATCCGACGGCTGAGATCAACCCACCCATTAACTATATAAACCCTTTACCATACCCTGCCCCCCTATCCAACACCCCAGCCTTCGTTTTCACCAAACCCGTCCCCTTCAAACCCTAGCCGCCCCTGTATCCTTCACCATGAAAGCCGGCGGCATGGACGCTGGTGACCCCACCCTCAACACCATAGATGCTCCTCACCATCCTAAACTCAAATCCACCAACCACACACCTCGAATCCCATCCCACCTTCTCGAATTTTCATTTGAAGATTCGAGTCGGAACCCGATTTACACCAACCGACCCCAGCTTCACACCAGACACTCCCCAGACCCCCCCATCGTGACCAAACCATACTTGGTTTGGTCCGAATCTGATCTGGGAAGCATGAATCCCAGATCTGAGTTTTGGAACTTTGTGTTTCTTCGTCACTGGTCCATATCCGAAGAGATTAAGGTCTAATGGACCTTAATCGAGGTGTTTCTCATCCGAGAAACACTTCGTTTAAAAGTCCATTCAACCTTAAAGAAGATCAGTTCAAACACCAGTGGACTTTTCTGATTTGTTCCCTAAAAAAGCTTAAATGTGAGTTAATTTTCTTTTCTTTATTTCAGTTCGTATGTTTGTGTGTTGTTAAAGGCCTGTCCGTATGGCCAAACTTTTTGTTTTGTGTTTTTGAACTGCTATTGTCCACCTTGGCCGGACCTCTATATTCAGTAAGTTCTTTCTTCATGATGCGTGTGTATAAATGTATGTTCAATTGAATATTGAATTGGTTCGTTCATTTAGCTCCTGGGGCCCTTCTGTGTTAACATTGCAATATGAACCCCTTATGTGATAATGTTAAATGTCTGATTTTGGCTACGATTGTATGTGTTAATGCTAATATAGTCGAGTCGACATATGTTGTCAATTAGTTTCAACTGTCTGAACAAAATAAATCGATTTGCTTCTGTCGAACATTGCCTGAATCAATTAAGAACTAAGTTCATTTACTTATAGTTGTTAATGTGATTTCAGAAACCTAATGTTTAGTCTGTAATGGTAATCTGAACTGGAGGGCATGTGCACAACATGGGCATAAAGGCCCTTTTGAATTAAATAGTTTGACAGCATGTGCTGTCAGACTACATCCTGCTGCCCATGCTCGCTTTTAGTTAATAAAATGGAAAGTTAAGCCTGCCAAGGGAATGATGGGGTTTAATACTTAATTAGCTAAAGTGGAACTGAAAATGAAAGGCACATGAGAGGGGTATGGTGATATTCTAAATAGGCTGTTAAAAGGGATATTCTAAACAGGCTGTTAAAAGGGGGTAGTGTTAAGGCTTATAAAGGGAAGGAGAGGATCCGGAAGATAAGAGGAAAAAAAAAACACAGACAAGGATTAGAGGAGAGAAATATACACATTGTGAGGATATAAGAGAAAAAGAGAGAGCTGATAGAGATACACAGACAGAGATTAGAGGAAAGAGGGCACAGAGATATACACATACAGAGAGGATTGAAAAAGGATAGAACTGATTTTAGGAAAACACAGATAGAGAGAGGTTAAGAGATAGAAAGTATACAGTCAACAATCAGAAACTGTTTCTTCCTATTGTTGTTTGGGTTTCATTTGTTCAACTTGTTCAAATCAATTCTGATTCTTTGAAGTTCCAATTGTGTCTACTAGTCGAGTGTTTTCATTGGTCTACTACTGGTTTTGGTCTGCCTGGAGTTATGATTCTGCTCCACTGTGTGTTGCTGTCATTTGGCTACTTCTTCTATCGGCTATAGTTGCATTCCTGCACTCGAGCCTGTTCTGCTGGGTTGTTTTGTTTGCTGCTATTCTGTCCTGCTGCTATTGCTAGTCCTGTTTCTTGCTGCTGCTGATTTCCACATCTTCTTCTTCTTCTCCTTTGCATTTTCAGTATTTCCAGGTACACATTTCAAGTCCCATATTGATGTAACTGAAACAGTTTGAAAGCATGAAATGAAAAAGGTTGAAGAAGTTCAAAGTTATTTGTTGTAATATTCACGGTATATTAATGGGCCTGTGTAGTTGTTAGTTCCCAATTCAATAGTACGAAAGTGTATGTTAACTAATACTCATCTGAGCTTAGTCCTTCATGTTTTAGTTTGTAGCTATTTGTTAATACGGGGTATGGATACTCCAAACTTATACTATGCTGACTTGTTTTTTATTTTAGTCTTTTTGCTGGGTCTCGTTAGGCAGTACATAAGATCATATTCAAATCCCATTAGTAACAACGCCTAGTAGTTAATTCCCTTAATTCAGCCCCAATAAGTCTAGTTAAATTCAATTCAAGAAACGTTTGGACACAAGTATAACATTGGGTCAATCTCGAATGTAATTTCTTTGTCCAATTAAAGTATGTTTCACAAGTTATGCCATCCCTCCACTTTGTAAATAATTAATCAGAAATTGATAAGAATCCGGATTAGGCAAAAGCATATAGTTAAATTAGCATGTTCCTTTTCTTTTAGTTTTAGGGACAAACGTAACAGAAATGTAGTCACTGTAGGATACCCTTCTAAAATAATGAGACGAGCCTCGCCAAATAAAAATGTAAATTGCGGGGCCCTCTAAATGTATATATTAAAATACTTAGAATTCGGGACAGGCCGTTTAGCGAATTTTACGGCCTTCCCAAAATAACAATACGCTAGTTGCTTTAGGCGCACCTTTAATAATTTAACCTTCTTAAACACGGGTGCACATTGATGTGACCCAAATCCGAATCTCAACGGAGTCAAAATGTGTCGACGACCACGGGTGCATTGATTGTGACGTGGTTCGAGATGCATTTTCACGACGTTGCAATTCTATAAAAATAAATGATAATAATAAAAGCGGTTTAAACTTAATAAAAGCACATAAGTCACAACATGTATTTAAATCAGATATTTAGCCATTATAACAATTTAAGCGATCGTGCTAGAACCACGGGATTCGAGGGTGCCTAACACCTTCCCTCGGGTCAACAGAATTCCTTACTTAGAATTTCTGGTTCGCAGACTTCATTTGGAAAAGTCGAAAATTTCCTCGATTTGGGATTCAAGATAAACCGGTGACTTGGGACACCAAAAACCAAACCTTTCCCAAGTGGCGACTCTGAATTAAATAAATAATCCCATTTCGAATATTGTCACTTAAATTGGAAAAACTCCCTCGCGCATTTAACCCTTCGGGGCGGGGCGCGCAAAAAGGAGGTGTGACAGCTCTGGCGACTCTGCTGGGGAAACGAACCCAGAATCTCTGGTTCAGGGTTCAAGAATTCGAGCTTAGAATAATTGTTATATTTGGCTTTATTATCTGATCTTTATTACATGTTTTTGCATAACGTGCTAAATGTTGTCTTTTACCGCTTTGATATTATCTGAACTGTATATAAACTGTGCCGAAACCCTTCTCTTCTTACCTCCGGGGAGAAGCTCGCTGGTCGAGACTCCCTATTCTGTTAGTGTCAATACCTGAAATAAGAAAGAGGTCGGACAAGTTACAAAGCCGGACGATCTCGCGGGTCCCCGGTACGTAGCCCCCTCCTCGACTCGAGTGGTCCGCTCGGGTACACAGTCTAGAACAAATACCCAGGTTACGAACCTAGAATAACTTGACTTCATGCCGTATCCCTAGTAGGAACGCTTATTTGCATCATGTTGCATTTGACTTAGGGGACTCAACACAGGGGTTGGGTCCGTCTAGGACAGACAACCTGAAATGAAAAGACCATCATTGCTGCATTCCTATCTATGTTGTGCATTTATATGCTTCGGTTCCGCATGTTGACCGGTTTCTAAAAAGGGGAAAATAGCAGCGTAGGGAGATAATTACTTATTTTGGAAAAATAAAACCAATGTTCAAGTATTGTCAAAACCTCGCCGGAATTTTTCTAAAAAAAAATAATAAAAAAAAAATTGTCTTCTTAGTTTGAATTATCAAAAAAAAAATAATACAAATTTTTTTTTTCTTTCATGTCCAAAATCAAAAAAAAAGAAGGTATGTATTTAAAAGTAAAAAAATGGAAAATTCATAATTCAAAAAAAAATGTGTTGTTTCTTTTGTGGTACCCCTTTTATAAATTCAGACTAATAATCCAAAATATTGCCTAAAAAAAAATATTTTCTTTAGTCTTTATCTTTTTTTTTCAAAAATAATAATAAAAAAAATACTTATTCTTGATTTCTAGGTTTATTTGATTTTCTCTATTCATGATATTCCCGAACTACGCCGGTTTGATTCTCACCGGATGTGAGATACGTAGGCAACCCTCGTCGGGTTCAACCCCATTTTGCTAAATAGCCAGAAATCAATAAATAAATAAAAAAAAAATGTGTCAAATTTTTAAAGAGCCATAAATAAGTCAGGCGACGTTGTTTTGTCATAAATAGCCGAATATTCCCGAAAGGGACGCCGGAAGGCTGACTTTGCATAAACAGCCACCTTTGGGTCTTGTTTAGCATTTTATCCAATAGACCCACACAGCCTTAAAATCTTCGTCCCCGAAGTGTTTAAAGGCCGTGTTCAAAACTTGATCCCCTCTGTAAAAATATTTTTGAGTCAGTCATTTTTGTTAAAATCACCCTAATAAATGTGCAGGATGAGCACGATGCAAAATGAACATTTTTCAATAATGACCAAAATCCCTGTCAAGTTACGGCTATGGTGGAATGATCTAGGTGTTGAAGGACAAAATGAGGTTAAGAAATATCTGAAAGGTCTTGTGGGTCTGTTGGAAATCCAACCTCGGGGAGATATCATAAGGGCTTTGGTCACTTACTGGGACCCGACGCACAACGTTTTCCATTTCTCTGATTTTGAACTTACCCCGACTTTGGAAGAAATGGCTGGGTACATCGGGAATGCTGAACTTCCGTTAAGACAAAAATACTTGGTCGCCCCAAGAGTCGTCACGGTACATCGGTTCCTGGATTCATTGAAAATACCTAGAACAGTCCACAACCCGGATCTAGCAGCCGGATTCTGTACTCCATGCTTCATATATGATAGATACGGTCACGAGGGGGGATTCAATAATCCAATCAACAAACTGTGCAGCAAAGGAGTTCGTCAGAAGTGGGACGAGCACAGACGGGTGGCGTTCATGATAACGTTTCTGGGTCTTCTGGTATTTCCCAGGAAAGATGGAAACATTGATTTGAAGATATCTGGGGTCGTCAGCACTTTACTCACGCAAAGTGACAGTACTCTCGCGCCTATGGTGGTATCCGACATCTTTCGAGCTCTCACAGCTTGTAAAGCTGGGGGAAATTTCTTCGAAGGTTGTAACTTGCTCCTACAGATATGGATGACCGAGCACCTCTGCCATCATTCCGAGATTTTGAGCCATGGTTCCCCGGAAAAGACCCGCATAGAAGAATCTTACACGAGAACCAAAGAGATCATTTTGCCCGAAGGAGTCCTGGCATGGACCTCCTTCTTTCAAGCTCTTACTGCCAGCCAAATACAATGGACGTTGGGATGGTTGCCTGTTGATGAGATCTTATATATGTCGGCAGCTAAAACTCATTTCTTGCTGATGGGGCTTAAGAGCATTCAACCTTACGCACCCGGCCGAGTTTTGAGACAGTTCGGAAGATGCCAGACAGTACCTCATGAGGAAGATCTTAGCGCTCAAGCAGTTGAGATAAGTCCTAACGGACAATTCCCAGAAGCAAAGATTCGCCAAATATGGAGTGAGTGTCAATATTTGAAATCAGATACTTGCGTGCGGGATCTAGCCAAAGGAGAAACGGCGCCAGGTTACCTTGCATGGTATAGAAGGGAATTCGAGCATGAAAGGCCGGCTAAGAGACCCCACATCCGGAATTTCACCGAATCATCGCAAAGACAGTGGGATTGGTTAGCAAAGGAAAGAGGCTATTGCGCCGAAATCAGCAGGTTGAAGCAACAAGTAGAAAGCTTGAAATATGAGCACAATGTGCAAACTGCTACCAATTTGGGAGAACGGAACGGGTTAGTTCAGGAGAACGAAATGCTCAGGGCCCGGATCAAACAGATAAGGTGGGAGGCAGATAAACAACCAAGGCGTCGATCAGACGAACACCTGATAAAAAGGCTAAAAAGTGAAATCAGGGAATGGCAATATGGTTTGGAGAAATCTGAAAACGTCATAGCAGAGCTCAGGGCACAGTGGGATGCAAGAGCAGATGAGCATCGCCGATACCTGAATCAATTGGAAGACAACCATGAGAAGACTGTTGCTAAAATAAAGAGATAGATGGCTGCACTTGAGATCAAAGCAGTTAATCAGGCCAAGGATTTCCAAATAGAGAGCGGATACTGGTACGACTCAATAGCCCAGATGAAGTTGGAAGTACGGCGACTGAAGTATCAGCATGTACAAGATGCTCAAGTCTTCAAGATATGCAGCGATCAGATAAAACGCCTACTCATAGAGAAGAAGCAAACCAGAGATAGGATCAAGGCCATTGCCCATGCCATCACCAGACGATGTCTACGATGTGAGAACATGTCCAGCATTACCGTCCTCTCGGCAGTAATGGGTTATGTTAAGCAGACTATGCATGAGCTGGAGCAACTTGAGAGGGATCTCACGCCTAGGACCGCGGTGAGGCCGAACGATGCCCCGCGGACACCAATTTTCAAAACCATAATGCGTTCATAGGTCAAATCTGTATCTTAGCATCTTCTGCTCGTTTTTCCCATCAGGGTGATTTTTAGTCTATTTTGAATCTAGGTTTATTTTCAAAGTTCGCTTTTTCTTTTGCAAAATGTAGTTTGTAATAGAACATTTCAACAATAAAGAGGTTGTTTCTTTTACGATCATCTGTGTTTTTCGAACTACGTAATGATCTGATTCACGTAGGCATCGTGATACGTAGGCAATCCTCATCGGATCCGGTCGCATTTCTTTTACTGCAAAATAAAAAAAAACATAAAAGAAAAACAAAAGAGAAAAAGAAAAGAAAGAAAAAAGAAAACTAATAAAATGCCGGAATGACGCATGCTCTCGTAGCAAACATATAGTAATCCACTTAACTGTATAGGTGCATCATGCCCAACGTGAGATTAACTATATGTTATTTGCTACAAATTAACCGTGCGTTTGTCATTGAGTATTTCCAGGATTTTTGAAAAGACGGTTGGTTTGGTGAAAGTCTGGCCTCGCACTCATATTTCACGAGGTCAAGGAGAAGTGTTCAACTACCTGTTGTTAGGGCCAGAAGCAGTACTCACACTTACTTCACCAGGTCAAAAGGAAGTGTGGAAATGTCTTCAGAAATTCCATTGCAAACAATCCCTGTTTCCGAGGAGAGCTCGATCTCAGCCGTCCTCACACCTGAATCCGCAACTGCGGAGGAAAATAGAATCCTACGGCTCCGCATGTTGGAAATGCTGGACGACTGGAATAATGGGAAAGAGCCGCCAAGTGTCGTCCCCGGATTCCCTGAATTATTCTCCAGGTCAAGTGGGACTTCTAATGTCCCCATAAATTATCCTGCTACCCCATTCGGGTACCCAGCCACCTCAGCCTTCTCTGCTGGATCGCCTTCTGAGCCTCATCCCCGAATGTCGGCCACTGATGCAAGCATGAACATCTTTACTGCATCGCCTTGCCCGGTTACGGCACAACCTACCACATACAAGCCAAGCTTTGACTCATCCTCTTTTACATTCCAAGCACCATCGTTCTCAATGGAACCAACCAGGTTCGCTACCAACACTAATCCTCTACTGCCTCAGTGCGAGCTTGCACCCGGGCAGGATCAGAACCCCAGAATTGCAGAACAAAATGAGATTGCCAAGAGAATGAGAAGCCTTGAACAAAGTTTGAAGAACATGCAAGGATTGAGACCCCAAAGTTCGAGAAATACGATGGGCACGGTGACCCCATTGCACATCTTAAGAAATACTGCAACCAATTGCGGGGAGCCGGCGGAAAAGAAGAACTGCTAATGGCATATTTTGGGGAAAGTCTAGTAGGGATAGCTTCGGAATGGTATATGGATCAGGAAATGTCCCGATGGCATATATGGGATGATCTCGCCAGAGATTTTGTAAAACAATTCCAGTATAACATCGACATTGCGCCAGACCGAAACTCTCTGTCGAATTTGAAGAAGAAACCTTCGGAAAGCTTTAGAGAGTATGCTATTAAGTGGCGTGAACAGGCGTCGAGAGTGAAGCCTCCCATGGATGAAGTGGAAATGGTCACTACTTTTCTCCAGGCTCAAGAGTCTGACTATTTCCAAAACATGATGTCGGCCATGGGTAAGCCATTCGCGGAAGCAATCAAGATTGGAGAGATGGTGGAAAATGGGTTGAAAACGGGTAGGATTCTGAGTCAAGCAGCCATAAGGGCAACCTCCCAGGCCGTCCAAAGCGGGTCCGGAGGAACGACGAGGGGGAAGAAGAAGGAAGAAACGACTATGGCAGCCTCTGAAGCAAGGGAGTATCGTCATCCCAGGCCCCATTTTCCGGAAAGAGCCCCACAACACTACTACCCCCACTCAAATTTGGCATATGCTCATCAACCTTATATGGTCATGAATGCCCAACCTTATAACCATCCACCACAACAAGCCAACCGAGGCCCAGCTCCACCTCCCAGAAATCAGCCTCCTTACCGCAACCACTATAACCCACAACCCCCGCAGAATAACTACCGCCCCCAGGAGCCACCTCGACGGCGGACTTTCACGCCCATCGGTGAACAATACTCTACTTTGTTCCCTAAGCTAGTCCAGTTGGGTTTCTTGCAACCAATCCCCCAAACGAGGCAAAACCCAACATCGCCTTCTTACAAAGCCGGAGTCAGATGCGCCTATCATTCAGGGGCCGAGGGACATGATACAAACGACTGCTGGTCATTGAAAAGAGTGGTCGAAAATTTGATAGAGCAGGGGAAAATAGTGCTAAGGGACGAAGAGATCCCGAATGTGACTAACAATCCATTGCCCGCTCACAATAATGGGCCACTGATCGGAATGATTTGTGAAGACAAAGAGTTCGACCCTGCTCTGAAAGCCATAATTGCCATTGTCGACACGGGGAAGAGGCCTGAAATAGACCAGAAACCAGAAAAGGGGGAGGAGGCCAAGGCTATAAAGAGCAAGCCTGAAAAGAAGATAGAGAAGAAAGTGGTCCCTGTAAAAAATGAAGTTCTTTACATACCACGAGGTCGAGCTGAGAAGACGCAAAACTTCGGGATCAAAAAGACAAAACCTATGTACGTGCCGAGAAGGGCCTATGTGGTCCAGGGGACGATTCAACCACCTCGGCTGAATGAGCCAGTGGTTATCGGACGCGTGCCACAAAAGCCAATGACCAACCCGTCCACAGTGCCGTGGAATTATCAAAAGACTTGGGTGATGTACAAAGGTAAAGAGGTCATGGGAGAACTTCCAGAAAATACTTTCATTGGAAGGTATTCAAATACCCAAGAATTGAACAACGCCACACAAAGGCGCTTCCCGCCAAAGAAGCCCGTGAGTGTTGAAGAAGCGGAAGTGTTCTTCCAATAAATGAAAATGCCGGATTACGAAGTGATAGATCAGCTGCGCAAGTACCCTGAGCAAGTATCCATGCTGTCATTATTGATGAGATCAACCGAGCATCAAAAGATCCTATTGAAAACCCTGAATGAAGCATATGTACCAGTTGAAACCTCGGGGGAACAACTAGAGCGGATGACAGAAAGATTCTTCGCCGTCAACCAAATCTCTTTCAGCAAGAACGATTTACCCCCGGAAGGAGCAGCACACAACAAGGCCTTGCATTTAACAGTTAAATGCGAGGACTACTATGTCAAGCGGGTAATGTTGGATGGGGGATCAGGTGTTGACATTTGCCCGCTCTCCACGCTACAAAGAATGGAAATTGGGACAGGAAGAATCCGACCCAACAATGTCTGCGTAAGAGCTTTCGACGGCATCAAGAGAGATACCATGGGAGAAATAGACCTGTTGTTGGTCATAGGACCAGTCGAATTTCGAGTAACCTTCCAGGTGATCGACATGGACACATCCTACAATTTTCTCCTTGGCAGACCTTGGATCCATGCGGCAGGAGCCGTTCCTTCCACTCTTCACCAGATGGTGAAGTTCGAGTACGAAGACCGAGAGATCGTGGTCCATGGGGAAGATGAGCATGCCATTTATCGGGACCCATCCATCCCGTACCTTGAACCAAGAGAAGGAAGCGAACATACGGTCTATCAAGCTTTCGAGGTTGTACTGGCAGAGCAGCACGAAGAGGGAATACCCTGCCCCCAGCCTTTCTTGTCTAACGCCTCGGTTATGGTGGCCAAAGAGATGATCCGGCACGGATTTAGGCCAGGGAAGGGACTTGGATGAACCCTTCAAGGAATAACAGAACCCATTACTTTGCCAGTCATCAAGAAACCTTTTGGACTAGGCTTCAAACCTACTCCAGCAGACGAAGAATGGGCAAAGAAAAGGAAAAATGAGGGTTGGAAGTTACCACAACCACTGCCGGATTTATACGCAACTTTCATCAGGCCGAGGTACATCGAAGAAGAAGATGATGAGGTCTTCACAGCTGAGGAAATCGAGGAGATATGTGGGGCAATGAGAGAGATACTCTACGAGGTCCACATTGTTCAACAAGGTGAAGGCACAAGCACTGCTGAGATGCTGTACATGGGGCCGAGCGCCCAACTTCAAAACTGGGAGGCCACGCCATTCCCGACTAGATGGAAGTCCGGGTAGACCTGTCCTGCCACCTTTCCTGTGTCACAAGTTATCTCCAGGACATAACTTGAACGTTTTTTTTCTTTTCAATTGTTGCTTTGAATTCCTAGTTGTAAACATTGTTGTCTTCCAACTTTCCAAAGAAAATATAAAAAAAAAATCATCATTGCTTTCCTATTTCTTTCTTTTGTTCTGATTTTTATTATTTTTCCTTTTATCTTCCTTTTCAGTCCTAATAATGCGGCTTTAAATATGACATGCTTGCGGACTTCACGCCCAGATCACAATGAGTTATTTAACTGCGAATTAATGAACCCAGAACCAGAATATGATGCGGAAGAGGCTTTTAGGGAGATAAACCGAGAGTTGGAATATTTCGAGAATAAACCTAAGCCAAATCTGAATGACACTGAACCGGTAAATTTAGGAACCCCGGAAGAAATCCGGGAGACCAAGATAAGCATTCACACGGACAAGAAAACGCGAGAGGCGATAATTCAACTTCTTTTTGAATTTAAAGACGTGTTTGCTTGGTCATATGATGACATGCCGGGGCTAGGTGTTGATCTAGTGGTTCATAAATTGCCGATTCATCCTGATTGTCCTCCAGTTCAACAAAAGCAACGAAAGTTCAAAACTGAGGTCAGTGACAAGATTAAAGAGGAGATCACCAAACAACTGAAAACGGGAGTGATTCGGGTAGTCCAATATACAACATGGTTGGCGAATGTGGTTCCAGTACCAAAAAAGGACGGGAAAACTCGAGTATGTGTAGATTACCGAGATTTGAACAGAGCAAGTCCTAAAGATAATTTCCCGCTGCCCAACATCCACATCCTCGTTGATAATTGTGCCAAACACGAGATACAGTCTTTTGTAGATTGTTACGCTGGGTATCATCAGGTACTGATGGATGAAGAGGACGCCGAGAAAACTGCCTTCACCACGCCTTGGGGCACCTACTGTTACCGGGTCATGCCATTTGGTCTGAAGAATGCTGGGGCTACTTACATGAGGGCCATGACTGCCATTTTCCATGACATGATGCATCAGGAAATAGAGGTGTACGTGGACGATGTGATAGTCAAGTCCAGGACGCAGGATAATCACATCCAAGACTTGAGGAAATTCTTCGAGAGATTAAGGAAGTATGACTTGAAGCTAAACCCAGCCAAATGCGCTTTCGGAGTTCCGTCGGGCAAACTTTTGGGCTTCATCGTAAGCAGGAGAGGAATCGAGCTAGATCCAACTAAGATAAAATCCATCAGAGATCTACCTCCCCCAAGAACAAAGAAAGACGTGATGAGTCTGTTGGGCAGGTTGAATTACATCAGTCGGTTCATTGCCCAGCTGACAAGCATATGCGAGCCCATATTCAAGCTGTTAAGGAAAGACGCAGCGATCAAATGGACAGTTGAGTGTCAAGAAGCCTTCGATAAAGTCAAAGAATACCTTTCGAATCCCCCGGTCTTGGTCCCTCCAGAACCGGGAAGGCCACTTTTCTTGTATCTGACAGTCTTGGAGAACTCTTTCGGCTGCGTCCTCGGGCAACATGACGTAACCGGAAAGAAGGAGCAAGAAATTTACTACTTGAGCAAGAAATTCACCGGCTACGAGGCCAAATACACTCTGCTGGAAAGGACATGCTGCGCTCTCACATGGGTTGCTCAAAAGCTGAGACATTATCTCCAAACCCACACTACGTTCCTCATAAGCAGGTTGGATCCTTTGAAGTATATATTTCAGAAACCAATGCCTACTGGGAGACTGGCTAAATGGCAAATCTTGCTTACGGAATTCGACATAGTTTATGTCACTCGCACGGCAATGAAAGCCCAGGCATTAGCAGATCATTTGGCCGAAAATCCGGTCGATGAGGAATACCAGCCATTGGATACCTACTTTCCAGATGAAGAGGTAAACACCGTAGAAGTGATCTCGGAGGAAGCTCATGTTTGGAAGATGTTCTTTGATGGAGCCGTGAACGCCAAGGGTGTAGGGATTGGGGCAATTTTGATCTCGCCTTCTGGTCAGCATTATCCCGCCACAGCTAGACTTCGTTTCTTTTGCACAAATAATACAGCTGAGTATGAAGCCTGCATCATGGGCATGCATATGGCAATCGATCAGGATGTCGAAGACTTACTGATTATGGGAGATTCTGACCTGATTATCCGGCAAGCTCAAGGCGAATGGGAAACTCGGGATGTCAAACTTATCCCTTACCGACAGCATGTGGAGGACCTCAGCAAGCGCTTTACATCAATAGAGTTCAGGTATATCCCAAGGTGTCACAATGAACTGGCAGATGCACTTGCCACTTTGGCTTCGATGCTACCCTACCCGGGCAACGCCCACGTCGATCCTTTGAAAATCCAAGTCAAGGAAAGACACGGTTACTGCAATGTAATCGAGGCGGGATCAAATATGCAGCCTTGGTACCATGACATCAAGAAATTCCTGAAGACACAAGAATACCCCGAGCACGCTACTGGAGATCAAAAGAGGACCATTAGGCGACATGCAAGTGGTTTCTTTTTGAGCGGTGAATTGTTGTATAAGAGGACCCCGGACCTCAATCTCCTAAGATGTGTCGATGTCGAGGAAGCGAGAAAGATCATGCACGAAGTACACGCAGGTGTGTGCGGACCTCGCATGAACGGGTATGTCTTAGCGAAGAAAATCCTTCGAGCAGGATATTACTGGATGACCATGGAAAAGGATTGTTTTAGCTTCGTTCGAAAGTGTCATCAGTGTCAGGTGCACGGTGATTTGATTCATGCACCTCCCACGGAACTGCATCCCATGTCCGCACCTTGGCCATTTGTCGCCTGGGGCATGGACGTCATTGGACCAATTGAACCAAAGGCCTCGAATGGACACAGGTTTATACTGGTTGCCATAGACTACTTCACAAAATGGGTAGAGGCTGTCACTCTCAAGTCGGTCACTAAGAAAGCTGTGGTGGATTTTGTACACTCAAATCTTATCTGTCGTTTCGGTATTCCTGCGACTATCATTACAGATAACGCAGCAAACTTGAACAGTCACTTGATGGGAGATGTATGCGAGCAATTCAAGATAACGCATAGGAATTCCACGCCTTATCGGCCAAAGGCCAATGGTGCTGTGGAAGCGGCAAACAAAAACATCAAGAAGATTTTGAGGAAGACCATCCAAAGTTCCCGACAGTGGCATGAGCAGTTACCATTTGCATTATTGGGGTACCGCACTACGGTACGCACATCGGTGGGAGCGACTCCTTATCTTTTGGTTTATGGGACCGAGGCTGTAATACCGGCAGAGGTAGAAATTCCTTCGCTTCGAATCATTGTCGAAGCAGAAATCGAGGACAGCGAGTGGGTCAAGACTCGGTTAGAGCAATTGACGTTGATTGATGAAAAGCGGATGGCCGCAGTTTGTCACGGACAGTTATACCAACGAAGGATGGCCCGTGCTTACAACAAGAAAGTCCGACCCCGGAATTTCGAAGTAGGACAATTGGTACTGAGGCGTATTCTGCCGCATCATGAGGAAGCAAAAGGGAAGTTTGCTCCGAATTGGAAAGGCCCATACATCGTAAGGAAGATATTACCAAGAGGAGCATTGTATCTAGGTGATATCGAAGGAAATGACCCCGACACAGCAGTAAATGCAGATGCAGTCAAGAGATACTACGTCTAAATCATACTCCAGTGGTCCTGACACGTTTGAAAATGGCGAAGGTTTTGTTCCCCACTACTCCCCAAACACTACCCAATTCTCTCTACCAACTTTTGAGCCGCTTACAAAACAAAAAAAAACAAAAAAAAAAACAAAAAAAAAAGAAAACAAAACAAAACATTGATTGAGGCCTGAACTACGTTTGACTTGATTCCGAAAGGATACGTAGGCAGCCTCTCCCTGAGGTTCAGTCACACCGACAATAAAATCCCATTCACCCTGAAATTGAAAACCGGGGCACGTCGAACAGTTGAGAAGTTAGTATCATCTACCTTTCTTTACCAAGCACAAGCCTTCAAATCAATTACCAAATATGGTGGGGAACCAATAAGCATCACAAATGGAGATCGGCACACTCTGAATTGAGAGAGATAAAATGAGAGAGTCTCGGCGGTGAAAACCTTCGGGCACCACGAGGCGACGGGAGTAGAGAAACCAAAATGAGAGAGCTTGTTTAGTAAAAACTCGCAAAGAGTGCTATCAAGCGATGACAGGAAGAGAAATGAGAGAGGTCAGCCAGCGAAAACCCGCAAAAGGCGCTGTTGGCCGAAAAAGAATGACTCCACCCCAAGAAGGTTTCGGCAAAATGCCACCGGTTTGGAATTACAGATCCATTCTGGTTCAGGAAAACGCAAGTTCTTAGAAGGTCAGACGTCCAGTCCAAAGAGCATGTCATGTCGTTTAAAGCCAGCGTCATCTTCCTCAGATAAGTCTTTCTCGTCCTGAAAAGGACACTCTTTTTCTGATTTGTTTTCTCCTTTCTTCGTTTCTTTCGAATCCCTTTTGTGTTTTAACCCCGAGTTCAGGACACACCGGAAAGGGCAGGTGGCAGGTTTGTTCGCACGGAATCCCGTCTCATGACGGAAAGCGCCTCATCTCGTTGGTACGAGTGCCCAAGCCTAATGAATCATGACGTTTGATGGTGTTTTAGAGTAAAGAGGAAAGAGAGAAATCTTGAAATCTTCCCCAGAAAGTCCGCCTTCGGACAAATCCCCACAGAGTCTCCCCCTGTACAAATCCCCACAGAGTTTTTCCTTTTGTACAATCTCCCACAGAGTCTCCCCAATATAAAAAAAAAAACCCGTTGGATTTTCCTCAGCACATCCCCAGCAAGTCCCTTTGTAAATATTCCCCAACAAACTTACCCCAACAAACCCTGGGAAACTCGTTTTGAAATAAATACCCAGCATGCCCCATTGTACAAACTCCACACAAAGAATCCACTTTGTAAATATCCCCCCCACAAAGCTTCCTTTTGTACAAATTCCCACAAGAATACCCCCAATAAAATCCCCGTTGAGAACCTTCAATCAAAACGGGACAAAAAGAGAGAAAAGAAAAGGAGGCCTTACGAGGCAAATCATCGCAGAATCTGGAAATACAAGCCTGAGCAGTCTAAAGGGTTTCACCATTCGAATCAAATCAATGGCGGAATTTCACAACAGAAACAAAGACGCACGAAAGCAACTGGGAACGATCAAGGTCACCAAACCGACCGTCATTTCCGAACTAACAATTGTTCTTTGTCTGAAAAGTTCAAACAGGTTTAATCCGAGACAACCGTGCAAGAAGCAGGCGTCGCCCAAAGAAGAAGGTACATGGGTGCAAGAAACATTTTGGCAATAAGGAATTCAATCGAAAGGTAAGTTTCCACGAAACTCCCTTTTATTTCTTGTACTAAAGTAAGAAAATTCAAAAAAAAAGAAGTCAGTAGTTGTTCTCGAATTTTGTCCCCAGCCAGTCAGCATTAGGGTTTTAAACCCTAAACTGATTTTTCCTTTAGCCAGCATTAGGGTTTTAAACCCCAAACTGAATTTTTCTTTTAGTCAGCATTAGGGTTTTAAACCCTAAACTGAAATTTTTCCATTCAGCCAGCATTAGGGTTTTAAACCCTAAACTGAGCTTTCCCATGTGATCAGCATTAGGGTTTTAAACCCTAAACTGAATTTTTCTTTTAGTCCGCATTAGGGTTTTAAACCCTAAACTGAAATTTTTCCATTCAGCCAGCATTAGGGTTTTAAACCCTAAGCTGAGCTTTTCCATGCAATCAGCATTAGAGTTTTAAACCCTAAACTGAATTTTTCCATTCAGCTAGCATTAGGGTTTTAAACCCTAAACTGAGCTTTCCCATGTGATCAGCATTAGGGTTTTAAACCCTAAACTGAATTTTTCTTTTAGTCAGCATTAGGGTTTTACACCCTAAACTGAACTTTTTCCATTCAGCCAGCATTAGGGTTTTAAACCCTAAACTGAGCTTTCCCATGTGATCAGCATTAGAGTTTTAAACCCTAAACTGAATTTTTCTTTTAGTCAGCATTAGGGTTTTAAACCCTAAACTGAACTTTTTCCCTTCAGCCAGCATTAGGGTTTTAAACCCTAAACTGAGCTTTTCCATGCAATCAGCATTAGGGTTTTAAACCCTAAACTGAATTTTTCCATTCAGCCAGCATTAGGGTTTTAAACCCTAAACTGAGCTTTCCCATGTGATCAGCATTAGGGTTTTAAACCCTAAACTGAATTTTTCTTTTAGTCAACATTAGGGTTTTAAACCCTAAACTGAACTTTTTCCTTTCAGCCAGCATTAGGGTTTTAAACCCTAATCTGAGTTTTTCCATGTAATCAGCATTAGGGTTTTAAACCCTAAACTGAATTTTCCTTTTAGTCCGCATTAGGGTTTTAAACCCTGAACTGAACTTTTTCCATTCAGCCAACATTAGGGTTTTAAACCCTAAACTGAGCTTTCCCATGTGATCAGCATTAGGGTTTTAAACCCTAAACTGAATTTTTCTTTTAGTCAGCATTAAGGTTTTAAACCCTAAACTGAACTTTTTCCTTTCAGCCAGCATTAGGGTTTTAAACCATAAACTGAGCTTTTCCATGCAATCAGCATTAGGGTTTTAAACCCTAAACTGAACTTTTCCTTTCAACCAGCATTAGGGTTTTAAACCCTAAACTGAACTTTCCCATATAATCAGCATTAGGGTTTTAAACCCTAAACTGAATTTTCCTTTTAGTCAGCATTAGGGTTTTAAACCCTAAACTGAACTTTTTCCTTTCAGCCAGCATTAGGGTTTTAAACCATAAACTGAGCTTTTCCATGCAATCAGCATTAGGGTTTTAAACCCTAAACTGAACTTTTCCTTTCAGCCAGCATTAGGGTTTTAAACCCTAAACTGAGCTTTTCCATGCAATCAGCATTAGGGTTTTAAACCCTAAATTGAATTTTCCTTTTAGTCAGCATTAGGGTTTTAAACCCTAAACTGAACATTTTCCTTTCAGCCAGCATTAGAGTTTTAAACTCTAAACTGAGCTTTTCCATGCAATCAGCATTAGGGTTTTAAACCCTAAACTGAATTTTCCTTTTAATCAGCATTAGGGTTTTAAACCCTAAACTGAATTTTCCTTTTAGTCAGCATTAGGGTTTTAAACCCTAAACTGAACTTTTTCCTTTCAGCCAGCATTAGGGTTTTAAACCCTAAACTGAGCTTTTCCATGCAATCAGCATTAGGGTTTTAAACCCTAAACTGAATTTTCCTTTCAGCCAGCATTAGGGTTTTAAACCCTAAACTGAGCTTTTCCATGCAATCAGCATTAGGGTTTTAAACCCTAAACTGAACTTTTCCTTTCAGCCAGCATTAGGGTTTTAAACCCTAAACTGAGCTTTTCCATGCAATCAGCATTAGGGTTTTAAACCCTAAACTGAATTTTCCTTTTAGTCAGCATTAGGGTTTTAAACCCTAAACTGAACTTTTTCCTTTCAGCCAGCATTAGGGTTTTAAACCCTAAACTGAGCTTTTCCATGCAATCAGCATTAGGGTTTTAAACCCTAAACTGAATTTTCCTTTTAATCAGCATTAGGGTTTTAAACCCTAAACTGAATTTTCCTTTTAGTCAGCATTAGGGTTTTAAACCCTAAACTGAACTTTTTCCTTTCAGCCAGCATTAGGGTTTTAAACCCTAAACTGAGCTTTTCCATGCAATCAGCATTAGGGTTTTAAACCCTAAACTGAATTTTCCTTTCAGCCAGCATTAGGGTTTTAAACCCTAAACTGAGCTTTTCCATGCAATCAGCATTAGGGTTTTAAACCCTAAACTGAATTTTCCTTTTAGTTAGCATTAGGGTTTTAAACCCTAAACTGAACTTTTTCCATTCAGCCAGCATTAGGGTTTTAAACCCTAAACTGAGCTTTTCCATGCAATCAGCATTAGGGTTTTAAACCCTAAACTGAGCTTTTCCATAAATCAGCATTAGGGTTTTAAACCCTAAACTGAACTTTTTCCTTTAGTCAGCCTTAGGGTTTTAAACCCTAAACTGAATTCTTCCTTTGTTCAGCGTTAGGGTTTTAAACCCTAAACTGAACCTTTCCCCAGCTAGTCGGTATTAGGGCTCCAACCCTGAACTGAGCATGCATATCCTCTTTCATCAATTTTATGAACTTCCTGGCGAATAATTAACGAAACGTTCCTAGTGAAACTGGGGCAGAAAATTTCGTTCGTTTGTTTTCTCCCGTAGGTCTAACCTCGAGCCACATGGATCGAAATGACCCACGAGATGAGTCCCAGTTCGGAATCAACGAAGAAAAAGAAGAAAAAGGGAGAAGATGTCCCGAGATATCGGAGTAAATGGAAGGCGGATTGACTCCAACATTTGATTAAGGTCCTGAACCCTGACGTTCGCGTCTCACTCAGTATCTCAGAGGTTAAACAAGTCGCCGCAACTCGCAAGCATCAAGATTCAGGTTGGAGTCTACAAGTAGAATCAGCTAAGACCCAAGATCAAGTCGTAAAAGAATCATAGATAGGAATCTTGTAACTAGCAGTTGACATGCATATAAGTAGTTAGTTCAGTTTCTAATTTTCGTTTGGTTGTAATAAGGCGGTCAGTAATGCAGCAGTGACAACAGCAACAGCAGTAGCAGCAAGCATTGCAATCCCATGGTAGTCCCAGCTACCAAAACTTCTCGAACTACATTGACCTGATTCCTGTTTAGCCCAGGATATGTAGGAAATCTTTGAAGCAAGATTCGGTCAGATCTTTCAAAAACATGCTTCATACGGAGTGGTCCATAGGCAAAAATCGCTCATACACGCTCACTTTATCTTTGCACGAAAACTCTTCGTGTTTCCGAACAAAGAGGGGCAGCTGTGAGCACGTGATTTTTGTTTCGCACGACAATCGCTCCAAAAGAAATAAAAAATAATAATAATTGGCCCTGCTGTACAAATTTTGGATTTTTACATGGCACTTTGTTGGTTATTTACGATTTTTGCCCATTTTTACTTTATTAAAACAAAATACAAAAAAATGTGTGTGTCATGCATAATTCGAACCGTAATCCGGTCGTTAAATAGAAAATCATAAATAGGCATCTTCGTCCGTGATTTTATTTTGTTTGATTTTACCTATTTTGAAATATTTTAGTGTGTGTGCAAATAATTGTATTCAGTGTGTATTTAATTTTAATTTGATTTTTTTTTGCTTAGTTTTGTTTTTAAGAATAAATAAGAAAAAGAAATAAAAAAAAAAAAAAAATCTCTCTTCTTCTTCCGGATTGGGCCAATTTATTAAAATTGGCCCAAACAAATAATGCCCAAACCGGGCCTGCCCGGTCCAGTCCAACCTGATACCCAGGGTGTCCAAACGATGCCGTTTTAATCCAGTTTGATCCGGGCCGTTGATCTCAGATTGATCAACGGCCAAGATCACATTCCCCATACCCACGAACAAAACCCGACCCGTTCCACCCGGACCAACCCAAACCCCCTTCAGTTGAAATGACACCGTTCCCCCTAAGCCTCTAGATCCAAGCCATTGATTTCAGTTGATCCGACGGCTGAGATCAACCCACCCACTAACTATATAAACCCTTTACCATACCCTGCCCTCCTATCCAACACCCCAGCCTTCGTCTTCACCAAACCCGTCCCCTTCAAACCCTAGCCGCCCCTGTATCCTTCACCATGAAAGCCGGCGGCATGGACGCCAGTGACCCCACCCTCAACACCATAGATGTTCCTCACCATCCTGAACTCAAATCCACCAACCACACACCTCGAATCCCATCCCACCTTCTCGAATCTTCATTTGAAGATTCGAGTCGGAACCCGATTTACACCAACCGACCCCAGCTTCACACTAGACACTCCCCAGACCCCCTCGTGACCAAACCATACTTGGTTTGGTCCGAATCTGATCTGGGAAGCATGAATCCCAGATCTGAGTTTTGGAACTTTGTGTTTCTTCGTCACTGGTCCATATCCGAAGAGATTAAGGTCTAATGGACCTTAATCGAGGTGTTTCTCATCCGAGAAACACTTCGTTTAAAAGTCCATTCAACCTTAAAGAAGATCAGTTCAAACACCAGTGGACTTTTCTGATTTGTTCCCTAAAAAAGCTTAAAGGTGAGTTAATTTTCTTTTCTTTATTTCAGTTCGTATGTTTGTGTGTTTTTAAAGGCCTGTCCGTATGGCCAAACTTTTTGTTTTGTGTTTTTGAACTGCTATTGTCCACCTTGGCCGGACCTCTATATTCAGTCAGTTCTTTCTTCATGATGCGTGTGTATAAATGTATGTTCAATTGAATATTGAATTGGTTCGTTCATTTAGCTCCTAGGGCCCTTCTGTGTTAACATTGCAATATGAACCCCTTATGTGATAATGTTAAATGTCTGATTTTGGCTACGATTGTATGTGTTAATGCTAATATAGTCGAGTCGACATATGTCGTCAATTAGTTTCAACTGTCTGAACAAAATAAATCGATTTGCTTCTGTTGAACATTGCCTGAATCAATTAAGAACTAAGTTCATTTACTTATAGTTGTTAATGTGATTTCAGAAACCTAATGTTTAGTCTGTAATGGTAATCTGAACTGGAGGGCATGTGCACAACATGGGCATAAAGGCCCTTTTGAATTAAATAGTTTGACAGCATGTGCTGTCAGACTACATCCTGCTGCCCATGCTTGCTTTTAGTTAATAAAATGGGAAAGATAAGTCTGCCAGGGAATGTTGATGGGGTTTAATACTTAATTAGCTAAAGTGGAACTGAAAATGGAAGGCACATGAGAGGGGTATGGTGATATTCTAAATAGGCTGTTAAAAGGGATATTCTAAACAGGCTGTTAAAAGGGGGTAGTGTTAAGGCTTATAAAGGGAAGGAGAGGATCCGGAAGATAAGAGGAAAAAAAAAACACAGACAAGGATTAGAGGAGAGAAATATACACATTGTGAGGATATAAGAGAAAAAGAGAGAGCTGATAGAGATACACAGACAGAGATTAGAGGAAAGAGGGCACAGAGATATACACATACAGAGAGGATTGAAAAAGGATAGAACTGATTTTAGGAAAACACAGATAGAGAGAGGTTAAGAGATAGAAAGTATACAGTCAACAATCAGAAACTGTTTCTTCCTATTGTTGTTTGGGTTTCATTTGTTCAACTTGTTCAAATCAATTCTGATTCTTTGAAGTTCCAATTGTGTCTACTAGTCGAGTGTTTTCATTGGTCTACTACTGGTTTTGGTCTGCCTGGAGTTATGATTCTGCTCCACTGTGTGTTGCTGTCATTTGGCTACTTCTTCTATCGGCTATAGTTGCATTCCTGCACTCGAGCCTGTTCTGCTGGGTTGTTTTGTTTGCTGCTATTCTGTCCTGCTGCTATTGCTAGTCCTGTTTCTTGCTGCTGCTGATTTCCACATCTTCTTCTTCTTCTCCTTTGCATTTTCAGTATTTCCAGGTACACATTTCAAGTCCCATATTGATGTAACTGAAACAGTTTGAAAGCATGAAATGAAAAAGGTTGAAGAAGTTCAAAGTTATTTGTTGTAATATTCACGGTATATTAATGGGCCTGTGTAGTTGTTAGTTCCCAATTCAATAGTACGAAAGTGTATGTTAACTAATACTCATCTGAGCTTAGTCCTTCATGTTTTAGTTTGTAGCTATTTGTTAATACGGGGTATGGATACTCCAAACTTATACTATGCTGACTTGTTTTTTATTTTAGTCTTTTTGCTGGGTCTCGTTAGGCAGTACATAAGATCATATTCAAATCCCATTAGTAACAACGCCTAGTAGTTAATTCCCTTAATTCAGCCCCAATAAGTCTAGTTAAATTCAATTCAAGAAACGTTTGGACACAAGTATAACATTGGGTCAATCTCGAATGTAATTTCTTTGTCCAATTAAAGTATGTTTCACAAGTTATGCCATCCCTCCACTTTGTAAATAATTAATCAGAAATTGATAAGAATCCGGATTAGGCAAAAGCATATAGTTAAATTAGCATATTCCTTTTCTTTTAGTTTTAGGGACAAACGTAACAGAAATGTAGTCACTGTAGGATACCCTTCTAAAATAATGAGACGAGCCTTGCCAAATAAAAATGTAAATTGCGGGGCCCTCAATAAATAACCATAATGAGTGTTTTAGAATTCAGGCTAGGCCGTTTAGTGAATCTCACAGCCTTCCACCAAATAATAACGCGCTAGACTCTTCGGGCACGGTTTAAGTAAATTATATTCTTAAATTCAGGTGCACATTGATGCGACCCAAATCCAAATCTCAACGGAGTCAAAATGTGTTGACGATCACGGGTGCATTGATTGTGACGTGGTTCGAGATGCATTTTCACTACGTTGCAATTCTATAAAAATAAATGATAATAATAAAAGCGGTTTAAACTTAATAAAAGCACGTAAGTCATAACATGTATTTAAATCAGATATTTAGCCATTATAACAATTTAAGTGACCGTGCTAGAACCACGGGATTCGAGGGTGCCTAACACCTTCCCTCGGGTCAACAGAATTCCTTACTTAGAATTTCTGGTTCGCAGACTTCATTTGGAAAAGTCGAAAATTTCCTCGATTTGGGATTCAAGATAAACCGGTGACTTGGGACACCAAAAACCAAACCTTTCCCAAGTGGCGACTCTGAATTAAAATTTCGAATATTGTCACTTAAATTGGAAAAACTCCCTCGTGCATTTAACCCTTCGGGGCCGGGCGCGCAAAAAGGAGGTGTGACAGCTAGACACACCCCTTAAAAAGTAATTAATAAAAGGGTATTTTTACTATATCAATCCCAACTATAATAACTAAGTCATCTAAATAATTTAAACCATTCAAACATAAAAGTTGCAGCTAACCAACAGTCAGTTCAAGTTTTCAACCAAATAATTGAATAGTGATTTTATCACTTTCACTTATTCCCCATAAAATATAAGTTTGGAGCCCAAAAATTTACCTTTTCTTCATCTTATTATACAATTTTTTAAAAAGTTTTCCACCAAAATAACCGTTTTATATCTGTTTAGAGAGTTTTCGCAAAGGTATAGCTACAAAATTTTTTTACGAAATTCCATTGAACAAGTTAACTGGATCTAAATATACATGCTGAACCCGATGGATTATTGTGTTACACAACATGTATTGGATCTCAAGAAACTAGTGTGGAGGGATATTGCCTAATACACTTATTAAATTTTCAATAAGTTTAACAAGAAGCATAAGTAATCCATACATATATAGATTAGTTGGGATAATGGAGGGATGTTGTCGGATGCATTTTATCAACTATTGAAAAACTAAATAGTAGTACTTAATAATACGGGAAAGGTATAAAATGGTATATTATCTTTTGGTTTTCCAAATTGAACAAGTAAAAATGGACATTTGTTTTAGTATAGTGGACAAGTAAAACTAGATGGAGGTAGGGGTGTCAATGGATATTCGAAAACCGACTAAACCGACCGAACCGTGCCGCACCGAACCGATTTTTAGGTCTCTTCTTAAAACCGTAGTGTTTTTATATAAATCTATAACTGCACCGATAATTAGGGTAGGTTTTTTATTTTATAAAAATAAACCAAAAAAAAACCGAACCGTACCGAATAAATTTTACATGTAGAAAATATATTTATTTAATAAGTTTATAAATAATAATGCATTAAATTATCTTTGAGCCTTGGAATTATGAAAACTATTACAAGCCAACAAGTAATTAAACTCAAAATACTAATTCCTAAAACTTATTATGCTACTTCTACTTAAACTAAGTTATTGCAAATATCTTTATTAGCAAGACACCAAGTATTCTAGCAATTAGGAGTAACAAACTACAATGTATTGAATATGTTTCCTTTCATATAATTTAGATTTATCTTTTTGAATATTTAATCTTCTATAGACTTTATTCTTGAGTCCCAGCTTGGTATATCTTTCAACTCGTGTGATTAATATTTTCTTTGCTTTTGTTTGATTTCTTTTACGCTGTTGTAGAATAGTTGATGGATCTATACTCTAGTCATATTTCCTTTTTTTTAATTCATCACCCTTTAAACAATAAAAATGTCTAGAAAGTTTTGCTAAGTCCTATAAAAGAACGTACGTTATTGCAATTCTACTTCTACTAGTGAATTTTACATGATATTAAAAAAATACCGAAAATTAACCGAACCCTACCGATACCGAAGAGAAACCGACATGATTGAGACGGTTTCGAAAAGTCTAATTTTTGTTATACATAATAGAATAACCGAAAAATTGGTATGGTACAAATTTTATAAAATAGCCGACCGAACCGAACCATTGACACCCCTGGATGGAGGGAGTAGTTTTTAAGTTTCTAAAATGGTTCAGCAAGAAAGTTTTGTACAATAAAGTGACTTAATTCCTACTCCTGAACTTTTCAGATTATGTGATGCTCCTTTAATTTAGTTATTGTCTTAACGAACAATATTTTAAAACGGATTTGAAGGAATGTTTTGAAATTTGTATCTCTAAGATTTTACGTACTAATTGAGAAATGTGTTGTCTCAAGATAATTTAGGAGGAGCAATGGGCGGGTCGGGTTGGATATGGTTCAGGTCGAAAACGGGTAATAAAAAAATGGATAATTTATCCAATCCGACCCATATCTAATACAGATAAAAATGGGTTAACCGACAGATAATATAGTTATATCTATGACTTCTTGAATATGAACACTTTTGGGAGAATTCCTAGTTTCCCAAATTTAAGGAACCCCTATTTGAGGCTTTACAAAATGTAAAATTTAAACTCATTAGTTATTCATTGGTTACCCATTAGTTATCCATTTTCTAAATGGATAATATGGTTCTTATCCATATTTGACCCATTTTTAAAAAGTTCATTATCTAATCTATTTTTTAGTGGATAATATGGATGATTAACTGTTTTCTTTTAACCATTTTGTCACCCTACTCAGGATGCACTAATCGGAATGTGTACGAGTTTAGAAGTATAAATTATGGTCAGTGGGAAGAATTATAAGAAGTCTCTCAAAAGATGCAATAATTTCAGTATCTTTTAATGTAATTTCACTTAATCACGACCTAATATTGTTGATATCATTCACTAGCCAGCTTTCACAACGTGCAATTCTAATATATAGCGACCTAAGGAATAGCTAAAACCATATTTCTTTTTCTGCAAAACAATTTTATTCTAAACCATGCAATAATACGTAAGTGCGTAACATACAAACAAAAAATAAAAACGAGTAACGTGTAAAAAATGAACATATATATTTCCTCAATAACAAGCAAATTAAACTATTTCCACTACCAACAAACAGAAGCAGTTTGAAGGAAAGAATGGAAGTTAAAATGGAGTTAAGACATTATTATATAGGATGCTACTTTGTTTTAGCCCCAGATTTTCGAAACATTTTGTTCTGCTTGAACATCTTGACTTGCTAAATTTAACAAGCTAATTTTATCCACGGTCATTGAACTTTTGTGTTTGTTACCCAAAAGTCATTTTTCTTTTTTTTTGTTACGTAAAAGTCATTCAACTTTGTGTTTATTACACAAAAGTCACTTTTCTTTCTTTTGTTACACAAAAATCATTTTACTTTGCTCTAATCATCACAAAAGTCACATTTTTACTTGAAAAGTCTATTATGCCCTTGATATTATATAAACCTTCATATTTATGTAATACTTTCTATTTTATATACTATATAATATATTTTTAACTATGTATTTTATTTATAAATAAAATAACTTAATATTATTTTATTTATTATTTTTATAATATATTCGTATATTTAATTTTTTCTTAACGTTAATTTTCAAAATATATTAGTAGTGTTATTAAATTTGTCAGTAACTTTAATATATATTAGTAGAGAAATAAATCGCCAAGTACATTTCCGTGAGAAAATTCGCAGGTAAACAAACAAAGAAAATGAGGAACAAATCATATGTTAATCTGAAGGAAAATCCCTAGGTACTACATGCAAAATTTAGCTGGGGATATTTTTTGGGAATTTACCTGGGCAATTGGTTATTTGGAAAATTACACTACTAGAAATTCGGAAAAACTGTCCAAACAAATCGACCAAAGTTGGTTGGTAATGGCCAATAACTGTCCAAAACGCGACCATTAACGTGTGATCGGCATTTTGAAGGTCGGAAGGGCATACAGACCAAAGTTGGTCGGTAATTTCCGATTAACTTTGGTCGGTCCTTTAAATTTAAAAAAAAAAAGAATTGCTGAAAAAAAGTTATTTTTTAACGCTACTAATATATCTTGAAAATTATAGTTATGTAAAAAATTAAATATACGAATATATTATAAAAATAATAAATAAAATAATATTAAGTTACTTTATTTATAAATCAAATACATAGTTAAAATATATTATATAGTATATAATATAGAAGGTATTACATAAATATGAAGGTTTAAAATATCAAGGGCATAATAGACTTTTCAAGTAAAAATGTGACTTTTGTGATAATTAGAGCAAAGTAAAATAATTTTTGTGTAACAAAAGAAAGAAAAGTGAATTTTGTGTAATGAACACAAAATTGAATGATTTTTACTTAACAAAACAAAAAAACCTGACTTTTAAGTAACAAACACAAAAGTTCAATGGTCATGGAAAAAATTATCTCAAATTTAACTCTTCTCAAACTTCAATCCAGCAACAAATGGTTCGTCATATTCTTTTATCAATCTCCTAGCCCTGGCTTAACTCATCATCACTGGTGGATCTAATCGGATCTTGTCTAGCCTATTTACGTACATCTGTATAAACTTGATGGGTCAGTTGCTAAGTCAACAATAGATTTAAGCTCATCCCATTTCCCATCACTAAACAACTCCTCCTCCTCACCATTACTTGTGTTCCAAAAGCTTGAGCTGGATGATGTGAATGGATGTTGTTGATAGAAATGAGGGTTTCTTTCATCCATTAAATTGTCATCACCATTATTGTTTTCTTGTTGAAATGACATTTGTTTAAAGTTGGTGGAGTGGTCACCACTGTTTTCAGATTCAAGGCTACATGCTTTAGGACTTGCATCCCCAAAGCTTAGTGAAACTAAGGGATATTTCCCTTCTGGTGTGTATCTCCTGTAATTGGAGGTCCTCTTGAATATTCTACATAGTGTCCAAACTTCCTGCAATTAAGATTTATTAGCTATTAATACTGTCACACCTCCTTTTTGCGCGCCCGCCCCGAAGGGTAAGATGCGCGAGGGGAGTTTTTCCAATTTAAGTGACAATATTCGAAATGTGATTATTTATTTAATTCAGAGTCGCCACTTGGGAAAGGTTTGACTTTTGGTGTCCCAAGTCACCGGTTTATCTTGAATCCCAAATCGAGGAAATTTTCGACTTTTCCAAATGAAGTCTGCGAACCAGAAATTCTAAGTAAGGAATTCTGTTGACCCGAGGGAAGGTGTTAGGCACCCTCGAATCCCGTGATTCTAGCACGGTCACTTAAATTGTTATAATGGCTAAATATCTGATTTAAATACATGTTATGATTTACGTGCTTTTATTAAGTTTAAACCGCTTTTATTATTATCATTTATTTTTATAGAATTGCAACGTAGTGAAAATGCATCTCGAACCACGTCACAATCAATGCACCCGTGATCGTCAACACATTTTGACTCCGTTGAGATTTGGATTTGGGTCGCATCAATGTGCACCCGAATTTAAGAATGTAATTCAATTAAGCCGCGCCTAAAAGGCCTAACGCGTTATGATCTTTGGGAAAGGCCATGAAATTCACTAAACGGCCTGTCCCGAATTCTAAATATTTATTATGTTTAGTTATTGAGGGCCCCGCAATTGGCATTTTTATTTGGCGAGGCTCATCTCATTATTTTAGAAAAGGATATCCTGAAGCGACTACATTTCTATTACATTTGTCTCTAAAAATAAAAAGAGAAAGATACCAAACTTACTTGTTTAAACGACTAACATACTAAATCTTGACTATGTGGGACGAGTCCAGATTTTGCTTGATTACCTAATTGGTTGCTTATGAGGTGAGAATTATTTCATGCCTTGTCTTCAAAGAGTGAATAAGCTTTGTTAATTTGATAAGGGAGATTGTAAGCAAACAAATAACACATACTAAATTTAACATTAAACAAACCTTAAGTTTGAATTTCAAAATTAACTTATTTAGGATTGATAAATGAAATCGGCTATTTATTAAGAAAAACTACTATTAATTAGATTCGAAAAATGCCTATTAGTTTTCCTCAAAAGTCATCGCATTATTTCGAAACAATGAATCTATATTGAAGCCCATATCGAACCTATATAGGAACAAGTAATCTAACAAAAAAGGTTGGCATACATTATCACCCTGTTATTGTAACGCTACATGAGAATTAGCTTGGGGTACACTTATCTTGAAATTAAATGGAACCGAATGTAACAGATTTGATAGTTCAGAGATCTAGACAAAATACGTACGGATGCTTGCTATGATTCTATGTTATAATGTCATAACTAAAACAAAAACCTAATGGTTGTATGCATTAAAACACGTCCGATCTAACAAATAAATGCTATCTAGTAGTTCGTCTCAAATCAGAATGTATGTTAACCCTTACAGAGTATTTGTAGTTTGAAATTAAACAAGTACATGCCAAACTAACATTCGACCTATTTTGAAGACAAGTATTGTAAAGTAAAAAAAATGTTCAGTTCTTTATTTCTGCTTCAAACTTCAAACTTTCAACCAACAAGGTTTCAGGAGTGTGTACCTGGGAATGCTTATAATCGAAGAAGAAAGGAAGTCAGTAGAATGACAATGGCAACAGAGACAGCAACAGTAACAGCAGGTAACAAATAGAATAACTCCCAGTGCAGGGTACAGTTATAGCCGATGGAAAAATGACAGAAAAACAGCAGCAAACAATGCAGTAGAAACAAAACTCCAAGACAGATCAAATCCAGGAGAAACAAACAATGTGAATCCATCAATGAACTCAGCTGATACTTGAAAGAAAACAGAGTTGATTGAACAGGTTAAACGAACTGAGAAATCACACAAACAAGGAAGAAACAGTTGCTGATTTTCTATATATCCCTTCCCCCTATCTCCTTTCTTTTCAAAATCCAATATCAGTCTTCAGTTTTGAAATTATACTTGAGTTATCAGAAAGAAACCTTTTCCAGTTTTTTACTGTTTTTTCCAGAACTCAACCCTCCTGAAAATGTTCCCTCTCAATTCACTCTGTTATTATCAATGTCTGTCTGTGTGTGTGTATTCTTGCTCTCCCCCCCTTTACTGATGGAAGTCCTTCCCTTTTATAAGCCTTAACATCAGCCCTTTAACAGCCTGTTAGACCAAAAGAACACCCCTCCCATGTGCTATCTTCTTTTCAGTTTCCACTTAGCTATTTAAGTATTAACCCCCTCATCACATTCCCTGGCAGACTTACTCTTTTAAACGAGGTTTAATACTTCTTAAACTAAAGCAGGGTAATGGGCAGCAGAATATATCTGACAGCATATGCTGTCAAACTATTTTTAAATCAAAAAGCCCTTTATGCAGGAACCAGGCTGTGCACAAATGCACCTGTGGTGCCCAAATGCACATGTTGTGCACAAGTGCACATGCCCTCCAATTCAGAACTGTAACTAAACAAAACATTTCTTTTACATTTCTGATTCAAATTAACAACTATAAGTAACCAAACTCAGTTCCTAATTGATTCAAGCAAATGCTTAGTAGAAGTAAGTCGATTTGTTATTGTTCGGACAGCTGAAACTAATTGACGACATATGTCGACTCGACTATACTAGTTATAACACATACAACCGAAACCAAAATCAGACATTTAACAGTATCGAACACATGATTCGAATTGTACCGACTAAGCAAAATTGTACTCGAGGAATCAGTTGGTCAGTTCAAATTTGAAAATCAGCTAATTGCACAACACATACATACATACGCATTATCAGAACAACTAGAAGAAGGACTCAATCAAACGCAGAGGTTCAGGCAAGGTGGACAGGACACAGTTGGTAAAATTCGAAACACAAATTTCACAAAACATGAACAACCTTTTAAACAATCACATGGACTAAAACAAATAAAGAAAAGAAAGCAAAACTCACCTTAAACCCCGAAAAATCAAAAACCTTAGCTTGGACTCGAACAGACCTTTCTTAAGGCTGAACGGACTTTAATCGAAGTGTTTCTCATATGAGAAACACTTCGATTAAGGTCCATTAGACCTTAATCTCTTGGTTTAAACGAGATACGGACCAGTGACGAGGAACCCTAAGGTTCCAAAAATTAGATCCGGGATTCATGCTTCCCTGGTCAGATTCGGACCAAACCAAGCATGGTTTGGTCACGAGGGGGTCTGGGGAGTGTCTGGTGTGAAGTTGAAGTCGATTGGTGTAAGTCAGGTTCCGACTCGAATCTTCAAATGAAGATTCGAGACGGTGGGAGGGGATTTGAGCTAAGTGGTTAACAGATTCATGTTCAGGATGGCAAGTGGGTTCTATGGTGTTAAGGGTAGGGTCACCGGCGTCCATGCCGCCGGCTTTCATGGTGAAGGTATACAGGGGCGGCTAGGGTTTGGAGGGCTGGGGTCTGGTGAAGACGACCCAAGGCAGGGGAGGTTTGGATTAGGGGGCGGGGTGAAGGGTTGTAGGTTTATATAGTTAGTGGATAGGTGGATCCTGGCCGTTGGATGAGACATGATGAAGGGCCAGGATCCTTCGACTAACAGGGAACGGCGTCGTTTCAAAGGTAAAGGGTTGAGGTCGGTCCGGGTGAGACGGGTCGGGTCTGTTAGTGGGTTCGGGGTGAGAGATCTTGGCCGTTGATCTTTCAGAGATCAACGGCTCAGATCAGCCTGGATTAAAACGACGTCGTTTGGACGTTCTTGAAGTAGGCTGGTCACGGACCGGGCAAGCACGGGTTTTGGGCTGAGTTTGTTTGGGCCAATTCGTTTAAAATTGGACTGGCCCAAGTCCGAGAATTTTTTTTTCTTTTATTATTATTTTTATTTTCTTCTTTATTTTAAAAACAAATCCTAAGTAAATCAAATTAAAATTAAATAAACACTTAATACAATTATTTGCACACACAAATTAAAATATTTAACAGGTAAAATCAAACAAAACAAAAATCACGGACGAAGACGCATGTTTATGATTTTCTATTTAACAACTGGATTGCGGTTCAAATTACGCATGACACGTACATTTTGTATTTTATTTTAATAAAAATAAAATGGGTAAAAATTATAAATAATTAACAAAGTGCCATGTAAAATCCAAAAATTGTACAACACGACCATTTGTTATTATTTTTATTTCTTTTGGAGCGATTGTCGCGTAAAACAAAAATCACGTGCTCACAGCTGCCCCTCTTTGTTCGGAAACACGAAGAATTTTCGTACAAAGATAAAGTGAGCGGATATAAGCGATTTTTGCCTATGGACTACTCCGTGTGAAGCATGTTTTGAAAGTTTTGACCGAATCTTGCTTCAGAGATTTCCTACATATCCCGTGCTAAACAGGAATCAGGTCAATGTAGTTTGGGAAGTTTCGGTAGCTGGGACTACCATGGGACTGCAATGCTTGCTGTTACTGCTGTTGCTGTAGTCACCACTGCTTTACTGACCGCCTTATTACAACCAAAGAAAAATTGAAACTGAACTTAAATACTTATATGCATGTCAACTGCTAGTTACAAGATCCCTATCTATGATTCTTTTGCGACTTGATCATGGGTCTTAGCTGATTTTGCTTGGAGACTTCGATCCGAATCTTGATGCTTGCGAGTTGTAGGTGCTTGATTATTCTCTGGGATGCTGAGTGAGGCGTGACTGGCAGAGTTTTGAATCTTAATCCAATGTTGGAGTCGATCCGCATTCCATTTAACTCCGATATCTCGGGACATCTTCTTTTTGTCTTTTTTTTTGATTCTGAGTTGAGACTCACTTCGTGGGTCGTTTCGATCCGTGTGGCTCGAGGTTAGACCTGCGGGAGAAAAACAAACAAACGAACGAAATTTTCTGCCCCAGTTTCACTAGGAAAATTTCGTGAATTATTAGCCAGGAAGTTCATAAAATTGATGAAAGAGGATATGCATGCTCAGTTCAGGGTTGGGGCCCTAATACCGACTAGCTGGGGAGAAGTTTGGTTTTAGAGTTGAAACTCTAATACTGACCAACTGGGGGAAAGTTCAGTTTAGGGTTTAAAACCCTAATGCTGATTAAGAGGAAAAGTTCAGTTTAGGGTTTAAAACCCTGATGCTGACTAAAGGAAAAATTCAGTTTAGGGTTTAAAACCCTAATGCTGACTGCGTGGAAAAGCTCAGTTTAGGGTTTAAAACCCTAATGCTGGCTGAATGGAAAAAAGTTCAGTTTAGGGTTTAAAACCCTAATGCTGGCTGAATGGAAAAAAGTTCAGTTTAGGGTTTAAAACCCTAATGCTGACTAAAGGAAAATTTCAGTTTAGGGTTTAAAACCCTAATGCTGATTGCATGGAAAAGCTCAGTTTAGGGTTTAAAACCCTAATGCTGGCTGAATGGAAAAAAAGTTCAGTTTAGGGTTTAAAACCCTAATGCTGACTAAAGGACAAATTCAGTTTAGGGTTTAAAACCCTAATGCTGATTGCATAGAAAAGCTTAGTTTAGGGTTTAAAACCCTAATGCTGGCTGAAAGGGAAAAAAGTTCAGTTTAGGGTTTAAAACCCTAATGCTGTTTAAAGAAAAAAGGCCAGTTTAGGGTTTAAAACCCTAATGCTGACTGCATGGAAAAGCTCAGTTTAGGGTTTAAAACCCTAATGCTGGCTGAAAGGGAAAAAAGTTCAGTTTAGGGTTTAAAACCCTAATGCTGTTTAAAGAAAAAAGGCCAGTTTAGGGTTTAAAACCCTAATGCTGACTGCATGGAAAAGCTCAGTTTAGGGTTTAAAACCCTAATGCTGGCTGAAAGGAAAAAAGTTCAGTTTAGGGTTTAAAACCCTAATGCTGACTAAAGGAAAAATTCAGTTTAGGGTTTAAAACCCTAATGCTGATTGCATGGAAAAGCTCAGTTTAGGGTTTAAAACCCTAATGCTGGCTGAATGGAAAAAAGTTCAGTTTAGGGTTTAAAACCCTAATGCTGACTAAAGGAAAAATTCAGTTTAGGATTTAAAACCCTAATGATGATTAAAAGGAAAATTCAGTTTATGGTTTAAAACCCTAATGCTGATTGGCTGGGGACAAAGTTCGAGAATACTAAGCGACCTCTTTTTTTTTTGAATTTTCTTGTTTTAGTAGAAGATAAAAGGGGGTTTCGTGGAAACTTACCTTTCGAGTGAATTCCTTATTACCAAAATATTTCTTGTACCCATGTACCTTCTTCTTTGGGCGACACCTGCTTCTTGCACGGTTGTCTTGGATTACACCTGTTTCAACTTTTCAGACAAAGAACAATTGTTAGTTCGGAAATGACGGTCGGTTTGGTGACCTTGATCGTTCCCGATTGCTTTGTTGCGTCTTCATTTCTGTTGTGAAGTCCCGCCATTGATTTGATTCATATGCCGAAACCCTTTAGACCGCTCAGGCTTGTATTTCCAGATTCTGTGATGATTTGCCTCGTAAGGCTCTTTTTCCTTTTCTCTTTTTTTTGTGTCCCGTTTTTCTTGGAGGTTCTCAACGGGGATTTTATTGGAGGTATTCTGTGGGGATTTGTACAAAGGAAACCCTATGGGGGAATATTTACAAAGTGGATTCTTTGTGTGGATTTTTGTACAATGTGGCATGCTGGGGATTTGTTTCGAAGCGGGCTTTCTAGGCTTGGTTGGGGTAAGCTTGTTGGAGAATTTTTACAAAGGGACTCGCTGGGGATGTGCTGGGGAAATTCCAACGGGGATTTTTTTTTATATTGGGGAGACTTTGTGGGGGATTGTACAAAGAGAGACTCTGTGGGGATTCGTCCGAAGGCGGACTTGCTGGGGGAAATTTCTCTTTTTCCTCTTTACTTTGAACGCCATCAAACATCATGATTCATCAGGCTTGGACAAACGTACACGAAACGGGGTGTTTTCCTTCATGAAACGGAATTCCGTGAAAACAAACCTGCCACCTGCCCTTTCCGGTGTATCCTGAACTTGGGGTTAAACATAAAAGAGATTTGAAGAAAAACAAAGAAAAGATAAAAAGAATTTCAGAAAAGGAGTGCCCCTTCGGGACGAGAAAGACTTATCTGAGGAAGATAATGCTGGCTTTAAATGACATGACATGCTCTTTGGACTGGACGCCTGACTTTCCATGAGCTTGCGTTTCCCTCAACCAGAACGGATCTGTGATTCCAAACCTGGTGGAACTTTGCCGAAACCTCCTTGGGTGGGGTCACTCTTTCGGCCAACAGCGCCCTTTGCGGGTTTTCGCCGGCTGACCTCTCTCATTTCTCTTCCTGTCATCGCTTGATAGCACTCTTTGTGAGTTTTTACTAAACAAGCTCTCTCATTTTGGTTTCTCTACTCCCGTCGCCTCGTGGTGCCCGAAGGTTTTCACCGACGAGACTCTCTCATTTTATCTCTCTCAATTCAGAGTGTGCCGGTCTCCATTTGTGACGCTTATTGGTTTCCCACTATCTTTGGTAATTGATCTGAAGGCTTGTGCTTGGTAAAGAGAGGTAGATGATACTAACTTCTAAACTGCTCGACGTGCCCCGGTTTCAATTTCAGGGTGAATGGGATTTTATTGTTGGTGTGACTGAACCTCAGGGAGAGGCTGCCTACGTATCCTTTCGGAATCAAGTCAAACGTAGTTCAGGCCTCAATCAATGTTTTTTTTTTAAACGGCTCAAAGGTTTGTAGAGAGAATTGGGCAGTGTTTGGGGGTAGTGGGGAATAAAACCTTCGTCATTTTCAAACGTGTTAGGACCACCGGAGTATAATTTAGACGTAGTATCTCTTGACTGCATCTGCATTTACTGCTGTTTCGGGGTCATTTCCCTCGATATCACCTAAATACAACGCTCCTCTTGGCAATATCTTCCTTACGATGTATGGGCCTTTCCAATTTGGAGCAAACTTCCCTTTGGCTTCCTCATGATGCGGCAGAATACGCCTCAGTACCAGCTGACCTACTTCGAAATTCCTGGGTCGGACTTTCTTGTTGTAAGCACGAGCCATCCTTCGTTGGTACAACTGCCCGTGACAAACCGCAGCCATTCGCTTTTCATCGATCAAAGTCAACTTCTCTAACCGAGTCTTGACCCATTCGCTGTCTTCGATTTCTGCTTCAACAATGGTTCGAAGAGAAGGGATCTCTACCTCTGCCGGTATTACAGCCTCGGTCCCATAAACCAAAAGATAAGGAGTTGCTCCTACTGACGTGCGTACCGTAGTGCGATACCCCAACAATGCAAAGGGTAACCGCTCATGCCACTGTCGGGAACTTTGGATCGTTTTCCTCAAAATCTTCTTGATGTTTTTGTTCGCCGCTTCCACAGCACCATTGGCTTTTGGCCGATAAGGAGTAGAATTCCTATGCATTATTTTGAATTGCTCGCATACATCTCCCATCAAGTGACTGTTCAAGTTTGCTGCGTTATCTGTAATGATAGTTGCAGGAATACCGAAACGACAAATAAGATTTGAGTGTACAAAATCCACTACAACCTTTTTAGTGACCGACTTGAGAGTGACAGCCTCTACCCATTTTGTGAAGTAGTCTATGGCGACCAGTATAAACCTGTGTCCATTCGAAGCCTTTGGTTCGATTGGTCCAATGACGTCCATGCCCCAGGCGACAAATGGCCAGGGTGCAGACATGGGATGCAGCTCCGTGGGAGGTGCATGAATCAAATCACCGTGCACCTGACACTGATGACACTTCCGAACGAAGCTAAAGCAATCATTTTCCATGGTCATCCAGTAATAACCTGCTTGAAGGATTTTCTTTGCTAAAACATACCCGTTCATATGAGGTCCGCACACACCTGCGTGTACTTCGTGCATGTTCTTTCTTGCCTCCTCGATATCGACACATCTTAGAAGATTGAGGTCCGGGGTCCTCTTATACAACAATTCACCGCTCAGAAAGAAACCACTTGCATGTCGCCTAATGGTCCTCTTTTGATCTCCAGTAGCATGCTCGGGGTATTCTTGCGTTTTCAAGAACCTCTTGATGTCATGGTACCAAGGCTGCGTATTTGATCCCGCCTCGATTACATTGCAGTAACCGTGTTGTTCCCTGATTTGGATTTCCAAAGGATCGACGTGGGCGTTGCCCGGGTAGGGTAGCATTGAAGCCAGAGTAGCAAGTGCGTCTGCCAGTTCATTGTGACACCTCGGGATATACCTGAACTCTATTGATGTAAAGCGCTTGCCAAGGTCCTCCACATGCTGTCGGTAAGGGATAAGTTTGACATCCCGAGTTTCCCATTCGCCTTGGGCTTGCCGGATAATCAGGTCAGAATCTCCCATAATCAGTAAGTCTTCGACATCCTGATCGATTGCCATATGCATGCCCATGATGCAGGCTTCATACTCAGCTGTATTATTTGTGCAGAAGAAACGCAGTCTAGCTGTGGCGGGATAATGCTGACCGGAAGGCGAGATCAAAATTGCCCCAATTCCTACACCTTTGGCATTCACGGCTCCATCAAAGAACATCTTCCAAACATGAGCGTCCTCTGAGACCACCTCTACGGCGTTTACTTCTTCATCTAGAAAGTAGGTACTCAATGGCTGGTATTCCTCATCGACCGGATTTTCGGCCAAATGATCTGCTAGCGCCTGGGCTTTCATTGCCGTGCGAGTGACATAGACTATGTCGAATTCCGTAAGCAAGATTTGCCATTTAGCCAGTCTCCCAGTAGGCATTGGTTTCTGAAATATATACTTCAAAGGATCCAACCTGCTTATGAGGAACGTAGTGTGGGCTTGGAGATAATGTCTCAGCTTTTGAGCAACCCATGTGAGAGCGCAACATGTCCTTTCCAACAGAGTGTATTTGGCCTCGTAGCAGGCGAATTTCTTGCTCAAATAGTAGATTGCTTGCTCCTTCTTTCCGGTTACGTCGTGTTGCCCGAGGACGCAACCGAAAGAGTTCTCCAAGACTGTCAGATACAAGAAAAGTGGCCTCCCTGGTTCTGGAGGGACCAAGACTGGGGGATTCGAAAGGTATTCTTTGACTTTATCAAAGGCTTCTTGACACTCAGTTGTCCATTTAATCGCCGCATCTTTCCTTAACAGCTTGAATATGGGCTCACACGTGCTTGTCAGCTGGGCAATAAACCGACTGATGTAGTTCAACCTGCCCAACAGACTCATCACGTCTTTCTTTGTTCTCGGGGGAGGCAGATCTCTGATGGATTTTATCTTAGTTGGATCTAGCTTGATACCTCTCCTGCTTACAATGAAGCCCAAAAGTTTGCCCGACGGAACTCCGAAAGCGCATTTGGCTGGGTTCAGCTTCAAGTCATACTTCCTTAATCTCTCGAAGAATTTCCTCAAGTCTTGGATGTGATTATCCTGCGTCCTGGACTTGACTATCACGTCGTCCACGTACACCTCTATTTCCTGATGCATCATGTCATGAAAAATGGCAGTCATGGCCCTCATGTAAGTAGCCCCAGCATTCTTCAAACCAAATGGCATGACCCGATAACAGTAGGTGCCCCAAGGCGTGGTGAAGGCAGTTTTCTCGGCGTCCTCTTCATCCATCAATACCTGATGATACCCAGCGTAACAATCTACAAAAGACTGTATCTCGTGTTTGGCACAATTATCAACGAGGATGTGGATGTTGGGCAGCGGGAAATTATCTTTAGGACTTGCTCTGTTCAGATCTCGGTAATCTACACATACCCGAGTTTTCCCGTCCTTTTTTGGTACTGGAACCACATTCGCCAACCATGTTGTATATTGGACTACCCGAATCACTCCCGTTTTCAGTTGTTTGGTGATCTCCTCTTTAATCTTGTCACTGACCTCAGTTTTGAACTTTCGTTGCTTTTGTTGAACTGGAGGACAATCAGGATGAATCGGCAATTTATGAACCACTAGATCAACACCTAGACCCGGCATGTCATCATATGACCAAGCAAACACGTCTTTAAATTCAAAAAGAAGTTGAATTATCGCCTCTCGCGTTTTCTTGTCCGTGTGAATGCTTATTTTGGTCTCCCGGATTTCTTCAGGAGTTCCTAAATTAACCGGTTCGGTGTCATTCAGATTTGGCTTAGGTTTATTCTCAAAATGTTCCAACTCTCGGTTTATTTCCCTAAAAGCTTCTTCTTCATCATATTCTGGTTCTGGGTTCATTAATTCACAGTTAAATAGCTCGTTGTGATCTGGGCGTGAAGTCCGCAAGCATGTCATATTTAAAGCCGCATTATTATAACTGAAAGGAAAGATAAAAGGAAAAATAACAAAAATCAGAACAAAAGAAAAAATGGGAAAAACAACGATGATGATTTTTTTTTATTTTTCTTTGGGAAGTTGGAAAACAACACTGTTCACAACTTAGGAATTTAAAACAACAATTGAAAGGAAGAAAACGTTCAAGTTATGTCCTGGAGATAACTTGCGATACAGGAAAGGTGGCAGGACAGGTCTACCCGGACTTCCGTCTAGTCAGGAATGGCGTGGCCTCCCAGTTTTGAAGTTTGGCATTCGGCCCCACGTACATCATCTCAGCAATGCTTGTGCCTTCACCTGGTTGAACCATGTGGACCTCGTAGAGCATATCTCTCATCGCCCCACATATCTCCTCGATTTCCTTAGCTGTGAAGACCTCATCATCTTCTTCTTCAGCGCACCTTGGCCTGATGAAAGTTGCATATAAATCCGGCAATGGTCGAGGTAACTTCCAACCCTCATTTTTCCTTTTCTTTGCCCACTCTTCGTCTGCTGGAGTAGGTTTGAAGCCTAGTCCAAAAGATTTCTTGGTGACTGGCAAGGTAATGGGTTCTGTTATTCCCTGAAGGGTTCGTCCAAGCCCTTTCCCTGGCCTAAATCCGTGCCGGATCATCTCTTTGGCCACCATAACCGAGGCGTTAGACAAGAAAGGCTGGGGGCAGGGTATTCCCTCTTCGTGCTGCTCTGCCAGTACAATCTCGAAAGCTTGATAGACCGTATGTTCGCTCCCTTCTCTCGGTTCAAGATATGGGATGGATGGGTCCCGATAGATAGCATGCTCGTCTTCCCCATGGACCACGATCTCTCGGTCTTCGTACTCAAACTTCACCATCTGGTGAAGAGTGGAAGGCACAGCTCCTGCCGCATGGATCCAAGGTCTGCCGAGGAGGAAATTGTAGGATGTATCCATGTCGAGCACCTGAAAGGTTACTTCAAACTCGACTGGTCCTATGACCAACAACAGGTCTATTTCCCCCATGGTATCTCTCTTGATGCCGTCGAAAGCCCTTACGCAGACATTGTTGGGTCGGATTCTTCCGGTCCCAATTTCCATTCTTTGTAGCGTGGAGAGCGGGCAAATGTCAACACCTGATCCCCCATCCAACATTACCCGCTTGACATAGTAGTCCTCGCATTTAACTGTTAGATGCAAGGCCTTGTTGTGTGCCGCTCCTTCCGGGGGTAAATCGTTCTTGCTGAAAGAGATTTGGTTGACGGCGAAGAATCTTTCTGTCATCCGCTCTAGTTGTTCAACCGATGTTTCAACTGGCACATGTGCTTCATTCAGGGTCTTTAGTAAGATCTTTTGATGCTTGGTCGACCTCATTAACAATGACAGCATGGACATTTGCTCGGGGTACTTGCGCAGTTGATCTACCACTTCGTAATCCGACATTTTCATTCGTTGGAAGAACACTTCCGCTTCTTCAACACTTACGGGCTTCTTTGGCGGGAAGCGCCTTTGTGTGGCGTCGTTCAGTTCTTGGGTATTTGAATACCTTCCAATGAAAGTATTTTCTGGAAGTTCTCCCATGACCTCTTTGCCTTTGTACATTACCAAAGTCTTTTGATAATTCCACGGCACCGTGGACGGGTTGGTCATTGGCTTTTGTGGCACGCGTCCGATAACCACTGGCTCATTCAGCCGAGGTGGTTGAATCATTCCCCGGACCACATAGGCCCCTTTCGGCACGTACATAGGTTTTGTTTTTTTGATTGCGAAGTTCTGCGTCTTCTCAGCTCGACCTCGTGGTATGTAAAGAACTCCATCCTCTTCCGGTACCACTTTCTTCTCCACCTTCTTTTCAGGCTCTTTCTTAATAGCCTTGGCCTCCTCCCCCTTTTCTGGTTTCTGGTCTGTTTCGGGCCTCTTCCCCGTGTCGACAATGGCAATTATGGCTTTAGAGCAGGGTCGAACTCTTTGTCTTCACAAATCATTCCGATCAGCGGCCCATTATTGTGAGCAGGTAATGGATTGTTAGTTACATTCGGGATCTCCTCGTCCCTTAGCACTATTTTCCCTTGCTCTATCAAATTTTCGACCACTCTTTTCAACGACCAGCAGTCATTTGTATCATGTCCCTCGGCCCCTGAATGATAGGCGCATCTGACTCCAGCTTTGTAAGAAGGTGACGTCGGGTTTTGCCTTGTTTGAGGGATTGGTTGCAAGAAACCCAACTGGACTAGCTTCGGGAACAAAGTTGAGTATGGTTCACCGATGGGCGTGAAAGTCCGCCTTCGGGGTGGCTCTTGAGGGTGGAAGTTATTCTGCGGGGGTTGTGGGTTATAGTGGTTGCGGTAAGGAGGCTGATTTCTGGGAGGTGGAGCTGGGCCTCAGTTGGCTTGTTGTGGTGGATGGGCATAAGGTTGGGCATTCATGACCATATAAGGTTGATGAGCATATGCCAAATTGGAGTGGGGGTAGTAGTGTTGTGGGGTTCTTTCCGGGAAATGGGGCCTGGGATGACGATACTCCCTTGCTTCCGAGGCTGCCATAGTCGTTTCTTCTTTCTTCTTCCCTCTTGTCATTCCTTCGGACCCGCTTTGGACGGCCTGGGAGGTTGCCTTTATGGCTGCTTGACTCAGAATCCTACCTGTTTTCAGACCATTTTCCACCATCTCTCCAATCTTGATCGCTTCCGCGAATGGCTTACCCATGGCTGACATCATGTTTTGGAAATAGTCAGACTCTTGAGCCTTGGAGAAAAGTAGTGACCATTTCCACTTCATCCATGGGAGGCTTCACTCTTGACGCCTGTTCACGCCACTTAATAGCATATTCTCTGAAGCTTTCTGACGGTTTCTTCTTCAAATTCGACAGAGAATTTCGGTCTGGCGCAATGTCGATGTTATACTGGAATTGTTTCACAAAATCTCTGGCGCGATCATCCCATATATGCCATCGGGACATTTCCTGGTCCATATACCATTCCGAGGCTATCCCTACTAGACTTTCCCCAAAATATGCCATTAGCAGTTCTTCTTTTCCGCCGGCTCCCCGCAATTGGTTGCAGTATTTCTTAAGATGTGCAATGGGGTCACCGTGCCCATCGTATTTCTCGAACTTTGGGGTCTTGAAACCCGCTGGCAGGTGCACGTGAGGGAACATGCATAGGTCGGCGTAAGAGACGCTCTTCTGTCCGCTCAATCCTTGCATATTCTTCAAACTTTGTTCAAGGCTTCTTATTCTCTTGGCAATCTCATTTTGTTCTGCAATTCTGGGGTTCTGATCCTGCCCGGGTGCAAGCTCGCACTGAGGCGGTAGAGGATTAGTGCTGGTAGCGAACCTAGTTGGTTCCATCGAAAACGATGGTGCTTGGAATGTAAAAGAGGATGAGTCAAAGCTTGGTTTGTACGTGGCAGGCTGTGCCGTAATCGGGCAAGGTGATGCAGTAAAGATGTTCATGCTTGCATCGGTGGTTGACATTCGGGGATGAGGCTCAGAAGGCGATCCAGCAGAGAAGGCTGAGGTGGCTGGGTACCCGAATGGGGTAGCAGGATAATTTATGGGGACATTAGAAGTCCCACTTGACCTGGAGAATAATTCAGGGAACCCGGGGACGACACTTGGCGGCTCTTTCCCATTATTCCAGTCGTCCAGCATTTCCAACATGCGGAGCCGTAGGATTCTATTTTCCTCCGCAGTTGCGGATTCAGGTGTGAGGACGGCTGAGATTGAGCTCTCCTCGGAAACAGGGATTGTTTGCAATGGAATTTCTGAAGACATTTCCACACTTCCTTTTGATCTGGTGAAGTAAGTGTGAGTACTGCTTCTGGTCCTAACAACAGGTAGTTGAACACTTCTCCTTGACCTCGTGAAGTATGAGTGCGAGGCCAGACTTTCACCAAACCAACCGTCTTTTCAAAACCCTGGAAGATACTCAACGACAAACGCACGGTTAATTTGCAGCAAATAACAGATAGTCAATCTCACGTTGGGCATGATGCACCTATACAGTTAAGTGGATTACTACATGTTTGCTACGAGAGCATGCGTCATTCCGGCATTTTCCTCTTATTAGTTTTTTCCCCTTTTTTCTTTTTTATTTATTATATTATTATTATTTTATTATTTTGCAGTAAAAGAAATGCGACCGGATCCGATGAGGATTGCCTACGTATCACGATGCCTACGTGAATCAGATCATTACGTAGTTCGAAACACAAATGAAAGAAACACACCTCTTATTGTCGAAACAGTCTATTACAAAACTACATTTTGCAAAAGAAAGAGCAAACTTTAAAAATAAACCTAGACTTATCCTAGACTAAACAGACTGATGGGAAAAACAAGCAACAGATGCTAAGATACAGACTCGACTTATGAGTACATTATGGTTTTGACAGTTTGTGTCCGCGGGGCATCGTTCGGCCTTGCCACGGTCCTAGGTGTGAGATCCCTCTCAAGTTGCTCCAGCTCATGCATGGTTTGCTTGACATAGCTCATTACTGCCGAGAGGACGGTAACGCTGGTCATGTTCTCACATCGTAGACATCGTCGGGTGATGGCATGTGCAATGGCCTTGATCCTATCTCTGGTTTGCTTCTTCTCTATGAGTAGGCGTTTTATCTGATCGCTACATATCTTGAACACCTGAGCATCCTGTATATGCTGATGTTTTAGTTGCCGTACTTCTAACTTCATCTGGGCCAACGAATCGTACCAGTATCTGCTCTCAATTTGGAAATCCTGGGCCTGATTAGCTGCTTTGATCTCAAGTGTAGCCATCTCTCTCTTTATTTTAGCAACAGTTTTCTCGTGATCGCCTTCCAATTGATTCAAGTGTCGGCGATGCTTATCTGCTCTTGTATCCCATTGTGCCCTGAGCTCTGCTATGATGTTTTTAGATTTCTCTAAATCCTCTTGCCATTCCCTGACTTTGCCTTTTAGCCTTTTTATCAACTGCTCATCTGCTCGACGCCTTGGCTGCTTATCCGCATCTATCATTGTCTGTTTGATCTGGGCTTTGAGCATTTCGTTTTCCTGAATCAACCTGTTTCGTTCTCCCAGATTGGTAGCAACTTGTACGTTGTGATCATATTTCAGGTTTTCCACTTGTCGCTTCAACCTGCTGATTTCGGCGCAATAGCCTCTTTCTTTTGCTAGCCAATCCCACTGTTTTTGCGATGTTTCAGCGAAATTCAGGATGTGGGGTCTCTTAGCCGGCCTTTCATGCTCAAGTTCCCTTCTATACCATGCCAGGTAACCTGGCGCCGTCTCCCCTTTGGCTCGATCCCGCACGCAAGTATCTGATTTCAAATATTGACACTCACTCCAGATTTGGCGAATTTTCGCTTCTGGAAACTGTCCGTTAGGACTTATCTCAACTGCTTGAGTGCTAAGATCTTCCTCATAAGGTACTGTCTGGCATCTTCCGAGCTGTCTCAAAACTCGGCAGGGTGCGTAAGGTTGAATGCTCTTAAGCCCCATCAGTAAGAAATGAGTTTTAGCTGCCGGCATATATATGACCTCATCAACAGGCAACCATCCCAGCGTCCATTGTATTTGGCTGGCAGTAAGAGCTTGAAAGAACGAGGTCCATGCCAGGACTCCTTTGGGCAAACTGATCTCTTTGGTTCTCGTGTAAAATTCTTCTATGCAAGTCTTTTCCGGGGAACCATGGCTCAAAATCTCGGAACGATGGCAGAGGTGCTCGGTCATCCACATTTGTAGGAGCAAGTTACAACCTTCGAAGAAATTTCCCCCAGCTTTACAAGCTGTAAGAGCTCGAAAGATGTCAGATACCACCATAGGTGCGAGAGTACTGTCATTTTGTGTGAGTAAAGTGCTGACGACCCCGGATATCTTCAAATTAATGTTTCCGTCTTTCCTTGGAAATACTAGAAGGCCCAGGAACATCATCATGAAAGCTACCCGTCTGTGTTTGTCCCACTTCTGATGAACACCTTTGTTGCACAGTTTGTTGATTGGATTATTGAATCCCCCCTCATGACCGTACCTATCGTATATGAAGCATGGAGTACAAAATCCTGCTGCCAGATCCGGGTTGTGGACCGTTCTGGGTATCTTCAATGAATCTAGGAACCGATGTACCGTGACAACTCTTGGGGCGACCAAGTATTTTTGCCTCAACGGAAGTTCAGCATTCCCGATGTACCCGGCCATTTCTTCCAAAGTCGGGGTGAGTTCAAAATCAGAGAAATGGAAAACATTGTGCGCCGGGTCCCAGTAGGTAACCAAAGCTCTTATGATATCTCCCCGAGGCTGGATTTCCAACAAACCCACGAGACCTTTCAGATATTTCTTGACCTCATTTTGTCCTTCAACACCTAGATCATTCCACCATAGCCGTAACTTGACAGGGATTTTGGTCATTATTGAAAAATGTTCATTTTGCATCGTGCTCATCCTGCACATTTATTAAGGTGATTTTAACAAAATGACTTGACTCAAAAATATTTTACAAAGGGGATCAAGTTTTGAACACGGCCTTTAAACACTTCGGGGACGAAGATTTTAAGGCTGTGTGGGTCAACTGGACAAAAATGCTAAACAAGACCCAAAGGTGGCTGTTTATGCAAAGTCAGCCTTCCGGCGTCCCTTTTCGGGAACATTCGGCTATTTATGACAAAACAGCATCACCTGATTTATTTATGACTCTTTTAAAATTTGACACATCTTTTTCCCTTTTTTTTCTTCTTTTTTTTTATTTATTTATTGATTTTGGCTATTTTAGCAAAAATGGGGTTGAACCCGACGAGGGTTGCCTATGTATCTCACATCCGGTGAGAATCAAACCGGCGTAGTTCGGGACATCATGGATAGCGAAAAATAAATTAAACCTAGAAAGCAAGAATTTATTGTTGGTTTTATTCCTTTTCTTTTTTAGAAAAATTCCGGCGAGGTTGTGACACTACTTGGACATTGGTTTTATTTTCCCAAAATAAGTAATTATCTCCCTACGCTGCTATTTTTCTTTTTTTTTTTTAGAAACCGGTCAGCATGCGGAACCGAAGCAAATAAATGCGCAAAACAAATAGGATGCAGCAGGGTGGTCTTTTCATTTCAGGTTGCCTGTCCTAGACGGACCCAACCCCTGTGTTGAGTCCCCTAAGTCAAATGCAACATGATGCAAATAAGCGTTCCTACTAGGGATCCGGCATGAAGTCAAGTTATTCTAGGTTCGTAACCTGGGTATTTGTTCTAGACTGTGTACCCGAGCGGACAACTCGAGTCGAGGAGGGGGCTACGTACCGGGGACCCGCGAGATCGTCCGGCTTTGTAACTTGTCCGACCTCTTTCTTATTTCAGGTATTGACACTAACAGAATAGGGAGTCTCGACCAGCGAGCTTCTCCCCGGAGGTAAGAAGAGAAGGGTTTCGGCACAGTTTATATACAGTTCAGATAATATCAAAGCGGTAAAAGACAACATTTAGCACGTTATGCAAAAACATGTAATAAAGATCAGATAATAAAGCCAAATATAACAATTATTCTAAGCTCGAATTCTTGAACCCTGAACCAGTGGTTCTGGGTTAATTCCCCAGCGGAGTCGCCAGAGCTGTCACTCCTCCTTCTTGCGCGCCCGCCCCGAAGGGTAAGATGCGCGAGGGGAGTTTTTCCAATTTAAGTGACAATATTCGAAATGGGATTATTTATTTAATTCAGAGTCGCCACTTGGGAAAGGTTTGGCTTTTGGTGTCCCAAGTCACCGGTTTATCTTGAATCCCAAATCGAGGAAATTTTCGACTTTTCCAAATGAAGTCTGCGAACCAGAAATTCTAAGTAAGGAATTCTGTTGACCCGAGGGAAGGTGTTAGGCACCCTCGAATCCCGTGGTTCTAGCACGGTCACTTAAATTGTTATAATGACTAAATATCTGATTTAAATACATGTTATGACTTACGTGCTTTTATTAAGTTTAAACCGCTTTTATTATTATCATTTATTTTTATAGAATTGCAACGTAGTGAAAATGCATCTCGAACCACGTCACAATCAATGCACCCGTGATCGTCAACACATTTTGACTCCGTTGAGATTTGGATTTGGGTCGCATCAATGTGCACCCGAATTTAAGAATGTAATTCAATTAAGCCGCGCCTAAAAGGCCTAACGCGTTATGATCTTTGGGAAAGGCCATGAAATTCACTAAACGGCCTGTCCCGAATTCTAAATATTTATTATGTTTAGTTATTGAGGGCCCCGCAATTGGCATTTTTATTTGGCGAGGCTCATCTCATTATTTTAGAAAAGGATATCCTGAAGCGACTACATTTCTATTACATTTGTCTCTAAAAATAAAAAGAGAAAGATACCAAACATACTTGTTTAAACGACTAACATACTAAATCTCGACTATGTGGGACGAGTCCAGATTTTGCTTGATTACCTAATTGGTTGCTTATGAGGTGAGAATTATTTCATGCCTTGTCTTCAAAGAGTGAATAAGCTTTGTTAATTTGATAAGGGAGATTGTATGCAAACAAATAACACATACTAAATTTAACATTAAACAAACCTTAAGTTTGAATTTCAAAATTAACTTATTTAGGCTTGATAAATGAAATCGGCTATTTATTAAGAAAAACTACTATTAATTAGATTCGAAAAATGCCTATTAGTTTTCCTCAAAAGTCATCGCATTATTTCGAAACAATGAATCTATATTGAAGCCCATATCGAACCTATATAGGAACAAGTAATCTAACAAAAAGGGTTGGCATACATTATCACCCTGTTATTGTAACGCTACATGAGAATTAGCTTGGGGTACACTTATCTTGAAATTAAATGGAACCGAATGTAACAGATTTGATAGTTCAGAGATCTAGAAAAAATACGTACGGATGCTTGCTATGATTCTATGTTATAATGTCATAACTAAAACAAAAACCTAATGGTTGTATGCATTAAAACACGTCCGATCTAACAAACAAATGCTATCTAGTAGTTCGTCTCAAATCAGAATGTATGTTAACCCTTACAGAGTATTTGTAGTTTGAAATTAAACAAGTACATGCCAAACTAACATTCGACCTATTTTGAAGACAAGTATTGTAAAGTAAAAAAAATGTTCAGTTCTTTATTTCTGCTTCAAACTTCAAACTTTCAACCAACAAGGTTTCAGGAGTGTGTACCTGGGAATGCTTATAATCGAAGAAGAAAGGAAGTCAGTAGAATGACAATGGAAACAGAGACAGCAGCAGTAACAGCAGGTAACAGATAGAATAACTCCCAGTGCAGGGTACAGTTATAGCCGATGGAAAAATGGCAGAAAAACAGCAGGAAACAATGCAGTAGAAACAAAACTCCAAGACAGATCAAATCCAGGAGAAACAAACAATGTGAATCCACCAATGAACTCAGCTGATACTTGAAAGTAAACAAAGTTGATTGAACAGGTTGAACGAACTGAGAAATCACACAAACAAGGAAGAAACAGTTGCTGATTTTCTATATATCCCTTCCCCCTATCTCCTTTCTTTTCAAAATCCAATATCAGTCTTCAGTTTTGAAATTATACTTGAGTTATCAGAAAGAAACCTTTTCTAGTTTTTTACTGTTTTTTCCAGAACTCAACCCTCCTAAAAATGTTCCCTCTCAATTCACTCTGTTATTATCAATGTCTGTGTGTGTGTGTGTATTCTTGCTCTCCCCCCTTTACTGATGGAAGTCCTTCCCTTTTATAAGCCTTAACATCAGCCCTTTAACAGCCTGTTAGACCAAAAGAACACCCCTCCCATGTGATATCTTCTTTTCAGTTTCCACTTAGCTATTTAAGTATTAACCCCCCATCACATTCCCTGGCAGACTTACTCTTTTAAATGAGGTTTAATACTTCTTAAACTAAAGCAGGGTAATGGGCAGCAGAATATATCTGACAGCATATGCTGTCAAACTATTTTTAAATCAAAAAAGCCCTTTATGCAGGAACCAGGCTGTGCACAAATGCACCTGTGGTGCACAAATGCACATGTTGTGCACAAGTGCACATGCCCTCCAATTCAGAACTGTAACTAAATAAAACATTCCTTTTACATTTCTAATTCAAATTAACAACTATAAGTAACCAAACTCAGTTCCTAATTGATTCAAGCAAATGCTTAACAGAAGTAAGTCGATTTGTTATTGTTCGGACAGCTGAAACTAATTGACGACATATGTCGACTCGACTATACTAGTTATAACACATACAATCGAATCCAAAATCAGACATTTAACAGTATCGAACACATGATTCGAATTGTACCGACTAAGCAAAGTTGTACTCGAGGAATCAGTTGGTCAGTTCAAATTTGAAAATCAGCTAATTGCACAACACATACATACATACGCATTATCAGAACAAGTAGAAGAAGGACTCAATCAAACTCAGAGGTTCAGGTAAGGTGGACAGGACACAGTTGGTAAAATTCGAAACACAAATTTCACAAAACATGAACAGCCTTTTAAACAATCACATGGACTAAAACAAATAAAGAAAAGAAAACAAAACTCACCTTAAACCCCGAAAAATCAAAAACCTTAGCTTGGACTCGAACAGACCTTTCTTAAGGCTGAACGGACTTTAATCGAAGTGTTTCTCATATGAGAAACACTTCGATTAAGGTCCATTAGACCTTAATCTCTTGGTTTAAACGAGATACGGACCAGTGACGAGGAACCCTAAGGTTCCAAAAATTAGATCCGGGATTCATGCTTCCCTGGTCAGATTCGGACCAAACCAAGCATGGTTTGGTCACGAGGGGGGTCTGGGGAGTGTCTGGTGTGAAGTTGAAGTCGATTGGTGTAAGTCAGGTTCCGACTCGAATCTTCAAATGAAGATTCGAGACGGTGGGAGGGGATTTAAGCTAAGTGGTTAACAGATCCATGTTCAGGATGGCAAGGGGGTTGTATGGTGTTAAGGGTAGGGTCACCGGCGTCCATGCCGCCGGCTTTCATGGTGAAGGTATACAGGGGCGGCTAGGGTTTGGAGAGCTGGGGTCTGGTGAAGACGACCCAAGGCAGGGGGGTTTGGATTAGGGCGCGGGGTGAAGGGTTGTAGGTTTATATAGTTAGTGGATAGGTGGATCCTGGCCGTTGGATGAGACATGATGAAGGGCCAGGATCCTTCGACTAACAGGGAACGGCGTCGTTTCAAGGGTAAAGGGTTGAGGTCGGTCCGGGTGAGACGGGTCGGGTCTGTTAGTGGGTTCGGGTGAGAGATCTTGGCCGTTGATCTTTCAGAGATCAACGGCTCAGATCAGCCTGGATTAAAACGGCGTCGTTTGGACGTTCTTGAAGTAGGCTGGTCACGGACCGGGCAAGCACGGGTTTTGGGCTGAGTTTGTTTGGGCCAATTCGTTTAAAATTGGACTGGCCCAAGTCCAAGAATTTTTTTTTCTTTTATTATTATTTTTATTTTCTTCTTTATTTTAAAAACAAAACCTAAGTAAATCAAATTAAAATTAAATAAACACTTAATACAATTATTTGCACACACATATTAAAATATTTAACAGGTAAAATCAAACAAAACAAAAATCACGGACGAAGACGCATATTTATGATTTTCTATTTAACAACCGGATTGCGGTTCAAATAACGCATGACACGTACATTTTGTATTTTATTTTAATAAAAATAAAATGGGTAAAAATTATAAATAATTAACAAAGTGCCATGTAAAATCCAAAAATTGTACAGCATGACCATTTGTTATTATTTTTATTTCTTTTGGAGCGATTGTCGCGTAAAACAAAAATCACGTGCTCACAAATACTTGATATGTATAGAAGAGCAAAGAGTTAAATCTATACTTGCAATAGTTTTTTTTTTAAAAAAAACAATAAAAACTTTAAATCTCAAATTTTCTGAAACTATTGGCAAGGGTTAATGAAAAAGAAATGTTGGTACTTTTATGTGCTTATGGCTCCATATATTTCGTGAGTTACAAGTACCTGTATCTCTTTAATGTATTGAACTGTGACAGCCTTCTATCTAAAAGTTTAAAATGTTAAAACGTTTTGTCTGCTTTGATGCTATGTTGAATTACGTTACCATCTTATTTAAAAGCTTAACAATTAGAGAAAATACACTTATATTTACGTGTTCTCCCTTAATAGGAGGGTGTGGAGGTCAAGAATTAGGGTAGACGGTTATGAGATAGTCGAGAGTTTCCCTGTCCATTACCAGTAGTATTAGTAGCAATCTTTCATATTCTTAAAGCATTATTTACGTCATGTTGTTTCGTTCGCTTCAGATATCTTATTTTCTTGTTGTTACTGTTTAGGCTAATTCTTCTTTTTCTTTCCTTTTTCTTTTTCTTCTTATTTTTCTTCCACTCTTTTCCTCCTCTTCTTCACCAATTATCTTAAGCGGAGAGATTACCGGAAACAACCTCTCTATCTTTACCAGGCAGGGGTAAGATCTGCGTACACACTCCCCTTTCCCAGACCTGACTTGTGAGATTAAACTGGTTTTGTTGTGTTGTTGGTGATTTATATGTTCTATGATTCACTCAAGTTATGAAATGCAACAACCAAAGATTAGAGTATATTGTTTAAATTCACCTAATAAAAAACTAGAACATGAAATACACCAAGCTAAAATATATAAGAGCAGACTTACAGCTTCGTGATTACTGGGGAGCTGGTTAGAAGTAGTCTTCCAAGTTGGAGGGAGGCGAAACTCATGCATCATCCAATCAGTTTTTGTGCCTTTCCCAACACTTCCCCGATAATATACTAAACATTTTTTGAGGCCAATGATGCAATCGTGATTTTGTGATTTGGTAGTAGAATAAACAGGCTTGTCAACCCCAGTTGCTTTCCAAAATCCAGATCTTGTTACTCTATTTGGTCTTACACTGTTCTTGTATTTTCTCCCCCTCATGCAGAAAAAATACCATTCTTTATCCCCTATTGTGCTCGCCCCTTCATAATATATCATCAAAACAAAAGGGAATTAAGTTAAAAATACGTGAAAGTATTATATAAATATTATCTAATTTATTTTCATTCAAGAATTTTGTTGATTTCAAAAAGAAAAAGATAAAGGTATATTTCAAAGTATAAACCTTGTCAATAGAGTGATGCTAGATTTTACTATAGTCCATAGCATTTAAGCATATCAAAATACTCCCTAAAACCCCCAAAAAATCGCCGTTAATTGTTGCTTATGAAGAACTCCACAAATCTTAAATTATAAGAATAAGAGATGATTAATCCTCGCATTTTACATTAAACGGAGGAAATTAAAGTTATATATATACTGTAATCTTGATTGCAACTTAAATGAATATAGTAGGTTATTACTATATTTTCTATATTACCATATGAGACATTAAAACAGGCTACTTATTGTTATAAGTTAACTTAATGTGTACAGATGTAGCAAATTCATACACTATCAATGCACATAATGTAAACTCAATCCAAAGGAAAATTATCCTAACTGATAAGTGGTAGAGTTTAAATTAGCTATCAGCTAGATATAAAGAAGACTTGGTCAAGAAAGAGAATAAGAATTAAATCCCTTTGCGCTGTATGTCGTGTTTAACAACTTAATTCTTTTATGGATTCTAAATATCAAGTTTGGAGCCTAGCGCCCAGTCTAAAATAGTTGCACCACAAATTCAGGCAAAAAAGATACATAATAAAACCAAATCTATCAATTAGTAGTATCCCTTTCTTATTATATAATTTTCACTGATCACCGTCCCACTGCTAACACATTTATCACAACAAACTTAAATCTGCATGAATAGGGAAGTCATCCAAACTTTTTACTTAAATCGGATCGTTAATTTATTCTGTTGAAATACAGATCCTTGATCACTAAACTTATCAGCTGGAGTGGTTACCTTGATTTTAATTATTTAATTTACCTGTGTAAATATTTAACATGTGCATGTTGGTGATCTTACAAAAAACTTGCAACTTGTATATTTTCAGCTACTTTCAGAAAAGTGCTCTAAGCTATAGACACTTATTACTCTTACAGCAATAGAAACAAATCCGAATGTAGTCGGGCTCCAATGCGGGTACCGGATACCAAGCGAAAAACCAAAAAAAAAAAAAAAAGGTCCTTGGTTTTGATTTTTGAGAAGTTTCTTTAGCACTATTTAGAAAGGTACCATCAAGTTTGACAGTTTTCTATGATCACGAAATCAAAGTAAAAAAATCCTCAATGAGGACCGTAGACATGTAATTTTTGACCCTCCCCGAGATTTTACACATTTTTAGTGTTAAATATTTAGTTTAGGTCTAATATCGCTATTTTAACTAGTTTTAACTATTTTACTTTAATTTAAAACAAAAATGAAAATTACAAAAATATTTTCTTTTATCTAATTACTTTAGTTTATATATCTTTCATAAAATTCAAAAACACAAAAAATAGTTTAACTTTGTTTTCAAGGATATTAGTGTTTTGGTAGTAATATTGTTTTAATTTTACGATAATTTTAATCTAATTATTCTATTTTTTATTATAATCTTTAAAAATATAAAAATAATTTCGTTTTAACTGCATTTCAGTTGAAGTCAATTTAATTATATTTATTATTTGTGATACTTTTATTTTACCTCAAAAAAGAAGAATGAATTTTGGGCCAGTTTTGTGTCTTGATAGGTCCAATTTTAGGTCCATTTTCGAAATTTCCCTTAGCCCACTAACCCAAAAGCCCAAACCTAGACAGAACACTAGAAAGAGAGGATTTGACCAAAATCATCCCTCTTGTTTCACTCAAACTTTCACTTCATCCTTTTAATATTTCACTTAACCTACAACATCCTTTAAGTTTCCCAAAGGTTGACCAAAAACATCCCTCTGTTAAATTTGCCGTTTATATTTGACGGATATTGTATTCTCACGTGACTTCTCTTTTTCCCTCCATTTTCTCACAAAATTTTCCCTCTTACTCCTTTTCACAGAACCAAAAGCCACTTTTGGGGGAAAGTTGAGATAGGGTTTCTAATGGTTGAACAACTTCTTCTTGGGTGAAGTTTCTACCTTTCAGTGTAAATTTGACAATCTTATTGTTGAACCGTGATACACTCCCAACCTGGGTTCCAAACAGTAAGTATCTCATTTTAGTTTTTCTTGGTTTGTTTTAGTTATAGACATTACTTCTTCTTCTTCTAGTCATAGACATTAGTTATATTCTGTCTTCCTCTAAAATGAATGCAAAGTTAAAGGCATAATACCTTAATGTACGGGAGGTTCTGGACAAATGAACGTAAATGTAAAGGCATCAATTATATACATTAAAACAGCAAGGGACCAATTTTAAGAAAGAATCTTATGTTTAACATAAAAAATAGCTTCTTTTATTATTATATAACAAAAATTACTTTATTGGCAGATTCAATGTTCGAAAGTCAAGCAGTATATAGTGATTCTAATAATGATTCCGATTATAGAGAGTTTGAAGATTCAGATTATAAAGATGACATTTTATTTGATAGAAATATTGATCCGTCGGTTGAAACATTTTCTGTCAATGCCAATGAAAATACAAGAACAAATGATGATAGTAGAGAGTTTATTAGCCAAGAGTTGCAAAAGCATATGCAAAATGAAGATGGTGACTCAGATTGTGTTGTTTCCAGTGACACAAAAAGCTTGAATAGTGATAGTGTTGCATCTAATGAAGATTTTAACTTTCCAAAGCATAATCCGAAAACTGATGGCTCTAATCCTAAGCTAGCATTAGGACAAGTATTTCAAAACAAAAAAGAGTTTAAGGAAGCTGTAACTACTCATGAGGTTAAAAGAGGAAGGACAGTCGAGTGGATTAAGGATGATTCAGAAAGAGCAAGGGGAAGATGTAAGCATCGTCCTTCTTGTGAGTGGGTTATTCTAGCTTCAAAAATGCACAGAGATACAAATTTTCAAATAAAAACTTACAACTCCGAGCATACATGTTTTTGTTGGAATGTCAAGAATAAGAATGTTACTTCCAGTTGGATTGCAAAGAAATATATGGACAAAATCAAATCAAACAGAGATTGGAAGACATCAAAATTCAGAGATGAAGTCAGTAGAGCACTGAGAGTAGATGTATCTTTATGTCAAGCAAGAAAAGCTAAAAAGAAGGCTATTTCTCTTATTGATGGTAACTTAAATGACCAGTTTAACATGTTGTGGAATTATATTAATGAGATCGTGCGATCTAATCCAGGAACATCAATTTACATGGAGTTAAAACCAAATGAGACCCCTAACAATCCTTCTAGATTCCAAAGATTATACATTTGCTTTGCAGCATGTAAAGAGGGCTTTAAGGCAGGTTGTAGGAAGATTGTTGGTGTTGATGGTTGTTGGTTGAAAGATTCTATGTATGGAGCACAGTTGATTGCTGCTGTTGGTTTGGATGGCAATAACAATATCTTTCCTATAGCCTATGCCATCGTGGAAAAGGAGTGCAATGATACATGGCAATGGTTTTTGAACTATTTGATGATTGATATTGAAATAGAAGAGCAATATCTCTGGACATTCATGTCAGATAAGCAAAAAGGCCTTCTTGAAGCTTTCGAGGAAGTGTTACCAAATTTTTCTCACAGGTTTTGTGCACGACACTTGCACAATAATTTCAAAAAGGCTGGGTTCTCTGGTCATACGTTAAAAGATGCTTTTTGGGAAGCTGCTAGAGCAACAACGGTTGAAGCGTTTAATGTATGTATGTTGAAGATACTTGAATTGGATAAAGAAGCGCATGAATGGCTTTCTACTAAGTTACCTAGTGAATGGTCCAGATCTCACTTCTCACCACTTTCTAAGTGTGATATGTTGTTAAACAATGTGTGTGAGGTCTTCAATAGTTTGATTCTTGATGCTAGAGATAAACCCATTATTAAACTTTTGGAGACCATAAGACACATACTAATGACTAGGATTGGAACCAACAGGGATAAAGCTGAAAAATGGGCTTCAAGTGATATTTGTCCAACTATAAAAAAGAAATTGCATAGAAACATGAAGGGAGCTTCTGGTTATATTCCTCGAAAAGCCGACTCATGGAATTATGAGATCCTTGGGTCTACTGATAATGACACTTGGACTGTGGACTTGTTTAACAAGATATGTAGCTGTAGAAAATGGGAATTATCAGGGATACCTTGCAAACATGCTATTTGTGCCATATGGATAAAAAAGGATGATATTGCAGACTATGTTCATGACTGCTACAAGGTTGAGACATACATGAAAGCATATACAACCACATTCCCTATGAATGGGCAAGGTTTATGGCCTAAATCATCTAATCCTAAACTATTGCCACCTTCTTATTTGAAAAAGAAGAAAGGAAAGAAACAGAGATTAAGAAAGAAAGAAGTGGATGAACCTGGAGCCTCGAGGACTAGGATAAAAAGAAAACAAAAATCAGTTGATTGTAGCAAGTGTGGTAGACCTGGCCACAATAAAAGAACATGTTCTTTATATAATGTTGTTGAACCAGAACCAACAAACTACACTTCATTTTTGGATTCTATTATAGTTGAGAACACAACAAATTGGACGCAAGAATCTGCCCCTTTTCGTGAAAAACTTCCGGTGAGATGCATATATCAATAATGCTTGTCTTACTTCACTGTAATGCAATTCATCTACATTAAAGTCATTTTATTTCCTTTTCAGGTTAGAAGAGGCCAGTAGCACGGATGTGCCAAGTTGCAGAGTGTCATTGTCATAGATGTAACAATCCTTTTCATTTTGTTCATTTTGTAATGACAATATTTATTTTGGAATGACTCAAGTTCATTTTGTAATGTGATGACTCAATTATGATGACTCATTTTTCAGTTTCTACACAAAACAACTGCACATTATTAAGTTTCTGCATACCAAAATCTGCATATATTTTCAGTTTTTGCGTGCGATTGTCTACCCAAATACAGGAAAAGGTGTTGAAATCAATTCAAAAGATTCACATTCTGCAAAACAAATGTAGGAAAAAGAAATGAGAAGTTTTGATTGATCAGTAATCGGAAAGAGATCGGGAAAATCAAAGACGGAAAAAGATGGAACACACTTTTGTTAAGAATGAAGAGGTTGCTGAAGATGAAGGCTCTCCCTTATGGGAAAAAGAGAAGTCACGTGAGAATACAAGATCCGTCAAATATAAACAACAAATTTAACAGAGGGATGTTTTTAGTCAACCTTTGGTAAACTTAAAGGATGTTGTAGGTTAAGTGAAATATTAAAAGGATGGAGTGAAAGTTTGGGTGAAAAACCCCATAGGAGCTACTTCATCTTCTTCAACAAGACAACAATGGAGAAAAAACCCTAGAAGAACCCTAGACACCTCTAATCATCAGCCGCAACACCCATTTGAAATTTTGATCTTCCAAAAGAGAACAACCATCCGAAACAGCCACTGAAAACAAAAGGCCAGCCCCCCATCGAGTCTTCTTCTTCAAAAACCAAAAAGAGAACCCTTCTTCTTCATGGAAATTAGACTAGTTGAACCTAGTTGGACACACACTTCCGCCGCTGCCTTCCAAGCCACCATCCAGCAGCTCTCCAGTCATCATCTCCTCACTCCAGTTCCGCCGCCGCTCCGCTCCCAGCAGCTCGCCGGAAAACGTCATCCACGGGACCGCCTGAACTTCCTCTGAACATACCCTAACACCAACAGCCGTTTCCGCCTTCCTTCTTCAACTCAAACCCACCGGACACCCCTTCTTCAATCCAAAACCGACGACCCTTCATCTCTGACGAAACCAGCGAGGCCGGAACCAGCCAGCTCCGTCGCCGGAACCAGCCACTGCTCCTCCTCCCTTCATCCGTCCCCATCACCCTAAACCAGTAGCCGTCTCCACCTTCATACCTTGGAACAACATAAAGAAAACTCACAAACAACCGACCCCCTCCCATCGTCAAACCAGTAGCCATCGCAACTCCACCAAAGAACACCCAACTCACCGGAAAACGAACAGCAGTAGCCGCATCTCAGTCAGGTTTGAATTTCGCTAAAGACCGTTCGAGTTCGTCGAGGTCCGGTGTGTCGAGGTCGTCAACCGTAGCTTTGCGGGATGTTTCTTGTTCATTGTTTCAAAACGTAATGCTATAAAAAGGTCCAATCCCTTTTCTCTTTCTTTGAATCCCTTAATTTTATTATGTGATTTTTGTTGACATGCTTCTGATGATGCTCTGTTTTTGAAGAAATATAAAGTTCATATATGTGTCATTGTTGAAAATTCGGGACTTATCATAATTCACGTGATTTGATTTGTATTGTCTCATGACTCAATTAAATGAAAGAGTGAACCAACGAATTAAGTTGAATCAAAGGGGGTGTGGGATTGGAAATTGAAAGAAAAATAGAGTTGGATTAATGTGACATGATAATAGTTCTATTTCGTTTTTGCTAGTTTTTGTTTTGTTATGCGCTAGTAGCATGCTTAATCCGACCACACTCGGGTAGGCAAATCTTAGGTTTTCTTTAATTCGTTTTTATTCGAGGTGAGAGGTCGTTTCCTTAGTTAAATTTATCCGGGGAATGCCCCGCAAAGTGTGTATATATTATTATCCGGGGTATGCCCCGAAGAACTATGTAAATATTTAGGCCTTGGCGAGCATGGTGGAGAAGTCGTAGTATAGGTTAGCTTAGGATTTTTCTTTTCCTTTCCTTTTTATTTCTTTCATTTAGGTGGGGACGACCTCGAGCCTTTGGTGTGTTTATTTTATTTCTGTGTGTTTTACATCAATTTGAATGTTTTGAAAGCCAACTAAATCGAGTACGCAACCGTACTAGTTACGGGACTTGGGGAGTGCCTAACACCTTCTCCCCGAGTCAAATGAACCCCCTTACCCTAATCTCTGGTGTAGACTTGGTTTTAGAGTTCAAAGTGATTTGAAAGGAATATTATTATTTTTAGAAAAACGGTAACCTGAGTTATTTTCTTTTAAATACAATTTTGTCACGTTCTAATTGAAAAATTCTTTTCAAACTTTATTAAATCTTTTATTAATTTTAAGAGGACTTGGTGAGGTTTGGTAAAAAAAAAAGGGGTGTGACAAGGACTCCAAATGAATCCTAAAGATGAAGAGTTACCGAATTCTTGGTTATAATCATATTGCCGACGGTGCTTTTGTGTTAATTTGAAAATTGCATAACGGTGGTGTTAATTACAAAAAGATATAATATTAAGTAACTAATCATGCGTAACAAACTGCTGATTCTGCCTTGACCTCTTAGACCAGTATTACTCATACAGCAAGAACGAGTTCTTTCATAAAGTTTTACTTATTATATTGGTCATCGATATATAACTTTTCTTTGGAAACTGATCATGAAATCAATCTTATAAAGCAACTTTATTCTTCCGATTTGCTCGTGTTCTTATTTTGCAAAGGTTAAATTAAGAATCCTCAAGAGTATTATATGGTATCGTTCATTTTGGGTCAAGTACACATGGTATTCTATAGAAGGCTACATATATATTAAGAGTATCTCTATAGCTTCTTTTTTCTTATTAACTTTCAACATGAAACTTCGTCCATACTCCAATAAAGAAACACCAAATGAATCTAAGGTTGTCGCCTTTCGTTCAGTGTGTACAAATTAAGAATGTGAAAAAATAAAGGACGCGACTTAAAACCTTAAGACGATAGGTGATGTAGCTAAAGACTATTTAAACCTCATTCGAAACATACACCATCCATGATCGACAAGTTCATTAAAATCAAAATACTCCAAATGAATCATCAAAGATTAAGCGTTGCCACCTTTCTTTTGGTCTATCAAGTCCAAAAATAAAAAATGCGAAAGAATTTGAGTATCCAACCAAAAACCTTAAGTCGATCAAGACCAATTAAACCTCATTAGAAACATAAAAACAGATGAGTTATAAGTGTAGTATTCTCTAATATCCTCATGTATGTGTAACTAGATCTGTTCTAGGGTTTAATTACATACGGACTTGGTTTTAGTTTTTGCCCTTTTTTTTTGTAAATATTATTTATAAGTGAGAGAGGAGGCGTAATATCATGAGCGTGTTTAGAGTAGAGGGAGACAAATTAGACTCAACATGCTAGTGGGTGAGGTAGGGCGATAGTCAGTAGCGAAGCCAAGAATTTACTCAAGGGTGTTCAAACCTGAAAGAAGTGAAAAAAATTCTCCGAAAAAGTGTGTTCAATATCTTTATATACCTCTAAAATCTAATATTTTACCTATAAACGCAGTGTAATTTTCCAACGAAGGGTGATCAGTTGACCACCCTTTATAACATGTAGCTTCACCCATGGCGCTAGTGGCTCGATGGACTCCATAGCTTGAGTTCGAGAGAGAATTCTAGAGCAGAAACATGAAGTGGAAAATTAAGCGGATATAATAATGAGCTCACCAAAGTTTACCTCTGATATCATGTGAGAAAATATGAGCATCCAACCTAAAATCTTAAGGTAATGGGTGGAGTAGCCCACGACCATTTAAATCCCTTTCAAAATTCTTACGCAGATAGATGTAGTATATTATCAAAGAAATTAAGAACATGCCCCCACAAGAAACCAAATATCATTCCTTTAATTTTAGCCCTCACCAAATTTACATTATGTTAGATTGTAGTGTGTGTATGTAATATATATATACACGCGCACACACACTCCGTTTCTTTGGGGACATCTATTTTAGATCATAAACATAATGCTTATACACTTACTTGGAATATCCCAGGGATCATATTTGTAGATGTCAATCCGTTTGATGAGTTCAATGTTTATTCTTTTGTTTTCAACTTTGCGCCTTAGATAAAACCCAACAACCTCTTCATCAGTAGGATGAAATCGAAATCCTGGAAGAGTTACTTCTTCTTCATCACCATCTTTGATAGTTTTTGCAACTGCTACATCTTTTAATTCCATAACTTGGCTTTTCTCTTGATCTTTTTTTAATCTATTCTTCTTACTCTCAATTACATGCATGGAATATATGTATATGAATGGCCATTGTTACCCAAAAAATAAAACGAAATGAATTTAAACAAAGTAAGAAGAATGACACAAGGATGGTATTGTTGCTTGGTCAACCTCATGGATCTTAGCATTTATATAAATAAACTTAGCAGATATAAGTCAAAGAATGACTAATAGGTGACTTTATGGTGTATTTGACAGGTACTGGAATTCCTAATGAGATTAAGTGTATGATTGGCTCACGTTTAACTTGCAGTGTCAATATTTCTAATTAGTTTCCATTGTAACTTTATTTTATGTAAAGTGTAGGAATTCCAATTATGTATTCTCGCTGTTCCATTATTGTATGAGTCAAAATTAGATCAGAGAAATTCGACACGTGGAGACATAAGGTCGTAGTCGAACAGATCGAGGTCGGACAGGCCGAGGACAGACAATCATCAATAGCCAAGGTCGGACAATCATGAAACAACTAGTTTACTTTGGAATACTGATTAAAAGGAATATTCTACCGAATATTCCCTCTAAATTGTACCTTTTTTAGGAATTTTCTATGGATATCCCCCCCCCTATAAATAGGAGGGGAGGACTTCCCAAAAAGGGCTGGGAGGTTCTCTCCCTCTATCTCTTTCTAGAAAATATGTAAACACACCTCTCCAAAGAAATGAGAAGATCTGTGATCTCATATCTTCATCAGATCCAAAAGAGTCCTAAAGTTCTTGTATTTGCTTATCATTCATCTTTATTAAATGAAAGAAGATCCGTCTTACTGAAGATAGGGTGAATCTTTTCCTTTATTCACATTTTTGTTACTTAATGCATCTTTCTTTATGCTATTAAATCTGGCCATAATCGCCATCAACATTTATATTCGGCTATGTATTTTAATTCGTATTATTCATCTCGGATCTAGAGTTAATTATCCTTAACTAGGATTAACCCCTTCATCTTCTTTGATTGATTTGTTCAAAAAGATTTTAATATCTTTTGAGTCGAACAATTTGGCGCCGTCTGTGGGGATTTTCTTGTTAAAATTTTAGTTTCCTCTAGATCTGGAATTCAATTTCAGTTCCACGTTCTATTCATGGTAGTTCCTGGAAACAGCCTCTCTGCCCCTCGGGGTAGGGGTAAGGTCTGCGTACATAATACCCCCCCAAATCCCATTTGTGGGATTATACTGGGTTGTTGTTATTGTTGTTATTGTTCTGTTCATGGTAGATATTTCCTAGTACGGCTGTCTACCATAACATGGAAAGACGAAATAGCTTTCTTAAACTCTCTTTCGCTTCTGCAGCTTCAAATTTTTAATATACTATCCGTATAAGAGAATATTCGTACAACTTCCGCGTTCTTTAAATGCCAAATCAAAGGCGTTTCTTATCATTAGATAAATTTGATTATATATTTCAACTGTAGAAAACAGCTAAGTGACTTCAAGGACTTATGAGTTCAATTGTCTTAAATGAAAAGAGCTTGGACATAGAAGTTAAAAACGTCCAAGTTACAAAGATGGAAGGGCTACAATTGCACAAAACAAACTCAAGAAAATGACAGCCCATAGAACGTCGAAGTGGAAAAAGAGGGCAGATGGAGCAATCTTAACTTTATGTTTGAAATATCATAATATACTATCTGTACAACAAAAAAAACTTTACTAAAGCGGACAGCCACGCCAAAATTGGTAGCAGCCACTGAAAGCATAACCGGAGAAAGGAATATGGTCACTCTTCTCCACTCGTCGACCGATCAAATCGAGGTAACAAACACTTTTATTTTGTTTTAATTGACTATTTCTCTAAGTGGAATAGAAGGAGAAGCAAACTGGGACTCCCCCAGGAAATACATCATATTCTCCAATGCAAGAAAAATTAAGCAAACTGGGACTCCCCCAGGAAATACGTCATATTCTCCAATGCCAGCAAAATTAAGCAAATTGGGACTCCCTCAGGGAACACCCTTTAAGGCCAAGAGCCTTTGCCACAAAGAAGAGTTCGACATCGACCAAACGATGACGGATTAACATTTCGATAAGTTCGAAATAACACCCTTTAAGGCCAAGGTCCTTCGCCAAAAAGAAGAGTTCGACATCGACCAAACGACGATGGGTTAATATTTCGATACGTTCGAAATAACACCCTTTAAGGCTAAGGGCCTTCGCCAAAGAAGAAGAGTTCGACCCTGATCGAATGACGACGTGTTAACATTTTGATACGTTCGAAATAACACCCTTCAAGGCCAAAGGCCTTCGCTAAAGAAGAAGAGTTCGACCTTGATCGAACGACGACGGGTTAACATTTCGATACGTTCGAAATAACACCCTTTAAGGCCAAGGGCCTTCGCCAAAGAAGAAGAATTCGACCTTGATTGAACGACGACGGGTTAACATTTCGATACGTTCAAAATAACACCCTTTAAAGACAAGGGCCTTCGCCAAAGAAGAAGAATTCGACCTTGATCGAACGACGATGGGTTAACATTTTGATACGTTCGAAATAACACCCTTTTAAGGCCAAATGCCTTCGCTAAAGAAGAAGAGTTCGACCTTGATCGAACGACAACGGGTTAGCATTCGATACATTCGAAATAACACCCTTTAAGGCCAAGGGCCTTCGTCAAAGAAGAAGAGTTCGACCTTGATCGAACGACGATGGGTTAACATTTCGATACATTCGAAATAACACCCTTTAAGGCCAAAGGCCTTCGCCAAAGAAGAAGAGTTCGACCTTGATCGAACGACGACGGGTTAACATTTTGATACGTTCGAAATAACACCCTTTAAGGCCAAGAGCCTTCGCCAAAGAAGAAGAGTTCGACCTTGATCGAACGACGATGAGTTAACATTTTGACAAGATCGAAATAACACCCCTACGGCCAAGGGCCATCGCCAAAAAGAATAATTCGACCTCGACCGTAACAACATTCGGCCTCATCCGAACCAACATTCGGCCTCGTCCGAATCGACCTTGCGGCCAAGAGCCATCGCCAAAAAAGAGGGGCTCGACCCTTACGGCCAAGGGCCGTCACCAAAAAAGAATAGGTCGACCCCTACGGCCAAGGGCCATCGGCAAAAAGAAGAATTTGGCCTCGACCAAAACAACATTCGGCCTAGTTCGAATTGACCTTACGACCAAGAGACATCACCAAAAAAGAGGGCTTGACCCTTACGGCCAAGGGCCGTCGCAAAAAAAGAATAGGTCGACCCCTACGGCCAAGGACCATCGCCAAAAAAGAATAGGTCAACCTCTACGGCCAAGGGCCATCGCCAAAAAGAAGAATTCGGCCTCGACCGAAACAACATTCGGCCTCGTCCGAATCAACTTTCGGCCTCGTCCGAGTGGAACCCTACGGCCAAGGGCCATCGCCAAAAAGAAGAATTCGGCCTCGTCCGAACCAACATTCTGCCTCGTCCGAACCAACATTCTGCCTCGTCCGAAACAACATTCGGCCTCGTCCGAATCGACTTGTGGCCAAGAGCCATCGCCAAAAAAGAGGGGCTCGACCCTTACGGCCAAGGGCCGTCGACAAAAAAAGAATAGGTCGACCCCTAGCCAAAAAGAAGAATTCGGCCTCGACCGAAACAACATTCGGCCTCGTCCGAATCAACCTTCGGCCTCGAACGAATCGACATTCGGCCTCGTCCGAATCAACTTCGGCCTCGTCCGGATCGACCTTCGGCCTACTCGAGTCACTAGCCCTGATCGAACTCTGCTAAAGTTCAGCCCATAGGGATACCACTTTGACCTAAAGATCGGCGCCCTCAGCTGCGATCCACACTAGTCGACCCCCCATCCGAATTTCTCAAACTACGATTGATAAAGTTTGCTCACCGAGCTCAACCAAGAGACGACCTCAATAAGCGAAGGGACTAACTGTATGGGTCAAAATTAGATCAGAGAAATTCGGCACGTGGAGACATAAGGTCGTGGTCGGACAGGCCGAGGACTGACAGGCCGAGGACGGACATTCATCAATAGCTGAGGTCGGACAGTCATGAAACAACTAGTTTGCTTTGGAATACTCAAAAGGAATATTCTACCGAATATTCCCTCTAAATTGTACCTTTTTTAGGGATTTTCTATGGATACCCCCCTTATAAATAGGAGGGGAGGACTTCCCAAAAAGGGCGGGGGGGGGAGGGGGGCTCTCTCCCTCTCCCTCTTTCTAGAAAATATGTAAACACACCTCTCCAAAGAAATGAGAGGATCTGTGATCCCATATCTTCATCAGATCCAAAAGGGTCCTAAGGTTCTTGTATTTGCCTATCATTTATCTTTATTAAATGAAAGATGATCTCTCACTGAAGATCGGATGAATCTTTTCCTTTATTAACATTTTTGTTACTTAATGCATCTTTATTTATGCTATTAAATCTGGCTATAATCGCCATCAACATTTATATTCGGCTATGTTTTTAATTCGTGTTATTCATCTCGGATCTAGAGTTAATTATCCTTAACTAGGATTAACCCCTTCATCTTCTTTGATTGATTTGTTCAAAAAGGTTTTAACATTTTTTGAGTCGAACAATTATATGTTGTATTTGACTAAATAACATTAAGTTAAAATGTCGATTTACGTGTGTTACTAGTAAAACAGAGAAAGAAAATATCAGGGTAATGTGTAAAAAGTAAGTTGGATAAAGAATATCTATGTCCCCGATATAATTTAACCTGCTGTAGAAGCTTATTTACATTATCTTTTCAGGGTACTACTTCCACTTGTTATGCATATTACTTATAGTTGTACTTTCTCCGTTCACTTTTACTTGGCACGTTTTGATTTTTTACGCTCCTTAAAAAATAATAAATGAAGTGTTTAATTTACCATGATACCCATATTAATTGATGCATATTTTATTGGATTTGAGAAAATGAAAAAAAATTATCTTCCTTTGATATGCGTAAAGTGACAAGTAAAAATAAAAATCTATTTTTAGTATACATGCCAAGTAAAAACGAACAGAGGAAGTAGATGATATGTTAGCGTAAATAATCTAAAATAGAAAACGCTTACCTAAAGTAGAAAGAAGACAGTGTCGCACCTCTTTTTTTTTTTTTCCCCGCGCCCGCGGGGCGCGTGGGGAGTTTTCTCCAATTAAAGGACAGTCGAGACGGGATTTGTTTATTTGTTTCAGAGTCGCCACCTGAGAATTTTGAGGCGTCCCAAGTCACCAATTATAATCCCTGAATCGAGGAGAATATGACTCTGTTTATTTTTTCTCGCGAACCAGAAATCCTGAGTAAGGAATTCTGTTAATCCGGAAGAAGGTGTTAGGCATTTCCGAATTCCGTGGTACTAGCACGGTCGCTTAACTGTTTTTATTATTGGCTTAATCAACTTGATTTTATTAGATATTGATGTTTTCTGATTTTACTACTGCTTATACTTATTACGATTGAAACCTTCTTTGAATCGAATTACGCGTACGTATATTCGTGTTATAAATTAAAAATGCGGAATTGTGTCACGCGTACGTGTACACAATAATTTTTTATAATATATTAAGCAATCATTTCTCCGAGATTGTTTTGAATCAAGAATATTTATTTTTCTTGAATAGTGAACCGTACATCTCGGGTTTTTTATGAAATTGATTTAATGCCTTTAGAAAAATCCTTTTATTAAATATTCGCTCGAAATTGCGCGTACGCATAATCCGAAGTTTTGTTTCTTTAAAAAGTATAATCAGGGTACGCGAACGTATCCCTAATTGCGCAACATATTTGTAATGATATTATGAAATTTTGAAAAAAATGTTTGTTATATCACGAAAAATCTTGTTTTAAGATATTCTTTAAATTTTTGGAAAATAATCCACAATTTATTAAATATCGACCATTGATTATAATTTCCGAATATAAATCATATTCATTCCAATTATTCAAATTCAAAAGACAGAATAAAAATATGATTAGTACTAACTTTAAAACAAATGTGACATATATAAATATGCCAAAGAATAAATTGCATATGAAACCGAAAATAAATAATTCATAAAGGAAGGAAATATTTCCGGGAATTTTCATGATTATTTAATGCAAATTCTATTTTTAATTACCATTGATTTAAGAAGTTGCCATTTATGTATATACAAATCAACTTATTCTCATATGCTTGCTTTTAATCTAATAGGCCTAATTACTTGGTTAATTTATTTTAAGAAGGTAGATAGGCATTCGAGTTTATAAGAAAGGAATTATTATACAAGCCAATTCAATAAAATTACCTTATATGCAACTTAGTTATATGTTGTAAACCTTCATAATATTTTAAACATCGTAACAAGCTATACCATGTCACCTTTCACCAAAGTTTATACACACATCTATTATCTTATCGACATCATCATCTTAACCTTATGTAACAAAAAATATCACTACTATAGTTATCTTGGCCCTTCTACATCACTTCTTACTTAACCAACAACAAAATTTAAATAATGAACAACATTCATACCATATTCCCTACTTCGACAATTTAATATGATTAAACTAATGAGATAATGAGCTAATGTTATTACAAATCTTTATACGAACTTTCAAAGTAAGACAATTAGCTCATAGCTATCAAATTGAATTCACTACTAATTAACTAACATAAAATAAAAAAACGAGATTTAAATTGATGAATTTGGACAGATAAAAACAGAATTTCAATTCAATCTTCATTTATCCACCATATTGAATCTCTTTCCAACATAGAATTTAAAAGGATATATATACCTGAAAATGAAGGTAGAAGAAGTAAGTTTCAGCAGTTGCAGCAGTAACAAAAACAGCGAAATACCAGTATTCCCTCAAATTTGAGCAATAAGAGGATCCGAAGAAAACAGATACACAGTACAGCTATTTTTAAAGCTGGACACTTCAAATATTAATTGAATCAATGGAACCAAGTAAGGTTGAACAAATTCAACAAAAGAAACAATATTTCAAATTTCAATTCCTTTTCAGTTTCAAAATCCCATTTTTTCTGATTTTTGTTTTTCTGTTGTTGTATATCTGTGTGTGTGTGAATGCTCTTTTGTTCCTTTTCTGTTTCTTTTTCCTCTTTTAAAATCTCTCAAACTCTCCTCTTCTGAAAACTGATCCTAAAATCTGAAACTCCCTCTCAATTTTCCTAAAATTTCTTCAAAAGGAACTCTTAAACTTTCTTCCAGTTTTTCTGACTAAATTCTGCATGCAAAACTCTCTCTTAAAATTCTCTCTTTCTCACTCAAAAATTCTCTTTTTTCTCTCTTAAAAATTCTGTTTTCTCACTCAAAAATTCTGTCTCCTTAACTGTCTGTCCAGCTCCTGTATTTATACAGGGCTGGTCCTAGGCAATTTAAGTGCTTCTTGGACCCCCTTCTTCTTTTTAAAAACAGAAAATCCCATTATGTAAAACCTTTTCCCTGATTTTCAGCAGCCCATTATCCCTTGTTCCCCATTAGTATTATTAACTAATAGCAACTAACATTACATTATAATATACTAGTACTAACACCCTGTTTTTTACTGCTCATTCCCAGAAATGCCCCTGAAATCTTGATGTTATTACTGAAAAATCAGAACCTATAGCAAAACAGTTTCTAAAAATCTGTACAAACTTAGTTATTCTTCTGATTTACAGCTATAACCAATCCTATTAACCTCCTAATACAATTGTATCTGACCAACTTTGTAAACTAGAATCCAAACTTGACATTATAGCAATATTTCACTGAATTTAGAACTAACAACATATTACTGAAAATTATCAACACAATTCAGACTGGACCTAACACTGAACTAGAATCAAACACACACAGGATCATTGTCAATACTGACAATGTCCTGAAACTTTAATGTTCAGACAGTAACATATATACAACCTTTATTTTGACAGATTCATATAAACCAGGATGATTTAACTAACGAGTATTAGCTAAAATGATTATCTACAGTATTCGTCAACAAACAGTACATAATAACAGATAATTTCAATCAGTATTATGAGAATTCGTAATATAATTAATCGACGAACTTAATCGAGTCGATTACACACATTGTAAACAATCACAACCAATAGAAACAATTCTCATTCGGATCAAGTAGATGGGGTAGGAGACAGAAATGACAGAATTGATCAAAACAAATATGAAAAATTAAAAAAAACTATTAAAACAGACAACAATACACGTAGAATACACAAAAGAAATAGAAAATACCTCTGAATCTTCAAATTTATTCAGACACAGACTCAACTTGGATTCGGACATTTTTGAGGTTGAACAGACTTTATTCGAAGTATTCTCAGTTGAGAATACCTCGATTAAAGTCTCTTAGACCTCAATCCTTCACTCGAATCGGAAAAATTCCAAGATTGGAAAATTCTTAGGGTTCCAGATTTTGGATCTTAAATCCGAACACTTCTAGGCAGATTCGAAGCAAACCAACGGTATTCTAGGCACGAGCGAGGTCTAGGGGTCATTTGGTGTTAATTTGGAAGGAATCTGAGTAGGGTTAGGTTTCACTCGAATCTTCAAGTTAAGATTCGAGCAGTTCTATGAAGATTCGAACCATGCTACTAACAGATCCGTGATGAGGATGGACAGGGGAAGCTCTGGTGTTATTTTGGAAGTCATCAGAGACAGTTGGTTCTTCAGGCCAAACTTCGATCGAAGATTCGAGACATTGGGGCCTGATTCGAGGTATATGTGTTATGGATTTGGAATGGGGAGGTTGAGAGGAGTCGAGGGTGTTAAGGTGGGGTGGTTTGGACTACCGGAACCGCCGTGAGGCGATTTCCGGTAGGCGGTGCACGGTGGTGGAAGGTGAAGTTCATTTGGTCTCTTGAAGGAGACGATGAACAGGGCCGAAGGGTGGGGTGTTTGGTCTGGGGGGCTGGGGTGTGGATTGGATTTATATACGAGTGGGGTGGATTGATCTCATCCGTTGGATCAATTAAGATTTACGGTTGAGATCAATTCACTTAACCAAACGTCGTCGTTTGGTTAAAGGTTGGGGTCAGGCTGGATCGGGTTAAAGGGTCGGGTTACGGGTTACGGGTAAGGGTAGTGTATCTCAACCGTTGGATGAATTGAATCCGACGGCCCTTGATGAAGGGTGATGAAACGTCGTCGTTTTGATTTGTTTGAATTGGACCGGACATGGGGCTGTTGGGATTGGGCTGTGAAGGGGATTAATTGATTTGGGCCTGGATTTTAATCCAGGTCCAATCTTTTACTAGTATGTTTTCTTTATTTTATTTTTTAATTAATTCATTTTCTAATTTAAAAATTATAAAACCATTTTAACTTCACAAAAATATATTAATTACTCTATAACAATTATTTAACACATAGGCAAAAACATCAATTACATAGTGAAACATTTAAAATAGAACCAGTGCGTATTTTTTATGATTTTATTTAAATTATCTCTTAAATGCATAATTAAATCCTATATGCATGCAATATGTATTTTATTTTATTTTTATTTTATTATGACAAATATAAACATTTACGGACATAATACAAATATTTAACACCACGCAAATTCACAAATTACACAGTAAAAGAAATTTATTTTGATTTATTTTGGAGCAATTTTTCGTAATGCAAAAATCACGTGCTCACAGCTGCCCCTCTTTGTGCGGAAACTCGAAGAGTTTTCGTGCAAAGATAAAGTGAGCGGATACGAGCGATTTTTGCCCGTTCGAATACTCCGTGGGAAGCATTTTTAGAAAGATTTGACCGAACCTCTGCTTCAAAGGTTTCCTACATATCCTTGGCTATAAAGGAATCAGGTCAATGTAGTTCGGGAATTTTTGGTAGCTGGGACTACCGTGGGACTGTGATGTTACTGCTGTTTCGTGCTGTTTTTACTGCTTACTGACCTCCTTATTACACCTTACTTTAAAGGAAATACAAAAAGCTAAATTAGACTATGGTACACGAATTATAAAATCTTATCTAGATCATGCCCTTGCGTTTCTTGTTGTCTTGATATCTTGGTGACTCTTGGGTATTTGGCTTATTCCGTATTCCTTTTGGAACTCTTGTTGTTTCTTGCTGGGGATTCTGTTGGACTTCTCTGCTTTATTGATTCTAAGTGTGCTCCTTTATCATATGAGCGGGCTTTTGATTTCAACACTTCAATTGTATTCCCTCGTTCTTCAGGTGGGTGTCTTGACTGCTTTAATTCTTTGTCCTCATTCTCCAGGTGGACGCCTGACTTCTTTAATTCTCATCCTCATTCTCCAGGTGGACGCCTGATTTCTTTAATTCTCATCCTTATTCTCCAGGTGGACGCCTGATTTCTTCAATTCTTTGTCCTCATTCTCCAGGTGGACGCCTGATTTCTTCAATTCTCATCCTCATTCTCCAGGTGGACGCCTGATTTCTTCTTTTCTTTGTCCTCATTCTCCAGGTGGACGCCTGATTTTCTTTAATTCTCATCCTCATTCTCCAGGTGGACGCCTGATTTCTTCAATTCTTTGTCCTCATTCTCCAGGTGGACGCCTGATTTCTTTTTCTCATCCTCATTCTCCAGGTGGACGCCTGACTTCTTTAATTCTCATCCTCATTCTCCAGGTGGACGCCTGATTTCTTCAATTCTTTGTCCTCATTCTCCAGGTGGACGCCTGATTTCTTCAATTCTCATCCTCATTCTCCAGGTGGACGCCTGATTTCTTCTTTTCTTTGTCCTCATTCTCCAGGTGGACGCCTGATTTTCTTTAATTCTCATCCTCATTCTCCAGGTGGACGCCTGATTTCTTCAATTCTTTGTCCTCATTCTCCAGGTGGACGCCTGATTTCTTTTTCTCATCCTCATTCTCCAGGTGGACGCCTGATTTCTTCAATTCTTTGTCCTCATTCTCCAGGTGGACGCCTGATTTCTTTTTCTCATCCTCATTCTCCAGGTGGACGCCTGACTTCTTTAATTCTCATCCTCATTCTCCAGGTGGACGCCTGATTTCTTCAATTCTTTGTCCTCATTCTCCAGGTGGACGCCTGATTTCTTCAATTCTCATCCTCATTCTCCAGGTGGACGCCTGATTTCTTCTTTTCTTTGTCCTCATTCTCCAGGTGGACGCCTGATTTTCTTTAATTCTCATCCTCATTCTCCAGGTGGACGCCTGATTTCTTCAATTCTTTGTCCTCATTCTCCAGGTGGACGCCTGATTTCTTTTTCTCATCCTCATTCTCCAGGTGGACGCCTGATTTCTTCAATTCTTTGTCCTCATTCTCCAGGTGGACGCCTGATTTCTTTTTCTCATCCTCATTCTCCAGGTGGACGCCTGACTTCTTTAATTCTTATCCTTATTCTCCAGGTGGACGCCTGATTTCTTCAATTCTTTGTCCTCATTCTCCAGGTGGACGCCTGATTTCTTCAATTCTCATCCTCATTCTCCAGGTGGACGCCTGATTTCTTCTTTTCTTTGTCCTCATTCTCCAGGTGGACGCCTGATTTTCTTTAATTCTCATCCTCATTCTCCAGGTGGACGCCTGATTTCTTCAATTCTTTGTCCTCATTCTCCAGGTGGACGCCTGATTTCTTTTTCTCATCCTCATTCTCCAGGTGGACGCCTGATTTCTTCAATTCTTTGTCCTCATTCTCCAGGTGGACGCCTGACTTCTTCTTCTTTACCAGGTATTTCCAGACACAAATATTGTATTTGCCCCTGTTTTAAATCAAAGAAAACTTCGTTAGTTTAAAGCAGGGTGGCTGGTTGTGGTATTCTTGCCGATGGTGATGTTTCTCTTCGTCTTTCTTTATTGCCTTGGAATGATTGAAAAGACTATTTTGTCTTTGTAATTGATCCTTGACTATAGGATTTCCTTCTGTATGTTTTCCTTTAAAACCTTTTAACTGTAATCAAATGCCTCTTCTGACTTTGCTGATCCACTTTTGATTTCCTCTTTCTTACACCCATATTTTATCTCCCACCTTTCGTGGGCGTATTTTGTAGCCTTGGATCTTGGTAGTATACCTTGACATTTTTTCTTATTTGTTTAGAATAAAATTTATCTCAAAGCTTGGAGAAAGTAAGATTACTAGTAGCGAAATACGCTGATTTTGACAATTATAGAATGAAAAGAAAAATCCAATTTTTGGATGACTGTTGGAAAAGGAATAAAAAGACTTATCTGATTGGAATTACTGGCACCAATGATCAGGGTATGCATTTCGGATTAATCAACCCAGTCTTTTAATCAATCTCCTTTCAATTGTCTCAAAGAGTTTTCATTGATCAATTTTCCTCATTTTTCACTTCTCCACTTCCCTTTCGCCTTATGGTGCCTGCGAAGGTTTTCACCAATAAGACTCTCTCATTTTACTTTTCTCTCAACTTCCGTCGCCTTATGGTGCCCGTGCGGGTTTTCACCTATAAGACTCTCTCATTTTTACTTTCTTTCCTTGTTTGTACCACTTCATTTGCTTGCATCAGCATTTTTCTAAGATTGATCGAAAGGTCTTTTTGGTATAAGGTTAGGAATGGAAAAGGTATTAAAAGCTAAATAGCTGTGGTATGGGTTTAAAATTACAACTCTTGGAATCTTTTCTTATTTCCAATACAATTCCTGCCCCAGTTTCTTGATTGGGGTCTCTTGATATTTCTTTTCCGTGCACATTGTGCATGTTGTGCACCCTATGACCGAGCCGTGAGGCGCCTACGTATCCTTCTTTGAGGAATCAGGTCAAACGTAGTTCACTCCATAATAGTGAAGATTTTTTTTTTTTTTATTGATTCCAAGAGAGGTTAGGAAAGAAACAAGTATGGCTCAAAGGGGAAGCAAATGGTATAGTGTTTGGACAGCAGAATAAATTGCCTTTGTCATTTCAATCTTTGAAATAGTGCTAAATACAAACATTCAAAAGTTATGCATAATATCTCTTTACCGCGTCAGAATTGATCGCCATATCTATGCATTTGCCTTCAATATCTGTTAAACATAGTGCACCATTCGATAATACTCTGGTCACAATGAATGGTCCTTGCCAATTCGGAGCAAATTTGCCTTTTGCTTCAACCTGATGTGGAAGAATGCGTTTCAGCACATGCTGACCTACTTCGAACTTCCGGGGACGCACCTTTTTGTTGTATGCTCTTTCTATTCTTCTTTGATATAATTGACCATGGCATACTGCGGTCAATCGTTTTTCATCAATCAAATTTAACTGTTCTAGACGGGTTTTGACCCATTCATCATCATCAATCTTTGCTTCGGCAATGATCCGAAGGGAAGGAATCTCAATTTCTGCAGGAATTACTGCTTCGGTGCCGTATACCAACAAATAAGGAGTTGCTCCTACTGAAGTGCGAACAGTAGTGCGGTATCCCAATAATGCAAAGGGTAATTTTTCATGCCATTGTTTTGAACCTTCTACCATTTTCCGCAGTATCTTCTTTATGTTTTTGTTGGCTGCTTCTACTGCTCCATTCGCCTTGGGCCGATATGGGGTAGAGTTACGATGTGTAATCTTAAACTGTTGACATACTTCTTTCATTAAGTTGCTGTTAAGATTAGCACCGTTATCCGTGATGATCACCTTCGGGATTCCGAATCGACATATGATATTTGAGTGGACAAAATCGACCACAGCTTTCTTGGTCACTGATTTGAATGTCTTGGCCTCAACCCATTTGGTAAAATAATCAATAGCTACCAGAATGAATCTGTGTCCATTGGATGCTGCCGGTTCAATTGGTCCGATCACATCCATGCCCCAAGCAACGAAAGGCCATGGTGCCGACATTGTGTGCAACTCGGATGGTGGAGAATGAATCAAATCTCCGTGTATTTGGCATTGATGACATTTGCGTACAAAACTGATACAATCTCTCTCCATGGTAAGCCAATAGTAACCAGCCCGTAGGATCTTCTTTGCCAACACATATCCACTCATGTGGGGTCCGCAAACTCCTGAATGTATTTCAGCCATGACAGTTGTAGCTTGTCTGGCATCTATGCATCTTAATAATCCAAGATCTGGTGTTCTTTTATACAAAACTCCTCCGCTTAAGAAGAATCCATTTGCTAATCGCCTGATGGTCCTCTTTTGATCTCCTTGTGGCTTGTGCGGGATATATGCTCATCCTGATATATTCCTTGATGTCGTGGAACCATGGTTCTCCATCAAATTCTTCTTCAACCATATTGCAATAAGCGTGCTGATTGTGGATTTGAATATGTATTGGATCCACATAAGCTTTGTCTGGATGGTGCAACATTGATGCTAGAGTAGCCAATGCATCAGCAACTTCATTATGGATTCTTGGAATATGTTGGAATTCCACTGATTGAAACCGCTGACAAAGATCATGTAGACATTGTCGGTATGGTATGAGCTTCAAATCTCGGGTTTCCCATTCTCCTTGAATTTGATGTATCAAAAGATCCGAATCTCCCATGACTAAGATTTCTCGGATACCCATGTCTGCAGCTAGCCTTAACCCCAAAATGCAAGCTTCATATTCAGCCATATTATTGGTGCAATAAAATCGCAATTGAGCCGTAACAGGATAGTGATGCCCTGTTTCAGAAATGATTACAGCTCCTATTCCTACTCCTTTCATGTTGGCGGCTCCATCAAAGAAAAGTTTCCATCCAGGTTTTTCGATTTGTTCCACCTCGTCGATATGCATTGTTTCTTCATCAGGAAAATAAGTCTTCAACGGCTCATATTCCTCATCGACCGGGTTTTCGGCTAAATGATCGGCCAGTGCTTGAGCCTTCATTGCAGTCCGAGTCACATAGACGATGTCGAATTCCGTGAGCAATATCTGCCACTTTGCAAGTCTTCCCGTTGGCATAGGCTTTTGAAAAATGTATTTCAAGGGATCCAAACGAGAAATGAGGTAAGTAGTGTAGGATGACAAATAGTGTTTCAATTTTTGAGCTACCCATGTTAGGGCGCAACATGTCTTTTCCAGATGAGTATACTTAACCTCATAAGCTGTGAACTTCTTGCTAAGGTAGTAGATGGCCTGTTCTTTTCTGCCAGTGAGGTCATGCTGCCCCAATACACAACCAAATGAATTTTCCAAAACCGTCAAGTAAAGAATCAAAGGTCTTCCTGGCTCTGGCGGGACCAACACGGGTGGGTTTGATAAGTACCCTTTTATTTTATCGAACGCTTCCTGACACTCATCGGTCCATTTGATTGCAGCATCCTTTTTTAACAATTTGAAAATTGGCTCGCAGGTTGTTGTGAGCTGAGCAATAAACCTACTGATATAATTTAACCTTCCCAACAAACTCATTACTTCAGTT